>NW_028277457.1:666193-999290 GCF_059751315.1 Micrasema longulum
GGTTTGTTTGTTTACAGACCTAAGGTCCCAGGTTCAAATCGCACTCTACCACAATCTACCACAATCACAAGATATTTACGAATTTTAGAAAATGGTCTGAAAATTTAACTATTTGAGTAAATAATAAAAATTCAAGTATTTCTCTTTTATATTAAAAAATAAAATAAAATATGAAATGTGTCCCTGTTTTGAGCACCTCTAAACAGTGCCTTGACAGTTCTAATCCCCGTTCAGTGTCATATATTCTGGAGCCAAGAGATCTGCATTCTGGACATACCTCATCAACCCACTTTTCTGCCTTTTATTGGCCTGCCACACACTCGACGGGTGGCATGGGAAGTAGCGAGGAAAGGAGGCAGAGACGTAGTGTAGCAACACTACTCGTCATGCTGCACCTCATGCTTTTCGTCGTGCCAACCGCTTCCTATTTTATCGGTTTTCAAACGCGAGTCAAAGGACCGGCAATATGGTTGGCCAAATAATCTGAGTATGCAGCGCTCGCACAAGACGCACACGTCATTTTTGAATGATGTATATTTCTTTGTATGACATTGATATAATTAGCTATACTATAATGCGTAGCGCGCACGCTGCCACAGTTTCATTATCCATTGTATAGCAGACAAATGACAAGTGCGGAGCGTTGTGATTAATTGTGCGAGTAGAGCAGTGTGTGGGCGGAGAGGGCAACATCGGGCGAGAGGGCGGCAGCGCGAGGGGCAAAGTGAGGAGAAGCGCGAGGAGCATAGTGTGGCGGGGCTATTATAATTAGGTGCAGTAGTTTGTACTTCTCTCTTCTAAATACAAGCCCCAAATAGGACACCTTCCGGACTTTGATATCAGTCAGTACCTGTCTATCTACTCTTGCTCTTTGGATCACATTTGCGTTGCTGACCATATCGGTCCACATTTCAAATGCCTCCAGCCAATTCATGGTACTAATCTCGAGGGAACATGTTTCAACTCTGTACAAAAGTACTGACCGAACAAAGCACCAAAACATTCAGATTGAGGCCATTACAGAAAATATTTATCATTTTATTGAATGCTTCACGACCTGCCTCTATTCTGCAATTGATTTAATTATAATAATAAAAAATGCTAGTCTCTACATTTCATAAAATAATATTTCGCATGGTGTTGCATGGAACTGTTATTGCGAAATTCAATTTTGCTGATTAGAAAATTATAAAATATAAGCCATATTTTATATTTTGAAATGTTTCATCACAAAGTAAAAATGCTTACTGCCTAAAAACTTAACTTGACCCCTATCTCGGCATGAAAATTTTATTTTTTTTACACATTGCATGGTCGCCAAGACTTCAGAATCTCAAAAAATTGTTTTTTTTTTGGTTTTGATGAAAGTGTATTATGAATTGTGATAGTGCAAAATGAAAAATATGGTAGAGCAGTTTTAACTGAATGCTGTTTTATTCATGTTTTAGTTAATGAGAAAAACTTAAATCATATGTATCCTATAGGGTACATATGATTTAATGCCAAAAAAGGGTTAAGACAGCTAATAAATACTGTAAATAAATAACTTAATTTGCAACACTTCTAGAACTTTAAAAAAGTCTTTAATTTATACTTTTTATGATTTATTATAAATGATATTCTTCATTCCTATAATACTGTGGGATAATTACAAGCGTTGTAGGTGGGCTCATGAGCACCCCTGGCAAGATTAAAATTTTTCGCCCCCCAAGACTTATTTTCTAGGACGAGAAAGAGGAAAGAAGGCTGTGGGTTTGCAAAGTGAGCTCCCTTCAATTCAAATGCCGAAAATTCAAACAGATACGCTAAGTATCCAAGTAATAGCTATCTATTTTTCTTATAATTAATGTTTATTCTCTTGTCCTGATTAAGTGCATGAACATTATGAGCGGGTGACGTCAGATAAGTTGAAACCTACCCCTTGAATTGTAAACATGACTACTAACAAGCGGAAGTGTTTCAATTTGCGAAAAAGTGGCAATAATTTGTAAAATAGAACATGGCGCAAAATATGTTGGAGTGTGTAAAAAGTTTTCTCTATCCTTATCACATTGTGAAAAAATAGTAATTTATTTATTTATTAATATACACGGCACGCAGTGCCTTTTACCTTAAAAAGATACATATTAAAAATAATATAAACATTTCAATATAATGTGAAAAACTTAAAATTAAATACAAAAATATTATTTTACATAAATACTATATATATAACACAGGAGTTTTGTATGAAGAACATATTTAGATATAAAAAAATAATTAAACAATGTGTGCAGATAAAATTTTAAAAGGAAAAGAATTTATATATATTTTTCTTTAAAAGTTACAAAATATAAGTATATTAAATACAATAAAATTCTTTTGTCTCAAAAAATAAATAAATAAAAAAATAGTTATAATAATGACAATTAAAGTAATTAAAAAAAAAGTATACACGTAAATATGGTACACAATAGTACCCATACAAAAGTAAACATAGAAAGCACTATAATCTAAAAAATGTATATTACCGTTCTTCCTCTTTGAAATTATTTAATAGAGTTGATTTATATAAGCTATACTTTAAGTGAAAAATATCAGCAACGTTGGAATAGTTATTGCAGAGTACATGGAGTCGATTCAGAATAGCATTATACGAGTATACGGTTCGCGAATTGTTGCAACTAAACGGAGGTACTTGACGAGTCATTCGTCCAGGTACCTTGAAGTTAATGGCGGCCTCCGTGGTGTAGTGGTCAAGACGCTTGACTCACGCACGGAAGGTTCCGGGTTCGATTCCCGGTGAGAACACAAAAATTCTAATGTGATTTTTCTCAAGCCTGGGTGCCCTGTGATGTGATTCACCACTGTAATTAGGCCTCCTGGCCTGTTGTGGTGCAAAAAAAAAAAAAAATGTAAATGTAATAAAGTTTACAATCTTAAATAAATTCAGTAAATGTATAATTTTTCTTCTCTCAGTAAGTTTCAACAAGTTCAAAGAATTTAATAAAAAATCATAGTTAATAAATTTACATCTGATTCCAAGTTTAAAGTTAACGTATCTTAAAAACTTATTTTGAACTCTTTCTAGAGTATTTTGGTGGGAACTATAATACGGAGTCCATATAGTTGAGTTGTATTCCAACTGGCTCCTAACCAAAGCTGTGTACATCAATTTCAAAGTGGCTATATTTTGAAAATCCTTAGTTACTCGCAAAATATAGCCTAGCATTTTTAGGGTTTATTAATGTTTATTAATCTAAATTTCAAATTTAGAAAGTGGTATGTTTGTAAGCCGAGCTTTATAAAGCTCGGCAAAGATAATCAAGAGGTAGAAATAGAAAGAAGGCGAGGTTTAGCATGGGCCGCCTTTGGTAAGCTCTCATATATCCTAAAATCTCCGAAGTATTTAATTTACTCAAAGAAGAAACTTTTTGATGCTTGTGTTCTCCCTGTACTGACATATGGCTGTGAAACTTTTGTGTTCACGAAAAAAAAATTACACAAATTATCAGTGAAACAGAGAGCCATGGAAAGGAGAATGCTGGGTATTTTGTTGAGAGACAGAAAAACCAATACATGGATTAGAGCGAGAACAAAGATCACCGATGTGGTCTATAGGGCTGCCAACCAGAAGTGGAGCTGGGCTGGTCATATAGCCAGAATCACAGACTCTAGATGGACCAAAAAAGTCCTGGAATGGCGACCCAGAACGGGTAGAAGAAGTGTCGGCAGGCCTCAGACAAGGTGGTCTGATGACATAAGACAAGTTGCAGGAAGTGGTTGGATGCGGTTGGCTCAGGATAGGGAAATATGGAGACTAAAGGGGGAGGCCTATGTTCAACATTGGACAAGAGACGGCTGATGATGATGATGATGATGTTTGTAAGCATTGATTATAATTTCCAATAGTGATGCAATAGATATACAATGGCGATTGGATTTAAAAAACCATTCTCTGGTATAACGAGTAATGCTTATAACAAGCGAATTCAGTCTGTCCCGTCTTCCTCGTAATATCCAAGTTCGACTGTATTCGTAAATTGTTAGTAATCTTCTTTGTATGTATACTTTATAATTCTTTTTTCTCCGTACATATAAAAGCCATACAGTGCTGTTTATTTGAAATAATAAAAAAAATAACATGAAACTTGTTTTGTTACTATGCGAAACAATAAAAACGAATGATGCCGTCAATGTTCAATAAATAGGTTATTTATTAAAAAAATAATATTTATTTCAAGTCAGTATGTTAAGAGAACGACTTGTAATTCGGGCTTGCAATATGACACTCCCCCCCGCACCCCCCTCCATTCCGGGTGACATTAGAGAACAGTCTTTTGTTTGTTGTCTAGCTATAAAACACATCTTAATATTATTTAAATGCATCACGACTTGTCTATTTGTAGCATTCATGGAGGAGGATACAAAAATGTGGTAAAAACTGGAAAATGCCAATTTCAATATTACCTAGTTGCAGTAATTACCCCGCGACATGAACATCTCACTGGGCACAACCTTTATTGATCCTTGTTATAGTAGTATCTAAAGAATATATTCATATACATTTGTCTGTAAACCACCATAATTTATTTGTTTTTTTGATAACAACATGCCCCAAATGTGTCACATTGCAAACTCAAGATCAGATCTGGACTTTTTTGGTGTCAGTCTTTCTAGATTCAAAAAATCTTGTCTTGAGGCAGTAATTATTATTTATATTTTTGTCCTAGCTTTAATTTTCTTTAGTTGTATTTTTTTTCAATTGTACCTGTACATATTATAAAGAAATGTAAATACTATTGTTAAATGGACTGAACAAGTCTGTAAATAAATTTAAAAAAACATCCTCTTCTTCACGTGTTATGTCAGGTCCCCCTGACTTTGACGACCACTTGACAGAGAGCTTTCCATAGTGGTATTTTGGGGAATTATCGACCAAAGTGGTTTCTTTTTCAGATTTTTTTATCATAATTATCCTTAGCTAAGGGGGTCCCGTTTTATGGCGCTGGACACTCGCCATTCATCCTCTCCCCATTGCATATTTATAAATACAAAATACTTCGGTATCGGCTTCAGAATTTAATTTATTATTATTATGGACAATTTTTATGGCGCCAGTTTTGTGAAAATCGTCTTCAAGGCCCTGTACAACAAACATCTTAACATATCCTGCAGCTCAGAGCGCATAGGCGGTTGGGATTCTAAATTCCCGTTTCCAAATTGATTAATTTGATATGTATATGGAAGCTAGATTACAACACGTCTTGCTGTAATCGTTCCAAAATAAAAATAAATTAATATTAACTTAAAGGTTATATGTTTAATTTTGTTTTGGTCTACCTAGATATTAACATATTGGGGACTTTAAATAAAATAACTGTGTCAGAAAACAGGAATCAAGAGCAGGATACGAAATTAGAACATCCAATTCGTAAGTTTACGCACCACTACATCAGCATGTTAGAAATGTTTACCGACATTTTCCTATTTGAATCCGAAATTATTACTAATGTATGGATCAATTAGTTAGTTTTAAAAATTAGAATAGAAACACAATCCATAAATGATTATAAGAAAATTATTAAAAATGGTTTTGATTACTTATTATTTAATTCATTGCAATTTTGTGAGACGCGTGAGAACCCTTACCTTTTTAAGAAAGACAATTTCTTGCTTAATCTTTCTTTGAAGTTTCGTAACACCGTCAACGTTGAGTATATCAGTCAACTTTTGAATCAATTCCTCTCCAAAATGGATTTTTCTTTCAACTTCTTGTAAAAGTTCTTCGTTAGTTTTCTCCATTCTGCGTTAGTCAATAGTACAAATAAAAATATATTTAAACTCAGCAAATATCAGCTGTCGGAAAACATTTTTGAGATGGAGCTATAAGAAACACTTTTCCACGGCGCTTTTTGACTTTTGATTTTGACAGCTAAAGCAATTACCGATGAAAGTAGTCGAATGAAAGTAGTCGACTACATTCGATGGGTAAATGTAGTCGACTGAAAGCCCGAATGCAGTAATGTAGTCGAATGAATTCATTCAGAATATTGTGTAGCCTCCTCCCAAGCCAAGGGTAAACATCTTTTCCAACTGAAACTAAATGTAACAGAAAAGCCTTGGTTTTCCAAAGTGATTCTGAACAAGTTTGAGACATCCTCCATATGCAGAATGAGCATTGGGCACTGCTGCAATAGTTCTCACCTGTTCAGAATCTATGACCGGGACTCTGCCATTTGCAAATGTCAGCTAGATTAGGAAGACTTAAACCATATTTTTTGGATGCCCCATAAATGATTGTTATCCTGATTTCCTATCCGACCTCTCTGATATTAATATCTCATTCCCTATTCATATTCTAACTCTCCTGTCTCCACCCAATAAACGTGTATTTAAAATCCTATGTAAATATCTAGTTGTAAATGGTGTAAAGCTGTAAATATGTTTTACTATTACATGTATATATTATATTAAATACTTACATACTAACTTGTACATATTATATTACTAACACATGTGTATATATGTAAAAAAAAAAAAAAAAATACTCGACACAGGCCAGAACACCCAAGTTGAGGTGTGAAAAGGCCATGAAAATACGAAGAAGAAGAAGAAGAATGAATTCACTTGACTAAAAATAGACCAATGGGCGAGCTTTACGCCGACTATCGAATGAATTAGTAATTTACAAACTAATGAATTCACTCGACTACAAATAGACCAATAGGCGTGCGTTAAATTCATTCGACTACAAATAAACCAATGGGCGAGTCTCACGCCGACTATCAAATAAATTAGTAATTTCCCAACTCATGAATTCACTCGACTACAAATAGACCAATAGGCGTGCGTTAAATTCATTCGACTACAAATGGACCAATGGGCGAGCTTTACGCCGACTACTTTCATCGCCAACTAATTTCTTATTACGTAATGGGCGCTGGGATCTGGCGGACGTGATAGTTGAAATAAAATGCTTTTGTTTTTTTTAGTTATGTCAGCACAGATAAAATAATAATGTATATTAATATATAAAGTGCATCATTTTACAAAAGCAATAAAATAAAGTGACGTTTGTTTATAGGTCTGCTGCTAACCTATTTGTGTACTTAATAATAATAAAATTTATATCAAATTCATCCGATCTGAAATATCAACACAATAACAGCTGATTGTAGTTTTACATGCGTGACCTAAAGTATATACTCTAAGGACCTAAACAATAAATATGAAACAAAAATATTTGAATTTTCATCCTTTCTTTGGCAGATAAATATTAGGTTATGTCAAGTTATGATAACCACAGACTATAATTATACCCATGTTAATATTCTAAATACCATAAAGTAAGGATCATGTTTTATTTTTTCATTTTCCCATTTGTTTGTTTAAAAATCAGTATTATTTTTTTTTTTTTTAAATGAATTGCTTTTTTTATTAGGGTTACATACAATAAACACACGACTTTTTTTATATTCACCTCCCGGCTTTCTAGAAATAAAATCCGTATTAGGACGTGACTTCTGTTTTTCATATAATATTATTAGTTTAAGTAAAATAAAAATTCAAAACATTTGAAAATATTCTAGGTACTAAGTTTACATGTAACCAACTCTAAGGTTTCATACAATGTAGGTATCGTTTTTTGCTTGTGTTCATATTGTTATTCTTTTATATTTGTGTTGTTTTTTATTTTAATTTGTAAATCTATGTCACTTGTTTTTGGGCGATGTTATCAAATTTTGGTAGAAGGCTCTTTTTGTTATAAAGGAAAAAAAAGTACATAACATTCCCAAAGCATGGATATTTCTCCCGAAAAACGGAGTTTGTCTTTGAATAAATTTCTGTGTCTATTGTCTATGGTATACCGGAAATAAATGATTCATTCGAATGATTAGTTCGATTATTTCCTTCATTCGATTACTAATCATTTGATTAGTAAATTTAGTCGATTATTTTCATCTCTAAAAGCAATAGATATTTTTTATATCTTAAATGTTGCTGTTATACAATATTTTCTTCCAAGTACTTGCGTACGAAACCAATTCGTATGGATATAAATAAATATACTAAATAGCCATTTGAAAATTTCGTATGGAAATGAAATGAGGGAAAATTGAAGTCTATTAATTGTTTGTAATGTTCGAAAATGAAAAATTTATAGATAAAAATATGCATATGAACAAGGAAACATCAGGAAAAACGCAGTGCGACTTAGATTTTATAGAAAATGGTAAAAAAACGGTAAGAATTCATTTGATTTTGACTATCGTACAAAATAATTACACCATGTACTGTCACGATATATTTGTTCTAGAATGGTTCATCGTCAAGTATGCAAAAGTCATTGTTTACGGAAGAAAACGTTTGCAAATTAAAAAACGAGTCTCCATATTATAATCTATCATTCCTCGAGGACTCACCAACAATGAAAATGCTATATGAATCAAATTTTTCATTGGACACGGCTCTCAAACACAAACTCAGCTTTGCAGAAAACGATTGCGCCAATAAAGTTTACTTACAAAAAGACAAAAATGTTAACGATGGTGATTTGAAAAATGATTTGAATGAAAAGAAAAGCGGACGTGTTGAATTTGAAGAGCAGGAAAATAATGAAACTGCTTCTACAATAGATGAAAACGAATTGACAATGGACTTTTGGAAATCTAAGACGCTTGACCACGTGTGTCGCTGTTATATGGAGGATTGTGGCAGCGTACCATTTAATCAAAATGATGAAGCCCGATGTGAAAAGCAACCGGAAAACAATAATTTGGTTTTAAATTCGAATTTTCGACAAGATGATACGTCACAAAACGCATCTATCAAAGTAAATATTATTATTTTGTAAAATAGATCCAAAAACCTTCACGACTGTTTTAAACTCAATCGAGAGTTGCCATCAAACACTCGTCCAAGATTGCGGTTCTTTTTCACACTCAGAACTGTATTCTTCGTACGCCCGGGCACATAAAAAACATGACGCATATTAATTTTGAAATGTGCTAAAACCGGGTTGTGGTCCCTTGGCTAGTGTCTCAGACTCACGGATCAGAGGTCCGTGGTTCAAACCGCACTATACCACAACTTGATTACCATTTTCTCATAGCGAGTAATTTACAACTCGTTGAAATTGGCCCCCAAAATTAAAATATTTGGGTTGTTATCATAAGAACGCAAATATTTTATTGAAAAATGTTTTTTAAAAAATGAATCTCACCCACATGATGAAGGTTTTAGCTCTTTTAGTTTACACAACTCAACATATATATCTCGAGCTCTGTGCATTAACAAAACTTACACAAACACATTTTTAACGCACAGAAAAGATATTGATTAAAAAAACTCTCACATTCAATTTAAGTCTAATGTGCTATGTTTTTTTAAAAATCATTTTTGGATTAGAGCGAGAAAACCTGTCTGAGCGAAAAAGAAAATTTTGTATTTTAATTTAATAACGTGTCGCTCCCAAAAAAAATCTTCCGAAAATGGCGGCAGAAAACTAGCCTTTTTATTATTTAGTTCGTTGAAAATAATGAACACAAAATATTATTATACATAAAAAATGTATTTGTGTAAAAATAAATTAGTATATTCGCCATAATCATCATCATTCCCTTTTCGCACCCAATGGTGCATAGGGCACCGCATTGGCACACTTATTGCAGCGTGTCTTGATCATTTTTGTTACATGAAGGTAAGATGATCAGTCTTACACTTCAGATACCAGTCCAGGACAATAAAATATTCCAGTTTGAGAACACCCTTTTAAATAAGTATTTCATATAAACCATGTCAGGAATCGAACCCGAGGCCTCTTGCATGGTAGGCAAACGCGCTGACCATTACAATATGATGCCGACAAAAGGGTTAAGAATTAGTAAGTATTTTTTTTTTCTTATACAAAACCCTCATCCAACACAGATTTTTTTTTTAATATGGCACATTTGGTTAAAATTGAATATAACATTTTTTAAATCAACATCCTGTAGATTTTACATGCGTTTGTGTAAGTTTTACGAACGCGCCAGCTCTAGTTGATCGACCAGTACTTAATTTTTAAAAACTTCTCCGCCTCAATTGAGATGTATTTATGCTGTTTTATCTTCGTGCCTCAGAGCTCCTCGAGTGTCCAGTCAGACGGCCCGGGTGGCAGGCTAGAGCGTACGTCCCCACAGCGCGCGGAGTGTTCCCTACCAGAGGAAGTCGCTCACCAAGTCTTGGTCACCAGTGCGGGTAAGTTCAATAGGATCTTCACATTTTTTCTTCTTATTTTTTAATAAACGAATAATTACGATGGTAACGGTATTATTATTTATTTATTAACGCCCAAAGGGCGGAGATTATAAACAAATGGCAAATATAAAAGTACAATTTAAATGCAAAAAATTAAACTTTATGTAATATTTTTTTAAAAATTAATTAAAATACTAGAAACTCAATTATATATATATATATAAAAGACAATGTTTGTACGTATGTCCTTGATAGACTAAATAATAACTACTGGAATAATTTACGTGTGGATTTCAGCAAAATGTAGATCTTTGCCATGAGCATATTTATAGCTCTGAAAATCTTCAATTTACTAAATAGAAAAAGAGCGTAAATGTTTGCGTAAATGTTCCATTTATCGTTACCAGGACCCGTAATCTAATGGGAAGTTAAAATGTATCTTCAATTTTATCTACAAAGTAAAATTAAGTTTTCGGTGCGAAAAGCAGAACATGTTTACATTTTTTTCTAAACATGTTCAACATGTCACTGACGAAGTTACTTTGAATTTTCACACAAATATACACATCTTCGTACATAAATATTGATGTTAGTTTATACCGTCTCGATATGTACCGATGAAGATAGCGTTTGTAATCGCGGGCCAGGGTTGCATTTGACGAGAGTGCATGTACAAATAATGGAAGGATGTTGTTTTTTCTGAAAAAAAAAGTGTTTCTGAATGTTTACAAATAACATTCGCTTTTTATGGATCCCAAATTAGATTCTTTCCTTAAATTTCTTATAATTTCTACTTATTTATTTATTTTTACTGGATTTTTGGTAATACTACAATAATATATACTGATATTCAATACATTTTTGTAAATCGCATTCCTACATAAAGTGCTCCCCTGTTGATAGAAGAGCAGAGTTTAACATTTGCAAAAAGAATGCTTTATCTGAAAGTTAATCATTTTATGTTTTGGAGTTTAAACATAAACAAGTACCTAGGTTCTTACTTATCACCATCATTTCACTGTTTTTTTTTCCTTTTATCCGAACAGTTTTTACACGCTTTCACGCACAATCAGGCATTTGGGTTTTTAATGAAAAATCAAGTTCACGTCAAAACCGGTTGGCGGTTAAAGAACGACTAAATACGCATTGGCCATAACTAATCGTTTAGGCGTGAGTGCCATAATTTTAGAGGGCTCAGAGTGCGTCTATGTGTACTAATAGGTCAATATTTTTTAAAAAGAAAACCGAACCTGTTTCTTTGGTTACGTAAAAGCATTATGAAGCAAAGTTAAGTAAACTCAATAATGTTTTATCTTGAGAGGGAACGTGGTTCGACTTTTCTTGATACAAACGTATTCCCGTTTTTCTCCCTGGGTTATTGCACTATAAATATTTACCATCGTCAACAGTTTCGCTTTATTGATGAATAGTTTGTTATGGGAACTAGAACCATCCAAAAACCCATAAAAACGTCCAGTTTTATCTGCGGTCTTCGGGCGCGCGGTAAACAAATAGGTTTGTTTTTTTTTAAACACAAAACGTATTGACACAGAAAATTTCATTATGGTATTCTGTTTTAAAAAAATAATAAAATCGGTTCAGTTTTGAGGTGCGGAAAATGGGACAATGAAACGTCGATTATATCTATTATAGTTAGGCATAAAAGGTCCGAAATGCAGTTAGTTGTGATTTTCGCATAGCATCGGAGAGGCATTTTCAAGACAGTAACAGGAAAACATTTTTCAAATAGGTGCCTATTTATCGAAATTCCCTGTCACCTCATATCCTCACAATTTACGAAATCTAAAACATAACAATAATATACGATATATATGTACATATATAATTTTAACTAAATACAATAATTGATTACGATATTTTGAGTTTGTCCAAATGATGAAACTAGAAATTGCATCTAGAATGACATGTCCAAAATTTCACGTCTCTGAGACTTACCGTTTCGGGGGAGTTTCTGTGACGGACAAACAAATACACGTGTATTTTCAGTTATACGTTTTATAATATACATAGGTTATCTATTATACTATTCCATAAATCGTATTGTATCGACGAATGAAAAAATATATCTGTATTATTTTTCAATTATAGTGTAATTAAACTATTTTTTCATCACACACGGCGGGATTATTTATCTTAATGGCACATCCGATCACGGTTGAGGTTTGTTAGCGAGTGCAGGCAAGAATTAAAATGCCATCTATTACGCACTTGTAACGTGTCTATGTAATTATATGCCAGTGCTTAGAATACTACATTGACCACAATTTTTTATTTTATTTAGGTCTTTGTATTTTTTATTTAAATCGTAAATGGATAAATAATAAATAATTAATTAGGTTTCCAAGACATTGCTGGATTGGAAGATGTGAAGCAGACCCTACGGGAAGCCATCATCTACCCTGCCAAATACCCGCACCTGTTCAAAAGTAAGTGGGATCTTTTACTTGTAAAAAATTCGCGTTTGTGACATCGTCCGTGGTTCGAACCCCGCTCTAAAGTGAGTTATTTACAACTCGTTACAAATGGCTACTAAAAATTTCAATGTTTTGGCAGGTAAGTAAATCATAAGAACGCAAATATTTTTTTTTTTTTGAAAAAACATTTTAAAAGTATCATGTCTAGTAGTGCACGAATGGGACGGTTGAAATTCTAGTCCTGTCGAAGTGTCCTTAAAATAAATATTTTTTTTTTACAAAAAAACAGTAAAAGAATATCATGTCTAGCGGCTAAAGAATGCACGGTTGAAATTCTAGTCCCATCGTAGTGTCCTGAAGGCGATACTAAACGAAAATATGAAAATAATTATTCTAAGATGGCGCTTTTAACATAATTTATTGAAAAATTCAATTTTTACGCTTATTTTCAATGGAAACTTTACAAAACTTGGTTTGCGGAAACATTACACTATATTGATTGTAACAAATACCATAACAATATAATTTCAGTCCTTTTCACAAAATGGTGTACAAAACAAAAAATAAGATATTTTTTGTTTCGTACACCATTTTGTGAAAAGGACCTAAATTTTATTGTTATTGTATTTGATACAATCAATATAGTGTAATGTTTCTGCAAACCAAGTTTTGTAAAATTTCCATGGAAAATAAACGTAAAAATTGCATTTTTCAATAAAAAAATGATAAAAGCGCCATCTATGAATAATTAGCTTAATATGTTCGCTTAGAACCAACTTAAAATAAAAATAGGTAAATTTAATTTTTAAATTATTATTTCATTAATTAATTATGAAATGAAACAAAAATATTGGTAAAATATATTTATTATCAAATCGAGTTGAGTTTCTTTCGTACTCACGTTTTAATTACATGCTACATTATGTTAAATAAATATTTCAATTATTCATGAATAATCAACGTTGACGACTGACGACATAGATCATTGTCAATTTCAAATTAAATATACAGGCAAGAATACCGAAGAAACAATATTCTTCATACAATAATGATAATAAAAAATATTTACTAACCATAACATAAGTATGCAATGTGATAAACACAAAACAAAACAATGTAAACACGGTTAAATGGTGCACTTATTGCCACTAACAAGTATCCAAGTACTTGTCCATAACGCTAGGGTTTCCTAGAACAGCGGTGCCCGTATCTTAACGGCCGTAGTGAACGATAATGCGGTAGACAGCCGTCGTAACGGTGATTAGAGAGTGGTTTCCTAAGAAAACAGTGTTATCAACAACGTTTTTCTAGGAAACCACTCTCTAATCACCGTTACGACGGCTGTCCAGCGCATCACCGTTCACTACGGCCGTTAAGATACGGGCACCGCTGTCCTAGGAAACCCAAGCTTAAGCTGCCGAGTACTCAATCCGAATGTTTTGACCAAAAATATTGCAGTTTTTGTGATTTTGGACTGGTAACGAATGTATATTCGCGTTTAAAAAAAATTCTTGAGTTAAGCCGATGTGAATCCTATTAAATTAGATCGTTTTGGTTGAAGATCATAACGCTGGAAAAGGCTATTTTCTTTCTTGTTCAAACGGAGCTGGTCGTGTAGTATAATACCGTCTCAGGTTAGGTTAGATGCCGGTGTTGTTCAATGGATTTAAGTGAATTTTCTTATATTTGTACGCAGTTTCTTGTACTAAAGCAACATCAGCTAAAATTTTAATTTCTATTGGGTCATCAGGTGAGGTTTGGTCAAGCATTCTTAAATTGTCTGTATCATTGTGTAATCCATCGAGTTATGTATGGTTAGATTGTTATGGTCCATTATAAGCTAAGCATCTTCAAAATTTTAGCACACCAGTAAGCCAGATCTTATGCTGAATTAGATTTTGTCCACTAGATCAGATTTGGTAAAGTATTTTATATCATCAGGGCTGAGTGTGTGATCTCTATAGTATTTAAGGATAGCTCAGTTCAGAAATAATTTTATCCAACATGTCTCAAGTGCTGAAGTAATGTATGGTTGTCTCGCTACCGGTCATCTGTTCAAGCTTAAGTAAATTTCAAAGCATCATCAGGTTGATCGTATGGTTTCTGTAATTATCCAGTTATGTTGGGTTTAATACAATTGCATGATCAAGCTTCATTGCGTAGTCTGAGTCCATGAGTTAGGTTAAATTTAAAGTATTTTCGTCCCTTGTGCTGAAGTAACGTCAGGTTAGGTCTCGCCCGGTTTTACCAGATGCGTTGGCACACCCCGTTGCCGTCTCTCCTGTATCCCGGAGGACAGGGCTGCACCTGCGCCTCGATCATCTTCCTCGTGGACAGGGTGGGAGAACAGTCGCCTGCGTTCTCCCCCTCCGCCTGCTCGGCCGGGGGCTCGGGCGCCGCTTCCTTCTCACATTCGGGAGCATCCTCGAACACGATCTTGTCGTCGTCGAGGGTCACTCTCGGTCCTGACTCCGACATCTCCAGTAGGATGGTCAGCAAATCTGCGGACAAAAAAAGAAATACGTTATTTGTGTGATGGTGTCGCGGATTCAGGGGTCTGGGGTCGGAGGCTGGAACCCCGCCCTTCCACATTTTCTAATAGTTTTTTACAGCCCGTTGCAAATTGTCCTCTAAATTTCAATGTTTGGATAAATCATCAGATCACAATTTTTTTTTTTTTTAATCCGGTTAACATTTTTTTGTTTCAACAAAAGCCGATTTTTCCACTTGTAATCGATTTGTTTCGCCATCGTATATTTTACCCTTAATCCTAGATATTAAACTTCAAGGTGTTATTATACCAATGTTAAGTTGTTTTTGTAAATAACTGTTAGAAATGCGAGTCCGATGTCTTACAGATAACTTTGCACTCAACAGTTATACCTAAAATCCTCAACTCAGTAGTTATGCCTCGACTAATATATTCATAATAATAAATCTTTATTAACCATAACATACAAAAATAATAACAAAGGTAAATGGCGGACTTATTGCCACTAGCAATTTGTTGCAGTCTAACCTAAAAAAATACAATAATAAAGAATAATTTTAAAATATTTAAATTTAAAAAAAATATATTTAATTCAATTTTTTACATGTTTTTTTAGTATTTCAAATGGCGCTCAATTAACTCTGCGTAATCTATAAAAGTGCTAAAACACTACAAAAAAAACAATATTAATGCATAATGATTATCTACAAATAGAAAGATCGTAAAAATTAATTTCAACATCAATTTCTCCATCGTACAAATTCAGATGGTACGGTATTATTAAAAACTATCGAAGACATAAGATATTTAAAGCATTAACTTTGTGGTCAAACAATTTACTAAATGTTATTATATATTTGTATATAACCACTTACCGAATTTTCTATGTCTACCGGTTTCGAAACGTACCCGTCTCTTCGTTAGGGCACCAATTGATTCGCAAATCTCCTAATCAATTTAAATCATGACTTTAATAAAAATACTGGAGTTAAAATCTTAGATAAAAACAATAAAGGGTTAAAAGTAAATAATATGGAAATATTTCACATTAGGAAAGCTTTAAAAAATTATGTTCCTTTGATCAATAATCGAACAAACTTCCAATTTAGTCTTTTATACGATGTTCCACTGTAATAATCACCATTTAAAACCTATTAAGCTTATCCCCTCCCTCCATCCCCTCTATTTTTTTCATTAATTCTCAAACAAGATAATATTTTCATAAATTAATCAGTGCATGTTTATTCTAATCAGTGCGCACGTGCTTATTAAAATGCATGTCGTGTTGGTTTTATATATTTGTGCAACAACTATGGTGAAGGTGTATAGTGGGTTTTGCATGTTGGTTTGCATGTTGGTTTAATTGGTGTCCTGACGAAGAGACGGGCACGTCTCGAAACCGGTTGATATAGAAAAATCGGTAAGTGGTTAAATACAAATATTTAATAACATTTAGTAAAAAAAAGTCTCTAAAATTTGCAAAATGGTTTGTCGAACATACAAGAACTAGGGCAGCGGTAAATTATTATTTAAAACGATTAATTAATTCATTTTATGGACTGCATGGTTATAAGTGGATTCCGATAGTTGTAATAAAATGCTTTAAAAATCCGCTATTTCCTATCATCGATTTCAATTCCCTTGGAACTCTTATGATAAGGGTCTAAATAAGAAACTCCCTTAACAAAAAAGAACCATCTGCGCGCAACACATCAAGAATGGTGTAAACGATACTCGGTTTGTTCGTTTGGGGCGATGAACGAATTCACCTCTTCATCGGAAGCGGAGGCTTCGTCGTCCTCGGGCAGATCGGGGAGCGAATTTCGAACCTTCGATACGGAGTACGCGGCGACACAACCGCAGGACCACGGCCCTCTAACACATGGCTACGAGTGGTCGTATGGTTCCTTTTCACTTTTCAATCATTATCACTACACACACACACTGTGGAACTCGTGAAACAAAATCCTTCCTGGGCCCCGATTACAGTGGGAAGCTAACATTTATCTTCAAGTTTATCTAAAAAGTCAAATTAAGTTTTCTGTATGAAAATCAGAATATGCACACATTTTTTTCTTCCAAACATGTTCAATTATAAATTACCGACGAAGATACTTTAAATGTTCGTGCAATATACTCATTTTCGTACACAAACATCGGTTTTTCTCTATAGACAGTCGAAGATAACTCTGTTAACTTCCCGTTGCAATCGGGGCCCTGGGCTGGTATTCTGAACGAAATTGCGCGCGAAGAGATCGCTCTGTTGGCGTGTATTTAGTACGTAAATACGCGTTAAAAATGCGTCATCTACGCGCGCTTTTGCGTTATGAATACCACCTCAGGAGAGCTCTCGGGTTCGTCATCGCCATAAGGGACGACCCAAAATGGATTGCAGACTTGGAGCACCCGGTCCGAAGTCCGGAGCAGATATTACACACGGCCCGGAGTACACTGATTGCTCCTCTTCAATGATCGCCTTTTTATAGGTATTCGCATTGTGCATAATTCGCCCCCTTCCCCTTCCCCTTCTCGTTCCCCTTCCGCCACCTAGTTTCTTAATATATAACGCGTCAGCAGGTGTTTTGTTGATAGCTGCATTTTAACCATTGACATATAATAGATAGACATGCCCTACAAAGCAAAATATTAAAAAAAGTAATGACACGAAAACGTACCCATAGTTACTAAGTACTGTTTATTACACCAGGGCTGCATTCAGCGAGCATGCAGGTGCTATAAAAAATTGAAGGATACTCGTTTTTGGTGCATACAAAAGTTTGTGTTTTAACGTTAACAATCAACATTCGTTTTTGGTGGATCCCAATCAAGTTATTTCCTTAAATTCCTTATAATTTCGACACATTTATTTCTTTTCACTGAGTTTTTTTGAGGAACGAAAATATATGAATAACTCACGTTTATTATATTTAAAAAATGTATTCCTATCAGTGCATCACTGTAACTAAGACGAGGTTTGCAATTGTGCCGCCAGGCGTAGTTTGACGTTTCCAAAATATAATACTTGTTAATTGTTTAAATCACTGATGAACAAATATTTACACAGTTAAAAGTTACACAATCCTTTTTACAATGTTTATCTGAAAGGTTTTTTACTTGTTTCCATGACACAATTTTGCATTTTTGTTTCGATTCTAAACGTCACGCCTATGGCGGTCGAAGAACGACTAAATACGCGTTGGGCATGATTGAGCGTTTGGGCATTAGTTAAGTGTCATCATTTTTGGCTCAGGGCATGTCTAAATATTAATGGTTTTAACTATTGAAGATATTGTAATTTTCCAAATAAAATTGAATAAAAATGTTATTGTGATTAACTCAGAATCTTTCCGTTTCAACTTTATTAGTAAGTGATAGACATAAATTGTAAAGTATCTTCTTTGTCCAGAAGGATGAAGATCACAGTTCTGTAAAATAGAACCAGAACGAGTGTTTTCGACTCGATGTCTGCTCTCGGGTAAAAATCCTGAAAAAGATAATCGAGTGGAGGTAGGTCCTCTTCGTATTGAAATGGCCGGGGCGCTCATCGAATCTTGATGCTGCAATCGATTCGAAAAATGATAGCATGTTTCCGGGAGAATCCAGGAACTCTCGGAGGGTTGACTACTCTTCTTGTGAGACCCGAAGGTCCGAAATTCCTAGGTGCCGAGTTCTAATTAAGAGTTTCTATTCACCTCACTAGTCGTTTCTATTTACTCATATAGTCGTTTCTATTCACTTCACTAGTCGTTTCTATTCACCGCACTAGTCGTTTCTATTCACTCCACTAGTCGTTTCTATTCACTTCACTAGTCGTTTCTATTCACCGCACTAGTCGTTTCTATTCACTCCACTAGTCGTTTCTATTCACTTCACTAGTCGTTTCTATTCACCGCACTAGTCGTTTCTATTCATTTATCTAGTATTTTCGATTCACCATACTAGTCGTTTCTATTCACTCCAAATTCTTAAAATATCAAACATCACCTCACATCATCTCGTGTAAATCTAATTTTATCATTTGTAAAGTTTTTTCTTGCGGACAATAGATTGATAAATGGATTGAAGTAATAATTTGATAAATTACCTTGGATTATCCCTGTGATAATCCAAAGTTTTTTTACCAACGTAAGACCACCGGCTTCTTAAGGCTCACAATGGTAGCGAAAAGAACAGGAAATTGTTTTAATGTTGGCAGTATGTAGAAAACATTATATGCTTTCACGTATTGACAAGAAATGGGGAAGTTCAGTGTTTTTTTCATGTTTTTCTATTTTTATATATCGTATTATCTGCGCTTTGATTTTTTTAAGTTTTGTTTTTCTGAAATAATTCCTCGTGTGACGTCGGAGGTTTTTCTCTGTCAGTTCTCCCGATTAGTTCGTTTACGGTGAGCAAACAGGATATCCTTCACAGCTCTCATATCATTGGTTGATTCATATGCAGCAGTGACGTCGTTCAAAGTAGTACGTTCTCATTAAAATATTTTTTATTCTTTTTTTTCTTACACTTTCAAGAAACTTTGTTGTACAATGTTATGCCCTAATTATTACAGCGCGCAAGAAAACATTTTTCGTATCCAATTCCCCGAAGGGCTGAAGTTTATTTTTTTTATTTTTTAATGGACATTGTCCATCTAAACAATTTATAGGGTTTAAATATAAGTTACTCATTATGCGAAAATTTTAACGTAATTTGCCATAATCAAATGAAAAAGTGTGTAGTGATCAAATAATAGTTGCGGTTTCTGATAATAATAATTAAATAAAATATTGGTGAAATAAACAGCAATGCTTGGATGGCAAAATAAAGTGCAAAGCATGCATTTATAATTGATTATTTCCGCTTTTACAGCGAGTGTTTATAATGTTATCATTATTATTTTATAAATATATATATATATATGTATGTACTATAAAATTTTGTGACATACACGGAAGTATTGCAAAAATGTAAACGAATAAAAAAGTATCTGTCAAAACTCAGCCAATTTTTCTCTACTCGTGAATTTATTATTTGTGTTTTATTATCCACGTAAAGGGGAATTTTGCACTGCAATATTTCACTGTCTCTTGACTGGCAACTGAAGTGAAACAGATGATCAAAATACGCTGCATCTAATGTTTCAATACAGTGCCATATGCGTCGCTGGGTTCTAAAACTATGGGTGGTAACTTTATGTGGGAAATAAAACGAGCAAAATGAGATTATTTAATACTTGAAAGTTATTAAAAAAATATTTCTTTTGAATGAATGATTTAGCAATTATTTATCAAGATATTATTATTATTTATTTTATATTTTATTTATGCATACAAAGATACACGTTTAAAAAATAATGTATCCCTAACTCCATGAGGGCAAGAGCTATGTGTTGAGTCGGATACAACATAATAGAAAGTAGAAGCATGCATATCTTTAAATATATATAATTTCTCTGACGTGTGATGTCACTGAACTTCTCCTAAACGGCTTAACCGATTTAGATGCGGTTTTAAGAGAAATATAGATATTTGCGCTGTGCGTGTTCGTAGATATTTAAATCTTCAATCTAATATGTAAAAAGAAGTAAGGAGCATAAATGTTTTATTCATCGATCCACCAGGGTTGCATTCGACGAGAATGGATTTACAAAAAAATGGAAAGATGTTTTTTTGTGTATAAAAAAAGATCGTTTTTGAATGTTTACAAACAGCATTTGTTTTTTGTGGATCTTAATCAGATTCTTTCCTTAAATTCCTTATAATTTCAACCCATTTATTTATTTTTAATAGATTTTTGGTAATACTAAAATAATATTAAATTCGATACATTTTTAAAAATCGTATTTCTACATAAGTACACCCCTCTGTTGGTGGGAAGACCGGAGTTTGAAGTTTGCAAAAAGAATGCCATATTTGAAAAAATATTTATTTTATATTTTGGAATTCAACCATTAACAAGTACCTAGGTATCTACTTAAATTCAATATTTGAATAATAACAGTTTTTAATTTTGGAATTTAATCCCAAACAAGTACCTAGGTACCTACTTATCAATGAAAAGTCTTTTTCCAAGCTAATAGCAGGCAAGCCAACGTTCGGGCAGGACAACGTCTGTCGGGTACGCTAGTTATTAAATAATACTGTAAATTCAAATTATTATACAAACATAAATTTTAAGAAACATCTGGACAACACGCTTAAATCGGGATATAAACAAAAAAAAATATCAACAAAACTTTTCCAAATGTTTGTGACATACTCAAAACATTGTCGATTTAACTAACTTGTATAATTTATTTATAGGGAAAAGTAGAAAGACATAATGGTATATAGTAGACTTTGTGGGAGTGGAAGCGGGAGAGAGGTGTTTATAATTGAATTTGATTTAGTGATCGTTTGAAAAATGACAACTTGTTATCAAAGAAATCAAGACTGGTATGTTTGCTGGCAGACCTAAGAATTCTGGGCATAGGGGAATGAAAACCATAGTTAGTTCTATGGTTATCGGTATGAAAGAGTAAGTTTTGTTGGGATATTTAATTTTATTGAGCTCAGTAGTTCAGGCGTATCAAAGAGTGAGTTGAGAATTTTAAATGGGACTAGGTCGACGGTCTTGAAGAGAAGATATGTTTAAGGTAGTTTCTAACTTATTGTATATTGGTATCTGGATAAGCCCAACCTACAGCCTATCTTTCTCAAAAATCGATGTTGAACTGATTCAATATTCTTGATGTGAACATCATAATATGGAGACCAGATAACGGAGGAATACTCTAGGTGTGGGTGAACTAGGGAACATAAGAGAGTTTTAAGGGTGTTGATATTTTTTAAGTTAGTTGTACTTCTTTTAATAAATCCAAGGAGTTTTAAGGATTTATTGATAACAAATTAAAAAAATATTTTCAAGCGTTACCTAGTAGGTGAAATGGTTCTGCCGGATGAATCTTACCCGCGTAATAAAGGTTTAAACTCCTTTACTTCACAAAAGTCAACAGATGGAAGAGTTGAGGAAATGTGGATGTTTAAACACGGGCAGAACGGTGAATGTTACACAGTGTGTAAAGTGGCCTCTTAAACCAGCCAATGACAAGTCACAAGCTTCTCAAAAATGTTTTCCCTCTCTGTTGCAACAAATTTAAGAAATTAATGTTGTACGTATAAAGTTAATAATAATTTACAAAAAAAACTGCAAAATATCGGATTGCCGTAGGTACGTTGTTCTCAAGAATACTTTTGCTTTTCTTATTATGTCCAAGTGTTTGTAGACGAGGCTGGATTTCACTACCTCCCGAGTTATTAAGATTGGAATATATTGCAACAGAATTGGAAAAAAAATCCAGATTGGAATATGAAAGTCTAGGGATTTACGGGGCGGGTTTGTGACCTGCCATTGGCTTTTTTCATTCAAAACAAACACTGAACATTCTGCCTGTTTGAACATCCGCATTTCCTCTTTCATCTGTTGTTTTTTGTGAATTTAAAGAACTAAAACCTTTATAGACGCGGGCGAGATTCATCTGGCTGAAATACTTCACGAATGTATATTAATGAATGTTAATTTTTCATGAATCCATAAGAGTTATAACAAGAAACCGGGGCTATTTTTGTCTCTACGCCAATTTCTGCATAATATCTCAAAAATACATTCCTCACTCTTTACGATTCGAATCGATACTTTTTGTAGCCCATGCGTGACCCATTCTTCTATCCGTATCCAATGGTGCATAGTGCCCCAATTGAAGCGCATCTTGATAATATTTTTTTGTTACACAGAACGTAAGGTGATCGATCAGTCTTAGACTTAAGGTGTTATTGTCTAGGAATAGCGACAAAACAGTAGTCTATTCGAACTAGGAATTATTGTTGCATGTCTTCTATTTATGTTTTATGTTTATATCAATACAGTGTTATTTATTATATTATATTTATCATGTTCTAGAACATAAAATAAAAATAATGTAAATGAATGTCTCGACACGGATCATGCCCAGTGAGGTGTTTATATAAAAAATAAAAAATATAATGTTTTATGTGAAATAAATAAATAAATATATACGAATGAAATTTTGCAGTGCTGACTGTAGAACCACCATTAAAGCCAACATTTCATGTCCACGCTGCCAGGAATCGAACCCGGGACCTCAAGCATAGTAGGCAAACGGACTAACCAGTCTAACCACTATAATGTGAGGCAGACTTCTCCACTCGGAATTCCCATTTAAGAATATTTATCCTAGAGTTGGAAGAATCACAAAATCCTTTTCATAAAATTAAATTAATAAAACAAATAATGAGAAAGTGCAGTGTCTTTTTTATTTTTTTATTTTTTGATATACTACTGAACTAAGCCAAAGTTTTAAAATTATTTGTTTTATATATCGTTTTATCAGCGTTATGATTTTTCAAAGTGTCGTATTTATGAAATAACTCCGCGTGTGACGTCAGAGGTTATTCTCTGTTAGTTCTTCCAATTGGTTCGTTTACGGTAAGCCAACCGGGTAGCCTTCAAAGCTGCTCTCATATCATTGGTTGGTTCTTATGAACCAGTGACGTCGATCAAAGTAGTGCGTTTTTATTAAAATATTTTTAATTATTTTTTTCGTAAATTTTCAAGAAATTTTGCCGGACAATTTAATGCTCTAATTTTTACCGCGCGCATGAAAACATTTTTTGTATCCAATTTCCCGCAGGGCTGAAGTTCCTCATTGCGTTCTAATGATTTTCTCAAATATTTCAATTTCGGGGGCCATTTTCAACGAGTAGTACATAAAATACTCACCATGAAATCGAAATGGAAATGAAGTTGTGGCAGAACGGGATTTGGAACCTCAGACCTCCGATCCGTGAGTGCGCGACACGCGACACTACCGTGGGGCCACGATTCTGTGTACGGATATGAACAAATATAATAACAACACTTACTTTTTAATTTCCACTAAAAACTCGCAGTCTTAGAAATATTTTTCAGCACGTTCTGCAATAGTTTTCATTTAGACTATCTTTAGCTATGGGTATAGTACTTCTCGCGGTTGAATACTGACTAACTGATAAAAAATCCTCTGAATTATTTTTAATCCTGCAATGTTTACTTTCATTATTCTGGCAGTCGCAACCGTAGCGTGACTCAGTTAGGGTTAGGTTTACGAAGAAGATAATATAGGACAGCCAGTGGCTCGTGGTTAAAATTCCGGTCTTAAGTAGAAAATAATTGCAATTGTTTTAATTACTCGAATGTTAAAATTTATGGCCACTCGCAACGGCTTTCATTAAGTTTGTTTTTTCCGAAAATTTCGGTGAACTCTTCACATGTTGAGTGTTTGAAATGAGGAAGTTCAGTGGTTATTTTTTTATTTGTTTATATACTATCAAAATGTTTAAAAAGGCTATAAAAAATGGATAGTGGAGCTAGGAAGAAGTGAAATGGATTGTCTCATTCGCCCGAACCAATATTGAATCACTTGCTCCACAAGTGTATAGCTTACGTTAGGTTTTGTTATTTTCATTGTGCGTTTTGTAATGTAAATAATGTAGATGTATATATATACCTAGTTTTTACTGTCTGAATATTTTGTTAATTATCTCTGTTTTAGTTAGGCTTCTTTGTTTATTTTCAAATGTAAAAACATTTCAAAAAGTATATTGTCAAGTATCCTCGGCACGGGTAACCCCAGTGAGGTCACATTATTTTGATTATTACTAGGCCAATTTTTCAAACAAAATATTTTTAAGAATTTTGTAACTTTGAAATTAGTCCGCGTGTAACGTCACAAGTTCTCTTCGGTGAGTTCTGCTGATTAGTGAATTGGCTTCTCTTCTTCTTCTTCGCAGTCTCAATCCTGGGGATTAGTTTGCAGCAAAGTCCCGCATCTCGTCCGCCATTGGTCTCTATTTTCTGCAGCCCTCTTCAGCTCGACATATGAGGCGCAGTTTAAATCTTCGCACACTTGTTCCAAATATTCCCGTCGGGGGCGCTCTCTATAATTTGTTTTGCTTCCCATAAACCGGAAATCCATCACAAAACTCTTATCATTGGTTGATTTGGAAGAACTAGAGACGTCGTTATTTATTTATTTTAACATTTTATATACGAGTACATGTACAGTTTACATACATATACATAAGGGCAAGCATATTGCCTTATGGCAATTTCTTCCTACCTACCCAAACCGATCAATTTGAGAAAATCAGTAGTTTATGAATATATTGTTGGTTTATTAGTAATTTCTTCATAGAACAAAATATTGATAATTTTTTTTTAAGAAGTAAAAATTGACTAAATATCTACACTATACTATGAAGAGAGTAGGGGGCGGAAAGGATGGACGGAAAGTAAGAGGAAAAAGGAAAAACTTAAATATTCAGGAAGTGACATCTTATACGTGATTTGAATGTAAATAAAGAAGAAATGTTTCTAAAAAGGCATTTGTAAAAAAAATATTAAAAAAACGATATTTTTTTCAATTTTTTAATTAGGATTTATTTTAAAGCTTACCATGAGGAATTTTCCTTTGAATTTTTGCGGTCTGGCCCTGAAAAACCGTGAATATGGATTTCGTTTGCAATTCTCTATTTGTCGCCCAACTAGACAATAGTCTGTTCTAAGGCTAACAAATTGTGAATCTACTGGTTTTCAATAATGGAACATAGTAATAATAAAAATTACAATAAGCATCTATGAGAAATTAGAAATATATTTTATGTTAAATTCACTGCATAGCCTGAAGTAAATCATTATTTCTAGACTAGAGCGTAAGAATGATCACTTTATTTTCCAGTAACAGATAATCGAGATACATCGCGTTTACTTCATCAGTTCAGTGACCTATGCACCATCGGGTGCGGATAAGGGTCTGGTGATTATTGTAAGAATACGGAAGTTGGTTATGGGTAAGCTGCTACTGGCAAAATTATGCTGTACAAATAATGAAGTTCAGTGATTTTGTTTTTTTTTATATATTTGTTAATAGACTACCAAACTTTGTATCTTATTATCATCGGTATGATTTTTAAAGTTTTATAATTTTGAGATTACCCCGCCCGTGACGTCACGAGTTTTCGTCGATGAGTTGTCCTGGCATTTAAAAGTAAAGCTCCATAGAGTCAAAATACACTAAACGTTAAAAAAAAATTCTTCCCGGAAACCGGAAATCTATCACAACACATAACAAATCTGTCCTTTATTGGTTGATTCACAAGAACATGTTAGGAATTCATTTTTATTAAAACCATTTTTGTAAATTTTTTCTTACGTTTTCAAAAAACTTCGCCGTACAATTAAATAACAAAATGAAATAACAAAATCGATTTTTTTTATTATACTCTCAACTTTTGCTAATAATCTCTTAGGAATAAATCTAAGTTAAAAAGTACATATGTACAACTTATTTTTTTATTGTATAAGAAATTAAAAAAAGTATATTTTAAATAAAACTACAAATGTAATTCTATATATTTTGTGTTATTCTATAATTAAAGATGTATGCGGGTATTAGAAACAAATTGAGAAGTCTCCATTAAAATTTGATTACATTAATTTAACAAAATAGTTTTTTTTTATTCATATTCTATTGTTAATGATAATTTTAGTACAAAATTTTGACAAATCTTTTCTTTTGACCAGTCTGTGTTTTGGTTGGCTGGAAAATATTGCTTTTATCAATAAGTCAGCTAAAATACTTATTCTTTGTACTTGAAGTTTTAAATAAATAAATTATTTAAGTCTGGTAGTTTATTGTATAATTTCAGTCCCTAGTTTATTAATCTCGACTGTCCTTGTCTCGTTTTAGAAGGTTGTATATAATATTGTTCTGATATTTTCGTATTGTGTCCATGTTCACTACATTTTTTTTCAAGTTTTACTTCTCCGTCTACAACAACTACATCAGTGGCTAATTTATGAAACAATTTTCAGGATTCTAGTTAAAAGAGTTCAGTTAAATTTAATTGTCTAGTTTATTTAAAGGGTTCATTAGTTGCTGTTAGAGGTCAGATACCAACTTTAATATTTTATTTTGCTGTCTTTATAGTATATTTTCGTCATTTTGATTTCCTATTCCCCATAGTAGCTGCATTGAGATTAAGATCTAAATTTATTGCAACAGAGAGGGAAAACATTTTTGAGAAGAGAATATGAGATTTTCGTATTCCTTTATATGCGTATTTTAAACTAGCGTAGGGCTGCCATATTTCGCTAGGGTCTCGTCGGGACGTTCTGGAATGGGGATATGCAGCAACAAAAAAGCAATTTTATAATGGTTGTTCAGAAATATAATAAATATGTTTTTCTTACTTTTTATTTAGTGCTTCAATTGATATTTATATATTTTTTCTGACTTAATATTGACATAATACTGCAATATTGATTCTACAGTCCCTGGCAGCAAATGACATTTTTTATCGTTGCTTTTTACTAGGCCAACATCAATTATATTGCTTTTTTCAATGTGGTTTTATGAGTAGGAATGGAAATTAAATACTCGCTAAATTTCGAAAATTGAAAAAAAAAATCTTTCACAGAGCCCTTCAACTTCCACTCTATCGAGGCAAGATGAGCTTCAATGAATTTCTTTAAATACATAAATTGCTGGAAGCATTTGCAACCATATTTTCACATTCATAGTCAGTACGGTCGTAGAAGATTTATGTTGATTAACAGCATTGTACTGTGTAATTCTGAATCGGGACATTATAGGTTTCATCGGGATGTCGGGACAAAGGGTTTAATAACGGTAACAGTCCCGATATATCGGGACGGATGGCAACCCTAAACTAGCGCAATGGTTTAAATTAAAAATATGCATATTTTTAATTACCAAAACATTGCAGTGTGCAAAATTTATCCGACGTCACACAGAAAAAATAATATACCGTTGCCACTGAAAATCTTTTACTTATTTTAAAACAATAATAAAAATTGGAAATGCTCATTTTAATGATTTCAGATAGTATTCTTGAAATGGTCATAAGAAAATTGACATGATAATGTTTTAAATTTTCAGCCTTTTCCACGTAAATGTCATATTTTTTCCAGTTACTGCAAAATACGTATTATTATATTAAACAGAAAATGTATGCATCATCATCAGTGGCGCTACAGCCCGTTGTGGGCCCTGGCCTCCTCCAGAATCTGTCTCCACTCGTTTCTGCACCCCGCGGCTCTTCTCCAGTTTGTCAGGCCAATCGCTCTTATCTCACTTTCCACTTTATCCAACCATCTTAATTTTGGTCTGCCTCTGCTTCGTCTGCCTTCCGGAGTGGTATAAATAATCTTTTTTGGGGTGCGGTTATCATTCATTCTGTGCACATGGCCCAACCATCGTAATCTTCTTATTTTTATGAATAGTGCAATGTTGGGTTCGCCATACAGTGCCTCTAATTCATGATTAAACCATCTCCTCCAACTCCGTTTTGGTTGACAGCACCAAATATCTTCCTAAATATTTTTTCTTTCGAACACTAATACCATATTTTCATCTCTTTTAGTCATAACCCAGCATTCGGCACCATATGTGATGACCGGTCTGAGGAGAGTTTTGTAAATAATGGTCTTAGTTTTTCTAGTGAGCAATTTGGTCCCAGATGTTTAAACAAGCCTTAATAACATCTGTTTGCTGCCGATAGCCGTGCTCTAATCTCGGTACTATAATTGTTATCATTAGTCATTGCAGTACCTAAATATTTAAAGGAATTGACATTGTATGTATATCGCTGTGTATTGTTAAAATTATTTAATCAAAATAGGAATTTAAAATCAAGGATATTTTGCACGTTAGTTAAAATGTACGAGTCGCACGTTTTTTCTCTGTTTACGCCGAATCGTGCGAATACGTGACAAATGTCATTACGGAAAATTACCGGGAATCGTATTACAGCTAAATGCCGAACCTCTATTGACATTAAAATGTTTTTGTTATCTATTTGTTCTCGAAATGTCTATGTAAGTGCAAAAAACTACATCCTCCAAGCCAGACGATTTGACCATTAGCACGTAAACTATTGAGGTGGGAACAAACAAAAAAATTCACCAAATCCTTGACCTCCGTAACAGAGTGCTTTGGTCTGGCAGTTTGGCATTCAGCAGACGGCGGATAAAAAAAATCTCAGTTTAGATTTGTTTTGTTTTATTATTATTTTTATTTTTATTCAGATAACAAATATAAGTATACAATATCACTACTAAATACAACTTTTATATTAATTAAATACATATACAGGGTGTTCTTTACACCCTGTCACATCCGAAACCACGATGATCAGAAAGCAGCCCGCCACAAAAAAGTGAATCTGAGATAATAGCACCTTAGTGAAAACGGTAATTTTTTTAAATCTACTCACCAGCTGGAATGTTTTTGACTTTAACAAATGATTAACAATGAAAACATTAGTTTTTTATATTACAAATAAGAAAATTATTACGTAATTGACCAGTTAAAACGATTTTTTAACCACCGTGAGATTTTTCTAGTGCTGTAGGTGTTTTTTGCAAATTGAGAAATCCCGTTTTTGTGATCGACGCCATTTTCAGATGGTGATTAATACGGTTTTTTGTTTGAAAGCGGTCTAGCTGTTTTTAACAAAACATAAAATTGACCTTACTGTACCCTATAACATCAAAATCTCATTTTTTTTTAATCTGTGGACTGGCTGCTTTCTGCATAACCACGTTCTATTGGCACATCAAGATAAATTTTTGGAACAAATAAATTTTCAAAAATTAAATATAAAAA
Organism: Micrasema longulum; assembly: GCF_059751315.1. Lineage (NCBI taxonomy): Eukaryota > Metazoa > Arthropoda > Insecta > Trichoptera > Brachycentridae > Micrasema > Micrasema longulum. Next base: position 696,048 of record NW_028277457.1, read on the forward strand.
ATACCAAATGGTTGCGTACGTCTTAAAGGTAGAGCGTGGTTCGAACCTTGGACCTTACGATCCGGAGTCTGCTACATTACATTATTCCTTCTTTATTTTTTATTTTTTCTCTGCTGCATTGGCATGTTTTTATACTTTTAAACTACCTTTAATTACTTATATTATATATGTAAATAAAATCAATATATTGCTGCTCTTACTATAATGTGTCATGAATTTTGAAGATGTTTTTTAAATTGACCTAAATTTACTGTCTTATATTTCACTTAAAGATTCTTCTCATCGTTTCTTTGAATACCTTAAAATAAATATGTGTATATTTATGTTTTTCCTTTTTTTAAAAAAAAAAATTATTACTATTTTATTTTATTTTTACATCTGAGCATGTTTTTCATTCTTTATTTCAATTCTTAATTTTTAATTACTCTTACAAATTTTCTTCATTTTCAATATTATTTCCATTTGTAAATACTCACTACAAACTACAAACTTTAAAATATCTTTTTTTCACTTAAATTTTAATTTTTAAACAATTTTCATTTATGTTTTTCTTTATCGTTCTCTTTTTTATACTTTCATAATTAATCTTACATATAATTGCTTTATAATATGGAAACTTCACTGGTCCATTAGAATTAAGTCTAATTGTGTAAAATATGAAACTTTGTAACTGGACTGTATGTTTCCTGAATAAAAGAAAATAAAAAAAAATAAAAAAATTATTACCTATGGGACCACAACCGTCTCGATGCATGTTTTTAAAATTTTATTTTAGGACGGCCAATTTTTAAGTAATTTTCTTCCTCATAGGTTCCTTTCTTTCGAAATAGAATATATTTCATAATCACATTACTTTCATACATTATATCCAATGGCATTTGCACCAAATAAAATTTTAATAACTTTAAAGCCTGCTGCCCTCATAAGCAAAAAGGCAGCTATTTGCGAAAGTCGTATTTTGAGATATGACACTTTTTAGCATTTATCAACTGTCTGTAAATAATCATCAGTAAAAACACAGCAGTTACATCAATAAGTGTTTCTTGTTTCTTGTACATGTCGTTGTTCTTTTGTACTGAACTAATTTTTCTACTGTTTTTTGCTTTATATCAAATAGTTCGAAATTTCTTATAGAAGTTTACCTTGTTTTTAATTAATTTTGTGATTTTTGTCGAAAAGCTGCCTTTTTGCTCACGAGGGCATTATGAATCCACATTTTTAATAGTTTCCATTTTTTTATAGTTTTATTACTATGATATAACCATTAATTTTATTGTAATGTTATCATGTGTGCAAATAATATCAATGCTCAAATTATGGTTATTAGAAAAAAGTTTTTTGTATTAGTGATAATTTTTAATTTTTCAAAATGTAATCTGTAATTGTTTTTCAAGTAAAATTATTGTTAATGTAGGCTAAGTGTAAATAATTAATGTAATTTATAAGAACCTGCTGACGAGTTGTATGTATGCAACTCAGCAGGACTTTAATTTAAGAATTTTTTTTTTTTGTAAATATTTTTGAAAAATAAATAAATAAATGTCACCTGAAGAAGAGACGGGCACGTCACGAAACCGATAGAGATAGAAAAGCCGGTATGTGGTTAGATACAAATATTTCGTTGCATTTATTAAAATGTCTGACCACAAAGTTAATACTTTAAACATTGATAATAAATAGAATAAGTAACAATAACTAATTTTAATATGAAAATCAAACACTGATTTGTGTCTAATTTAAATCGTTTTTTTTTAAACACAAAAACAAACAAAAAACAAAGATTATTGTTTCGCCCTGTTATGGCATTTTGTAACGAATTAATATTTAAGAAACACCCCAACAATTGGCAAAAAAAATCATTTAGCGTTCTTTTAATTTACCCAAATATTTCAATTTTGCTGACAATTTTCATCGAGTTGTAAATAACTCACTATTGGAAAATGGAAATCAAGTTAGGGTACAGCGGGTTTTGAACCTCGGACCTCTGATCCGTTAGTCCGCAACACTGGCCACGAGACCACAACCCGATTTATTTATTTTATTTAAAACTAAAGGTACAAATAATAAGTATTTTGGCGGACTTATTGCCAAAAGCAATATCTTCCAGCCAACCAAAAAATATTCTTTATCAAGTTAATTCATAACATCTTAAGAACTTTTGGTAACATTATAATTTTTTATTAAAATTTCTCAAGAACGTATTTAAAAAAAATTAAATTTAATTACGTCAATGCTTTCTATTTATTTTATTTCTTCAGATAACTCATTGTACAGCTTTAATCCCTTGTATTATGAGTTTTGAGACTCAAGTCTTTTTCCTCATTGGTAATCAAATCTCTTTGTATCCATAGTTTCATATGAATGACATTTTTGATTAAATTTTATTTTAAACATCGCTGTATTATATTTTATTTTTTGCTTTACTGTGAGCAAGCCATTTTTATGCATTATTTCAACTCGTACATTAGAACGCATATTTCTATTGAATATAATCCTCGCCGCCTTATTTTGAAGAATTAGCATATGAGGGTTTTAAAAGCAAACTTAAAAATCTCGACCAAAACGGAAAATTAGTTATTGATGCGAAAACAAAGTATACATAAAAACCTACCTACCTAAATAATAGCGTAATTCAAAACCGTCTCTTAATCTCGCAGAAACAGATTTCAATTATACTACTTGAAACCGCAAACTTAGCATTTTTCATTGAGTTGATGAAGCATAGTTAAAAATCTCATATTTATTTTTCTAAGGTGAGAATTGTAAGTTTACTTCTAATACCTTCATATTTTTAATTTTCTCTTCATTACATAAAAAAAATGGAGGAACAGTAATTTATGTGTGGACATATTATTATAATATTTCGGTTTTAAAGATAAAATAATCGATTTTAAGTAGACTCAAATCAGTGTTTGATTTTAATATTAAAATAACCACCAAGTCAATAAATACCTGATAATATTATCTTTAAATTTGCACTTGGCGCAAGGTCTCATTACACACTACACACTGCAGCCTGTTTATATCTTGACACAGTGTTTCATACTAACTGGTTTCAGTAAGATCAATGAGGCCAAACCTCACGGTTTACCATAAACTATAATATACACTGACAGCAGTGTATATAATATACACACCGTAAATGTAAGGGCGCGTATTCATCTTAGGAATACTTCGCCATAAACTTTAATTCAATTGAATAATTAAAACTACTAAAGATTATCTCTATGCACGAAATTGTATGCATCTCCAAAGTTCGATAATTTGATTGATAATCTAATTCATGTAAGTACGATACCGAGAACAACTCGGAACACTTCATCTTCCTCAGAAGTTCAGTGGTTTTAGTATATTTGTTAATATACATTTTTAGCCATTTTTTATGTGTACGTATTATATTATCAGCGCAATGATTTTTTTCCTCAGAAGTTCAGTGGTTTTTTTATATTTGTCAATAGACATTTTTAGCCATTTTTTTGTGTGTACGTATTATATTATCAGTGCAATGATTTTTTTCCTCAGAAGTTCAGTGGTTTTTTTATATTTGTCAATAGACATTTTTAGCCATTTTTTTGTGTGTACGTATTATATTATCAGTGCAATGATTTTTTTCCTCAGAAGTTCAGTGTTTTTTTTATATTTGTTAATATATATTTTCAGCCATTTTTTATGTGTACTCGTACGTATTATATTATCAGCGCAATGATTTTTTCCTCAGAAGTTCGGTGGTTTTTTATATTTATTAATAGACATTTTTGGCCATTTTTTTATGTGTATGTATTATATTATCAGCGCAATGATTTTTTTCCCCAGAAGTTCAGTGGATTTTTTATATTTGTTAATAGACATTTTTGGCAATTTTTTTTTCGTGTACGTATTATATTATCAGCGCAATGATTTTTTTCCTCAGAAGTTCAGTGGTTTTTTTATATTTGTTAATAAATATTTTCAGCCATTTTTTATGTGTACTCGTACGTATTATATTATCAGCGCAATGATTTTTTCCTCAGAAGTTCGGTGGTTTTTATATTTATTAATAGACATTTTTGGCCATTTTTTTATGTGTATGTATTATATTATCAGCGCAATGATTTTTTTCCCCAGAAGTTCAGTGGATTTTTTATATTTGTTAATAGACATTTTTGGCAATTTTTTTTTCGTGTACGTATTATATTATCAGCGCAATGATTTTTTTCCTCAGAAGTTCAGTGGTTTTTTTATATTTGTTAATAGACATTTTCAGCCATTTTTTATGTGAACTCGTACGTATTATATTATCAGCGCAATGATTTTTTTTAATATTAGTTTTTGTATTTCTAAAATTATTCAACGTATGTTGTCTCAAGTTTCTTCCGTTTCTTCTCGGCCAGCTCTGCCGATCGGTTCGTTGACTTACCTTAAACCGGAAATCTTTCACAACTCTCTTATTTATTTATTAACGGACATTGTCCATGTATACAATTTATACGGTCTAAATATTACAATAAAAGAATAGTGTAAAACACAAAAAAAAGAAGCATTGACAAACATAAGGGACATTGAGACAAGATCTGGACTATTTATTTAGTGCTCGTTTAAATCGTTGTAAACTAAAACCAAAAAAGTCCAGATCTTGTCTTGAGTTTACAATACGACAAAGACGGGTCGTCATTGGAGAATTTAGGCCACAGTTTGTTCTATGCTAATCGATGAACAGTACTTCATTATTTCTCAATCTACGAGTCGGAATATTGAATTTTACTTGTCCCAGTAATGATGGAACATCGATTATACCATTGGATGATTCAAATGAACTAGTGACGCCCTTCTGAGAAGTTCGTTTTTATTAAAATATTTTTATTTCAAGAAACTTGGCCGTACAATTTAATGCTTTAATTTTTACTCCGCTTAAGAAAACATTTTTCACATCCAATTTCCCGTAGAGCTAAACTTCCTCATTTTACCACACTATAAAAATACTCGCATCAACATTCGCACAATGAAGCATTGATTACTTACCCCGACCGTTTTAAAGGTCTTGTGGCCTCTTTTTAGATATGTACTTTGCAATAAAAAAAAATTGGCTTAAAAGAACGATAATTTTTAATTTTTTCCAAAATATTTTGTTCACAAAAGATTCGTGTTTTTTTTTAAATTTACATTAACTGCTTTCAATGCCCCTATCGCCGTCAGAGCAACATGAGTATATGTAGTCAATTTGTCTGTTACTCTCAATCTAATTTTTCCAATTCTGAAGGCGATAGGGTATGTTAGTTCATTAGCTCGCTAGTAATCCGGAAAAAACAAGTCCGATCGGGGGAACCAGAAACCGTCACTATTTCTCCACCGGCTAAATAATTGAAACCCATAAGCCCAAAAGAAAATTATTGTTCACACAATACAGCTAAGCAAATAATTGTTTTTCATGACTAATTTTTCAGATTACAAAAACACATAAAAAGATTATTAGCCAATAGCACAGATTTTTATGTTAGGCTGCTTTATTAAAAATAAAATAAAATAAAAATCAATGTTTGTATTCCGATTCTCAGGTGAAAACGAACACCTATATTACATAATATAGGTACGCGACATAAGTAGGTTCATAAATATGTTCATTCAACGCAAGTTTATCTAATTTATCTTTTATTCATACTTTATGATTTCGTTATGAAGGATTAGTATCTAAAGCCTCATCTACATTTGAAAAATAGTATTTATTTATTTATTTACGGTTCCGTGAACCTTTTACATAATTACAATAAAACCGGTGAAAAAAGTACAACAAAAAATTAAATAATATTAAAAAAAGAACAAAAACATCTAGAAAAGTATACAATGGTAAACAGTATTTATATATAAAAATGAAATATTACATCTGTAACAAATATAAATATTTACGTTTATAAAAGAAAGGTAAATAAAAGAAAATAGCAGTTTTTAAAAAAAGAGGAAGAGAAGAAAAAAAAAGAAAGTGCTTTAAAAGGAAAGTTAAAAAGTTTACTTCATGGTTTATATAAGTATTAACACTAAACCATAGTAAATTTAAAAAATAATTAAACACACAAGAGCAAAGAGTAAAAACAAAAGTGAAGAACTAATCATTATTTGAATTTTTAATTGTTAATTCTTTTTCAAAACACAGGACTTGATCATCATAAAGCGTGGTATAAAATAAATTTAAATCATCGCTGTATTGATTTGCAAGTCGCTGCCTGCGAATAATTGGTGAATTCAGTGAATAATTAGTACCATGATGATGACTGTAAAACAAGAAATTAAGTCTTTTTGGTCTATGTGGAATACGAAAGTTATAAAACTGAAAATGGATTAAATCCTTAATTTTTCAAACAAGCATCCCTTCCACAAATTACCCTACTCATCCGTTTCCCTTGACCGCGTCCGGTAGTCCGGTGCATATCGCTTCGTTGGTTAAAAATGTAATTTTTTTTGTAGGGGAGGGATAGGGGTTTGTAAAAGAGATGCTTGTCTGAGAAAATAAAGATTTACTCCATTTCAAAATCCCAAAAAAATATATTAAAATACAACAAAAAAAAAGTTTTTTTTAAAGTTTACCATAAGGAATGTTTCTCTTAAGTTTCACGGTCTGGCCCTGAAACACCGTGTATATTATGCACCGCACCAGTACAACGCCTACAGGGAAGTTTTCTATTTACAAAACAGTTTAAGCAAATTTCGCGTCTGCAAACATGATGTACCTGTTTTGTGTTGAAATAATATTAACATCAAATGAATAGAATCGTTGTCGAAACATCATGGCGTTGGCGTCAGAAGAATAACTTACACACACATAGTCACAATCCATTTAACTTTTTATTAAACCTTTGAAATTCTTACGGTATATAAATTTTAAACTTAGAATCATTCATGAATTTTTCAATTACGATTTTTTACTAAAAACATTAATTTTTTTAAAACTTTACGATAGAAGAAAAATTATAGACCTTTTAAATTTATTTGTAAATTCAATATGGGATTGCCCTGAACTATTATCTCTCATCAACTTCAGGGTACCTGGAAGAATGACTAGACAAGTGCCACCATTTTGTAGCAACAATTCACGGACAGTGTATACTTGTAATGCCGTATTAAACAGACTTCACGAACTCGGCAATAGTTATTCCCACGTATCGGATATATTTAGTGTAGGGTATTGTTTTATCGAACAAACCTTTTGAACTTTTTCAAAGGTGGTGAATGGTAATTATATTTATTTATTCATGCATTTCATAATATATACAGTTTTTTGTTCACTTTTCCAGGCTGTGCTATGCTTTCTACTGAATATGCTGTATAATTTTTCGGTTAATTTTCTAAATATAAATCTTGTATTATTTTTAGGTTCAATTCTTTTTATAAATCTTGGGTATAAGGAAATTTATGTTTTTAAAAAAAAAATGTACTAAACCAAATATGTTAGTATTATACATTTTTGTAAAAGGCATAAACGACAATGTTAAAAAAAAAATAAAAAAAAATGTGTCCGTGACTGGACGTTTTCAAATAAAATATTTTAGTGTTACTAACACAATCAAAATTTGTATGTTTATTCGGTTCACCGACAGGCACTTACCCATTAGCATAGAGTTATAAAACCATCGAACGCACTGTACATGGTGCATAATATTTATTTATTTTTATTTATTCCACAAAAAACTTTTTCTTTTTTCTTTCCGCAGTTAATAAAAGTTTTAGCTAAAAAATAGTATTGATTCCATAAAATAACATTCCTTTAAAATGATAATAAAAAAAAATTAAAAGCGTTTTTGAAAGTTAGTAGTTTTTTATTTCTTAACAGAAATTGAGCAACATAAAAAACTTTCATATTTTTAAATATCTTCTTCTTCTCTTAGTGCCCTGTCAGGTATCCCTAACGTTGGCAATCACTCTGGCAAAAGTCTCTCTGTCCTGTGCTGCCCGGAAAATCTGCTCCGCAGTCCTGAAGCCAGTCCAGACTCGTATATTTCGCAGCCAGGACATATGTCTTCTTCCAGTCCCTCTGCGACCCTCAATCTTGGCTTTCAAAATTAAATAAAGCAAGTAAAAACGCATTATATGCCCCAGATACGAAATTTTACGAACTTTTATGGTGGTTAAGAGTTCGCTGTTCGTTCTAGCTCGACTTAAGACTTCTAAGTTCGTTATCAGGTCTGTCCGAGATATCTTGAGCATTCTGCGATGCAACCACATCTCAAAAGCCTCTAGCCTGTTCATAGTGTTCACCTTCAGAGTCCAAGTCTCGCAGCCATACAACAATACACAGACCACACATAACATTTTACCAATCTTTGCCTTATTTTCAAGTTGAGATTAGCATTTTTTATATATTTTTTTATTCATAACATAATATTTATGCCATAAGGGAAATGGCAAGCCAAACAAAATATTTTATATACTTAAATTGAGAATTCGGGGCAGCAGGTGGGTCGCACCCGCACTAAACTGTCATTTTTTAAACGTCTTCACGAAACAGATTTATTTGTGAAACGGTAACGGTTTTTGCTGCTTTTATAAAAAATAGAAATGCCCAACTCTATTTGATAATCCTACTAATCGATCCACTGGCATTATCTTCCAAACATTTGACCAAAACACAATTTACTTTGTATGAATTATTCATCGTTTATTTATTTTTAAATTTTTTAAACTTATTTATTTACTTATTTATTTGTTTTTTATTTATTTATTTATTCATTCATTCATTCATTCATTCGTTAATTCATTAATTAATTCATTCATTTAATTATTTATGTATTTATTTTTTATTTATTTATTTATTATTTATTTATTTATGTATTTATTCATTTATATATTTTTCTATATTTATTTATATATAAATATATTTTTTTTTACTTATTTTTTTAAAAAAATATTTTTTTAAATCTATTTATTTACTCATTTATTTGATTATTATTATTTTTATTTTTTTTAAATATTTTTTTATTTATTTATTCAGCAAATCACTTGGGTGTGATTTTTTAAATATAACTCTTATCACTGATTTTTGAGCTATATCTGCTGAAGCCACAGTCATTTTAGTGCAGCTTCCCCAGCCAATCAGACCATACATCAGTATTGAATTTATCAATCCATAATACAATTGTTTTAGTTATTTTATCATTAGTATATTTCTTAGAGGTATGAAAAAATTAATCAAACGTTTTATTTTATTAGGAATTTATTTAGTTTATAGGTTGCATCTCATGAATTTATCTAATTTAAAAGCATGCTTAGAGCCACATTTACCTTGAGATGACTATTATACTGGAGCATACGTTTTTGAGTTACTTATGGAAGGATTGAAATAAAAACGTGTGTTTTTAATGATTTATTCAGTCGGAAAATATAATTCTGCCATCTTCATCCTCGGTATTTGGCGGCTCTAAAAATCTGAAATAACAAATCGTTAGTGGTAAATAATAATGAAACAAATTATTAAAACTATAAAAAATAAAATTAAAAACTTCATAAATTGAATGTTAGAGATTTGGGTCGGAATGTAAAAAGCGAATATGTTTTTTTTAATACAAAGCCACTATCGTTTGGTTATCCTCGGGTATAACTCCTTTTCGTCGGGTTCCTGGCTTAAGTTGGTAATTACATTTTTCTAGTGATTGCACTTTTCAAGTTAAAAGCTCATATCTAATCAACAATTTATTTAAAACCGCATGTTGAATATTATAAAATATTATTTGATGTATTTATAAAACACGAAATATTTTTATTTACTTTTTAAACAATAATTATTTGATGGCATTTATTAAGACATCTCATTTTTTGAAAACTTGTAGCTACCAACTTGTGCCACAGATCCAAAGATTTGTACGCCAATCTCACCACACGTATTATATTACCACATGACATGGCTCTTGGCCTCATAGAGTTAGGATACGTTATTTTTTTTGTAGTAATATGTATCTTTATGGCCAAAGAACACTTCATTATACAATTACTAAAATTTTTAATAAGATTCCTATGCAGATTTTAAAAGAAAATGTTGACTAAACTTTTAAGAAAAAAAAATTAAGTGTCATCTATTAAATTTTGTGTAAAAAACACGTATGCTTTTAGTTTTAAATAATATTTATATTACTTTTTAAATTTATATAATTTCTCTAACTTTTTTCTTTGCAAAGGAAAATTAAGAAACCTGCTGACAAGCCCGTTTCGCGGCTTAAGTGGGTTTCGTTATTTTTCATTTTATATTTTCTGTTCATGTTTACCTTCTTAAATAAAAATAAATACAAAAAAATGTATGAATAAATAAAAATTGTCCTAATCCACACTCTACGGTAAAATTAGAGTGGATCAACATTCATCCTATTCATTTGCATTTATTAAAAAAATGTTTAGTGGCAAGTAATTAAGTAGCTGCAAGACGTGTTGGGATATTGTGAAGCGCCCTGAGGTGATTTTCACAAAAATGGCGCTTTATAAATTATCCACAGTAATAATAATAAGTATTTAGTAAAAACCCTGCAAAAAGGAATGGATGGGAGATGAGTCGGCATCATGTTATACTGGTTATAGTGTCAGTCTGGGGTTTATAATTTTTGCAGAAAATAAACAGCGTTCACCGGAATTGAATCCGAGACATGCTTTTTTATATTTAATAATTGTTTTTTTTTTAAAGATTCAATCTGACCATTAGTTCATTTTTGTAACTGACCTTGAGGTTATATCAGAATCGGTTGCATTCTTGACGTCCGCATCATCTTCAAAGTGCATTCTTCTGTCTCCATCTTCAGTGGAATCAGTTTGGGATTCAGATCTGCAGGTGATGATCATAGTGTAAATGAGTGATTTGCTAATGAATGTGCAAAAGTCGAACGTCATGGTCTTTGAAAGAAATGTAACTATGACTGAATGTAAGATTGTAGTAAATGGAGATAGTTTGAAACAGGTCGAAGAATTTGTATATCTGGGTAGTATGTTTACTAGAGATGGAAATATGGACAAGGATATTGAAAGGAGGGTTAGTGCCGGTAACAGAGTTAATGGTGCCTTAAAGTCTGTCGTAGCAAATAAGTGTCTATCGCAAGAGGCTAAATTAGCAGTTCATAATGGAGTTCTGGTACCAACCCTAATGTATGGAAGCGAAGCATGGAGTTGGAAAAAAAGGGACGAAAGTAGACTGAATGCTGTTGAAATGCGATCCCTCAGGCGAATGTGCGGAAAAACAATGTATGCCCTAATGTCGAAATTAGAGCAGAATGCAAGGCTGAGTTAAGCATTATCGACAAAATTAAGAAAGGTCTTTTGCGATGGTTCGGTCATGTGGAGCGAATGAATGATGAAAGAACGGCTAAAAAGATTTATGATGCGAATGTGTCTGGTTGTAGAAGTCGAGGAAGGCCGAGAAAGACATGGCATGATCAAGTACAACAAATTCTTGAAAGTGGTCATGTGAAAAGTCGGAATAATCGACGTGCGTGCATGAGAAGATGTATGAATGTGAAGGAAGCAAAGGAAGTGTGCCAGGACAGAGTGGTGTGGCGTTCTATCCTCTCTGCCTACCCCTCTGGGGAAATGGCGTGATGGTTAGTTAGTTAGTTAAGAAAGTACCAAAGTTATACTTAAATTAAAGCTCTTAAATCTTAAAAGGCTGTACTCCTAAATTCCTTTCCACGCGGTGATATAACATCGTATTACTTTAAGTAAAAGACAGAATATTCTGACGTTCAGACATTTGAAAAAAAGACACAAAGGCATACCGTCAAATCATTCCTTCTCCATAATTTATAAAAAATATAATTCAATTTAGGGCTCTTATAGCAAATTAAATTAAAAATCATAAATACGCCGGTCATACAACTAGCGTGCATTCCAGCTTAGTGCCAATAACCGACTGATTGGACAAATTTCTTATGTTATTTTTGTCTCTTTCACACTAACATCGGCCACAGAACAGCGTCTCTGTCTTCCATGTTTTGAGTTCTATTCTCCTGTTCTTTCTTATACAGTAAAACAGATTTATTGTGGTATTGGCATCACTTTCATTAAAATTAAGTAACAAAAAATAAGTAAAAAATAAAATATGTTATTTTTTGTTTTGTACACAATTTTGTGAAAAGAACCTAAATTATATTGCTATGGTATTTGTTACAATCAATGTAGTGTAAAGTTTCCGCAAACCAAGTTTTGTAAAATTTGAATTTGAATTGAAAATAAACGTAAAAATTGTATTTTTTAATAAAAAAATATAAAAGCGCCATCTATGAATAATTAGTTTAATATTTTCGTTTAGAATCACCTTAATAAACTTTTGTACAAGTGTTGTATTAAAATAGTATAGAATAAAGCTTCGTATGGTATATCGCGAAGTAATTAATAATTGTTGTTTGAGTTGATTTTCACAGAACCAATGAAAAAATAGCCCTTCAAAATTGTATTACTTATATATTATGTACTTACATACATATTATGTATGTATATAGGTACAAATTAATAAACAGTTTTTGCGGATTACCTATAAAAAAAATCATCGCTCTCCACTGTATGTATACTTTGTATGCCCTCCATCAAATAGTATTGTGCATAGTCGGCTATGTTAATGTAAATATTTGATTATTTTATCGTTTGCGTCAAAATGGACTAAAAAGTCACGATAAAAGTAAGATAAAATAACCTGCTTTGTCCATGTTGACGAAACCAACAATTATTTTACTTTAAACTTTTTAAACATATTTATTTTATTTAGTTATTCATATTTTTCTCTTACAAACTGTAATTAATCACTAAAATAATGTGACCTCTCTGAGGTTACCCGTGCCGAGGACACTTAACAATATACTTTTTTTGAAATATTTTTACATTTGAGAATAAACAAAGAAGACTAACTTAATAAACAGAGATAATTAACAAAATATTTTGACAGTTTTAAACACAACGTATTTACATTACAAAACGCACAATGAAAAAAAAAACTAACATTAGCCATACACTTGTGGAGCAATTGATTCAATATTGGTTTGGGCGAATGAGACAATCCATTTAACTCCTACCTAACTCTCCACTATCCATTTTTTATAGCCTTTTTGAATATTTTCTCGTTACGTGGGTTATATATTTTTATTAAATAATACTCAAAATCCCTTTGTCCGAAAGTGGTATTAGTTTGTATTTGTTTAAGTTGTCTTTGTGTTGAGTAATATGATAAGTAAGTATAAGGACACGCACAATTTATTTTGTTCAAGAAACACATTAAAAAAAAAACAATAAATATAATTTTATCTGTGTAATTTTTTAAGCGTGTGTCTTTGTTGAATTACCTAAATAAATATAATTAATTAATAAATGAAATATGATTGTGAGGGAACTGGCCTTAGACTGGTTATATAAGTAATCGTTTAGATTTTATCGGTTATGGGATTGATTGATTGAATTATGATTTACCCGCTTTCAATGGCTCCTGACGGTGTTTTATCATCTGAAAGCAGTTCGCTATACACCTTGTCATAGTCCACTTCTTGCTTAGGTTCCGAAGACATGTTTCTTGTCCAATAATCCTTTATATTCGAAATTTCTATAAAATCATTAAAATTATTAACTTTTAAAATTTTTTCCTTTTCCTAGAATCTAGCTAAATACAATTGGAAAATTCCTCGAAACTCCTGATTTAAAGTTTTATTAAATCACGTTCACTTTAAATAACCACAAATTAAGTGCTTGAAATATAAAATTAAGATAAAGTTTTGTTCTTTATCTTTCTTGGAATATGTTGTTAATCTTAATAACTCCATAAGAGGTGAAATCCAGTCCTTGTTTACAAATATTTGGACAAACTCAAAATAATGTAGACCATTTTTAAACATTTTTTTTATACGATCAGATGATTATTTTTAAACGATTTAAAATATATTTTTTTGTTATTTTATTATTGAGTTCTATGATTAAAATTGTGTACTTACACATTACATTAACACTTTTTAACACACACTTATTTTCCTAATTTATTCTACGTTCACTTTTGTTTTATATTTATTCAATTTAATTTATTTTTTTGCACCATAACAGGCCAGGAGGCCGAATTTCAGTGATGAGTTGTGAGCACATAACACCAAAGCTTTAGAAAAATCACATTTTTTAATTTCTACCGGGAATCGAACTGTAAACCTTTCGTGTGTAAGTCAAGCGTCTTAACTACTAAACCGCGGAGGCCGCGTATATGTAAATTGCATACTCATACTAATACTAACTTTAGCTTTTTATCGGCCTCGTGGTGTAATGGTCAGGGCATTTGCATACCACGCAAGAGGTCTCGGGTTCGATTCCCGGCATGGTTAATATGAAATATTATTTAAAAGGGTGTTTTTACACTAGAATATTACGAAGTACCTAGACTGGTACCTGAAGTGTAAGACCGATCACCTTACCATCATGTAGCAAAAAAAAGATCAAGATACGCTGCGATTGGTGTACTAATGCAGTGCCCTATGCATCATTAGGTTCGGAAATGGAATGATGATGGTACTAATTTACTTATTTTATAACCAACCTAATATTTTTACGTATGAACTCTTTATTTTATTTTAAATATATTATTTATTAACATATTACAACAGAGGTGAAGAACATTTAAGAGAAGGTAATATAGAAGTCTAGGCATCTACAGGGCTTATGACCTGTCAATGGCTGGTTTAAGTGGCCACTTTACACACTGTGTAACATTCACCATTCTGCCCATATTTGAACATCTATATTCCTTCAATTCTTTCATCTGTTGATGTTTGTGAGGTTAAAGAGCTGAAACCTTTATTTATTCGAGTGGGATTCATCTAATTGAATTATTTCACCTACATACTAGGCAACGCCTGAAAATGTATTTTTTTCAATTTCTATACTTCTTCATGGACCAGGTGGATTTATCAACAATATTTTGAGTTTGTCAAATTTTTTGTGGACAAGGACTGGATTCAACTCCCTGGGGAGCTGTTTATACTAACATATTACAACAGAGGTGAAGAACATTTAAGAGAAGATAATATAGAAGTCTAGGCATCTACAGGGCTTATGACCTGTCAATGGCTGGCAAGTGCCCCAGGGAGTTGAATCCAGTCCTTGTCAACAAAAATTTGGACTAACTCAAAATATTGTATATTATTTATATTTTCCGCGATTTATTCAAACCACTTCCTTTGTACATGAGGCAGTTCTAGGACTGCTTCTGATTTATTTTCTAGTTTTACATTTTCAGCTGAAAATTGTTGAATTAATAAGTGAAAAGTGTTTATTAATTTGAACAACTTATTATGCAATCCAAAAACAAAACATTTATGTTCAATCCAGACGCTTTCCGATAACCAACTCTATCTACCTATATGGATGTTTGTTTTTAACAAAACTCATCGCTTCCCACGAAACGATGCCATAGACCCAGCGCATCCTTTATATCTTTTGACAACTCATTAAACATCTTAAGGACTTAAGGGTACATACTGTTCTAGATTGTCTAGATTCTTATTCTTGAGATTCTAAAACATTCACATCCCTTCGAATATTTCGTTATAACGCTGGACATTACTGAACATGACATGTATTCGAACAACGGCTGATAACTGTTTTTGTTTACATAATTCTATTACATTGTTTATGTTTCAGAAAATACAAACGTGTCGAGATTTTTATTACAAATAATTTCACCAATCCGACGTCCTGCGTTCGTTTATGTATGTCATAGTATAACTTTTAGCTCGAGATAATAAAAATCAGGGTTCATATAAAATTAATTTACCCAGTTACGGTAGAAACATTCACTCACTTCCGCCGAATAATAACGAGTTCCTATTCACTCGGTATATCGAATATTTCTGCCGACTAACATAATATTGAATTTGAATAAGATTATAGTTATTCCTTATCATAGATAACTTTTTATTGATACTGATAAGATGGCCAAATACATACTTTATAGATGCCTTTGACATAAATTTACGCGCCTTAATATTAAATCAAACCCTGATTTGAGTCTACTGACTTTATTTATTTTTTTGAAAAAATCGGACCACAGGAAAATATCAAGTATATATAAGTGTTTTTTATACATGTTTAAAGTAATAAAGATCAATGAAATACTGTCCAGTAAAAAAAAAATTGTAGTAAGAAACAACGTATTAGGGGCGTGGCCAATGGAATGTCCGTTTTTGCGGGAATTCAAAATTACAAAATAAAAATTATTTTTTATGCCACTAAAAATAATTTAATAGTAGCATAAAAAATCATTTTTAATTTGTAATTTTGAATTCCCTCAAAATGGACATTCCATTGGCCACGCCCCTAATACGTCACTATTCATGTTTATTTGTTCATGACCATTGAAATTTATTTAGAACATGATCTCTAAATTTTTGTAGACAAAAGACTGGATTTCATTCCCTAGGGAGTCAGCAAGATTAACAAATCACAACAGGGATGGATAATATTTCGGAGGAGAGAGGATGGAGCCTTTCATATTCCCTTCTCAATGTTTTCCATTTCCGTTGTAATTTGTTAATTAATTTTGAATTTTGAATTCCCGCAAAAACAGGCATTCCCATTGGCCACGCCCCTAATACGTCACTATTCATGTTTATTTGCTCCTAACCATTCAAATTTGTTTAGAACATTTTCACAAATCTTGATGTCATAACTATCAAGGCCAAACATGTCGCGATTTTCTAGTGACGTATTTATAAATAAATTATTTCTCAAATTTATGTATGAATACATTTCTCCACAATATCCATATTGATTTTGAAAATACAATTAATTATTCTAAATCCGTTTCATAGGTTTTTATCGGTATTCGTAGTATGTGATATTTCCCTGTTGAGGGTATTGGAAGCAAACTTATAAATCTCCATTGAAGGAGTTATTGAGATATTTGCGAAAAACTTTTTTTTTTAAAATATGAGATTTCTAATTATGCTTCACCAACTCAATGAAGAATGCTAAGTTTGCGGTGCGAAATGGTTTAATTGAAAATTTTTTTGCAAGATTTAGAGACGGTTTTGAATTACGCTTTTTTTTTAGGTAGGTGGGTTTTTATGTATAGTTTATTTTGACATCAATGACTAATTTTCCGTTCTTGGTGGAGATTTCCAAGTTTGCTTCTGATAGTCTCTATTGTTCAGCCTTTTAGGGCCTTTTTTAAACGTATGTCATTCTTGGGATGGATGGATTTTGTTTTTAAAAAATACAATTAGTTTTATATTCCTAACATGAGTTCTACAAAATAGACGCCATATCGATAAATAAAAATAGATGAATTTTGTCACAATATTTCGAGTTTGTCTGTAGACAAAAGACTGACTTTCAGTAAGATTAACAAATCACAACTGGGATGGATAATATTTCGGAGGAGAGAGGATGGAGACTTTCATATTCCCTTCTCAATGTTCTCTATTCCCGTTGTAATTTGTTAATAATTTTGACGTTTTTGTACTATACAACTAGAGTAAACATGAGCGTTCAAAATATGTTCCCTCAACCTGCGGCCAATTGGCGTATGTTTAACAGAACGGACCTTAGTCTGTTGCGAGCATTCTCCGACTACTTTTCTCCTCGCAATTACTAAAATGCATTTTTGATATCATACCATTTGTCTATATTTGAACAGCCATATTCCTTCAATTCTTCCATTTGTTGATGTCTGTGAAGTTACAAAGCTTAAAGTTTCATTTATGCGGGTGAGATTCGTCTGGGTAAATTATTCCTATTCCTTTTGTTTATGCAAACACAAACAAACCATCACGCCGTTTCCCCGTACGGGTAGGCAGAGAGGATAGAACGCTACATCACTCTGTTTTTGCATGCAGATTTCGCTTCCTCTACATTCATACATCTTCTCATGCACGCGCGCCTGCATGTACGATAGATGTAGACATGTAGAGCGAATGAACAGCGAAAGAACGGCTAAGAATATTTACAAAGCGAATGTTGATGGATGCAGAAATAGAGGAAGACCGAGAAAGACATGGCATGACTAAATCCAACAAATACTTGAAGATGGACATGGTAAAAATCGGAATTACTATTATTTACTTATTAAGATCTATACTTATGTACTTATATTTTTCTTGTCTTTTGTTTGTATGTATATTGTTATTCCTGTCTGTTTAGGTTTTTCTTATGTTTATAAATGTAACTTGTTTTTTGGCCGATGTTATCAAGTTTTGGTAGTAGGCCCTAATAAAGGAAGAAAAAAAAACTCTGCTCAGGGATGCACTTAAGTCAGGAATGCGATTTTCAAAAAAATATAGTCTCAGTTGATATTATTTTAGTATAATCAAAAATCCAGTAAAAAGAAATAAATGGGTGGAAATTATAAGGAATTCAATGAAATAATCTGATTGGGATCCATAAAAAAACGAATGCAGTTCTGTAAACATTCAAAAACATTTTTTTTACATACAGAAAAAAATAAAATCTATCTATTTTTTTTGTACGCGCATTCTCGGCGAATGCAACCCTGGTGATGAATAAAAAAACATTTACGCTCCTAATTTTTTTTGTACTTAATAAATTGATGATTTTATGAGCTATAAACCTTCTCGTGGCAAAGATGTATATTTATCTGAAAACCGCACGTAAATCGGTCAGGTAGTTATTCAGTCCATCGAGGAGAACCATTCGAACATTGCCTTTTATATTATAGATGTACTAGAACATAATATAAAAATAATGTAAATGAATGCCTCAACACGGGTTATGCCCAGGAAGGTTTTCATAAAGAAAATAAAAAAATAACGTTTTATGTGAAATAAGTAAATTGAAAAGAATAAAAATATAAATAAATATATATTTTTGGAGTAGTTTAATGGCCTATTAACAAATTAAAAATATATAAGAGGAAACCACTGAATATCCCCAATTTTAATAACTTAACTTCAAATAGTGGTAAGTACACTGTTTAGTTCGTAAGAGATTGGCCCATTTCAAATTCACATGGCTTTACAAAATTCGTGTGGATCGACATTTATTCAATTCTTTTGCAATTATTAAAAAATCATTTAGCGGCTCAGTTAAAAATCCTGCCAATGGAAATCGAGTGGAGATTAGTCGGATGTATCTTGTGAATTTTTACAGCCATATCTCTTTTTCTCTTAAATATTTTTCACTATTGAATCTGCGGAATACGGTCAATCGTAGTCAATTTAGTTCTGCAACAATTTCGTATTTTCTTTAAATAATTAGTAGCGGAAAGTAGTAGAAAATCAACAAGAAAGCAGTTGATGCCACTCATCGTATCGATCGGTAAAAACTTTCAGTCGCTAAAAATTATTCTTTCGTCTTCATCTTCGGTGTGTGGAACTGCCTCTACATCTGAGGTTGACCTGAAAATAAAATAAAAATATCAAATACTATATATCAACAATATTTTTGATTAAAATTAATGCTGATGATGCCGTGTTTCTTGCTGACAGCAAAGAAGAACTGCAATTCTTGGTAACTAAGGTCTACGATGTATGCAAGGGAAGCGATTTGCTGATGAATGTCGATAAATCGAATGTGATGGTTTTTGAAACAAATGAAAGTATGACTAAATGTGAAATCACTGTGAATCGGGTTATACTAAAACAGGAAGAGGAATTTGTGTATCTGGAAAGTATGTTTCTAGGGATGGAAACACTGAGGAAGATATTGAAAGGAGGCCGAGTGCCGGGAACAGAGTGAACGGTGCACTTAAATCAACCTTGGCAAATAAATATCTGTCGCAAGTGGCAAAATTAGCCGTTCACAATGGAATTCAGGTCCCGACATTGATGTATGGGAGCGAAGTGTGGACTTGGAAAAACAGGGATGAAAGTAGGCTGAATGTTGTCGAAATGCGATCTCTAAGTCGAATGTGTGGTAAAACTATGCACGATAGATGCACAAATGTCGAGATCCGTACATTATGCAAGGCTGAGATAAGCATTATCGACAAAATCAAGAAAGGAGCTCGGCGTTGATTTGGACATGTAGAGCGAAAGAACGGCTAAAAATATTTATGATGCAAATGTTGACGGATGCAGATATAGAGGAATATCGAGAAAGACATGGCATGACCAAATCCAACAAATACTTTAAAATGGACATGTTAAAAGTCGGAATAATCGGCGCGCGTGCATGAGAAGATGTATGAATGTAGAGGAAGCGAGATATGTATGCAAAGACAAAGTGATATGGCGTTCTAATCTCTCTGCCTACCCTTACGGGGAAACAGCGTGATGGTTTGTGTTGTTTTTGATATAATGTTTTTATTGAAATAATTTTAGTTAAAATTATTTGTGGTGGAAATTTCGGACACACTCAAAATGTGAATAAAATCTGCATACAATAATTATTGGAAAACGATTATTTTTACCAATTAAAAAAAAAGTTGCGCACTCATAAATTAGCCGATTTCATGCGGTCGTGAAAATCTAAACGGCGAGAAAAATTACGGGGGGGTAGTGGGTAGTGGGTAGTGGGTAGTGGGTAGTGGGTAGTGGGTAGTGGGTAGTGGGTAGTGGGTAGTGGGTAGTGGGTAGTGGGTAGTGGGTAGTGGGTAGTGGGTAGTGGGTAGTGGGTAGTGGGTAGTGGGTAGTGGGTAGTGGGTAGTGGGTAGTGGGTAGTGGGTAGTGGGTAGTGGGTAGTGGGTAGTGGGTAGTGGGTAGTGGGTAGTGGGTAGTGGGTAGTGGGTAGTGGGTAGTGGGTAGTGGGTAGTGGGTAGTGGGTAGGTTGATGTTTATTTTATTACTAGCTCTTACCCGCGGCTTCGCTTACGCGGTATTAGGGAGAATTGTGTAGGTAATAATTAATTATTTGTTTCGTTTATCAATTTGAATTTTCGTTTATCAATAAGAATTTTCTCGATGGAATGATAAATTTTATCAGGATCGAAGTAGCTTGGTCTTCCAATTATCGCTATGAAAGAAATACGATGATCCGTTAGTCTTTGGTGATGTAACATCACTATTCTGTTCACAAATCCAAAATCCTGCAACAAAACCAAAACTAACCATAGATAAAGCGAGGCAATTATAGAAATTTAAAGAATTAATTTCAAATTTATTCTTTTTGAGATTCCACCTTATCATCTAATCATTTTCAAGTAATGTTGCCCATTGTTGATATTTTTTTGTTTTTAAATGTTTTTTTTTTTTTAATTCGAGATAAAAAATAAGTATCCCATTTTAAAGTTGAATAGGCACAATTCAACAAATACCATCCTAGTGAATTCCACAAAACTCACTCAAAACAATGAGGAACTTCAACCCTACGGGAAATTGGATACAAAAAATATTTTTTTGCGCGCGGTGAAAAATAGAGCATTAAATTGTACCGCCAAGATTTTTGAAAATGTACGAATAAATAAATAAAAACGGACTACTTTGAATGACGTCACTAATTCGTATAAATCATCCTATGATATGAGAGCTATGGAAGATTTTTGGTCTTCTAAGATACAAAACTTTAAAAAGTCTTTTTGGCTTAGTTTAATACTCTATTAATAAAAAAAACACAAAAAAAACCACTGAACTTCCTCATTCTACAAAGCACATAACATTCTGTTTATATTTTTAAATTTCCCACGTGTCATTTCCTACTTTTTCCCGTTTGATATTTTTTTTACTGCCTTCTATTTATTGACATTGTCTTCTTTCTCATTTTCATTATTATTATTTTATAATTCACCGATTTTTATTTTCATTTAATCATTTTCCTTTTTCTGGGTTCTTCTTGGTCTCCTTCCAAACTCCGTACTCGACCCCACATTCTATGCGTTATTTTCTCGAATCCTCTTTCTGTCTCCTCCCAAACTCTTTAACCGATTCCACATTCCACGCTTTTCTTTTTTAAATCATCTTCTTGTCTCCTTCCAAACTCCTTACCTAATCCCAAAAAAATGCACCCCTTACCCCATAATGTAAAATAGTAAAATAAGTATTTATAATAAAAGGAAAAACTATCAGCAACTGCTGTAAAAACCATTAAAACTTAACAAACTCACACCTGTCTGTTTTTGGGATTTTTCAACTCCAATTTCGCTCTCACGTTATTTATATTGTGAATTATGCTTATTAAAAATATCAACTGACCTTTTTCCTATGATATGTTCGGGATTCGTTATATCGTTATCATCTTCAAATATTACTCTTCCTTCGCTATCTTCAGAAGCGACAGTTGGTGGTGCCGATCTGTAAAAAAAAAAACATGTTTAAACGTAAATTTTATATTTGATTAAAATTATTTATTGACAATCCTTGATGGAGTTCCATTGTTATTATGTAATAACTTATATTTACATATAAGTTATTAATTAAAAAATACTTGGTATACTTCCACTTATTTATTTGACCAATTAGCGCTTTCACCCTCCAGTCCAGCTTGAAGATGCCCATTAGAGGGTGAAAGCACTAATTGGTCAAATAAATAAGTGGAAGTGTACCAAGTATTTTTAAATTAATAACTTATATGTAAATATAAGTTATTACATCAGTAGATTTTATGTGTTGTTTTAATTTATTATTATGACTTGAAGTTGTTCAAGATTATCTACTCAGAACTCAGAAACGCATGTATGGATTGCAGAAGACAAAAAAAACTCACGGGAATATGGGAACACCATCTACATCCTACATAATATTTATCTTTATATATATATAGTTCCTCCCTGCGTGTGATGTCACCGAACTCCTCCTAAACGGCTTAATCGATTTACGTGCGGTTTTCAGAGAAATACAGATCTCTGCGCTGTGCGTGTTTGTAGATATTATATAGGCGGCCTCCGTGGTGTAGTGGTCAAGACGCTCGACTCACGCACGGAAGGTTCCGGGTTCGATTCCCGGTGAGAACACAAAAATTAAAATATGATTTTTCTCAAGCCTGGGTGCTCTGTGATGTAATTCACCACTGTAATTAGGCCTCCTGGTCTGTTATGGTGCAAAAAAAATGTTAAAAAAATTAAAAAATATTAAAGTCTTCAATATAATGGGTAAAAAAGAAGTTAGGAGCATAACTGTTTTATTCATCGATCTACCAGAGTTGCATTCGAGGAGAATGCATTTACAAAAAAATGGAAAGATGTTGTTTGTTTGTTTGTAAAAAAGTTTGTTTTTGAATGTTTACAAACAGCATTTGTTTTTTGTGGATTTCAATCAGATTCTTTCCTTAAATTCATTATAATTTCTACCCATTTATTTATTTTTACTGGATTTTTGGTAATACTAACAATTTGCCTTTTAATTCAATTACTTTTCTTATATCCATATATTTTTATTTTTTTTACTATTTAAAATTTCACTTTTTATTTTGCATGGCAGTATGCTCTTAATTGTTTCTTCATATTTACAAAAAACGTTGTTTATCTTTTAAATTATTACTTACTATGTTTGTACTTACCTGTATATTTTTTTGTGAATGCCCCTTGGGCGTATTGTAAAATTAAATAAATAAAATAAAAAAATAAATAATTCATTCAATACATTTTTAAAAATTGTTATCCTACATAAGTACACCCCTCTGTTGGTGAGAAGACCGGAGTTTTACGTTTGCAAAAAGAATGCCTTATTTGAAAAAAATATTTATTTTATGATTTGGAATTCTACCATAAATAAGTACCTAGGTACCTACTTAAATTCAATATTTGAATATTAACAATTTTTCGTTTTGAAATTTAATCACAAACAAGTAAGTGGGTACCTACTTATCAATGAAAAGTCTATTTCCAAGCTAATAGCAGGCAAGCCAACGTTCGGACAGGACAACGTCTGTCGGGTCCGCTAGTATTATATATAATATGTGTATTATAATATAATTGAAACATATTCACAAAAAGTTGATGGAGCAGTGGGCAGGTACCAAAAAAATTTTTTCTCAATTTATTTCGTACGAATAAATGTATTACATGTGAAAATAAATAGTATCGTGTAGTATTCTGTACCTATTATATGGAGTGTTAAATTGAAATAACTATTAAAATTCTCGTTAAATTTTTCACATACGATGGATGGTAGAATGTTTCCGATGATTATATTCAATGAATTTAAGTGTTAATTTCTGTGATGACAGTGTGATATTCGTAAAGTCTATATCTATTTAGTATTGTGTACTAAAAAAGACCTACGGAAAAAGGCATTAAAGTTTTACTTGATGGTGTTTGAAATAGATGATACCTGTCTACACATTCCGGCTAGAACATGTATGGTTATTAAACTTAATAGGACTGAAGATTTACAGTCAACTCACACGTTACACTAACAAGCCACAGAAGTGTAAAAAAAAAATCTAGATTAATTTATTAAAAAAACCAATCCCGCGATAACTTGCAGTAGTCGGTCTGCACCTCGGGGAAATAATTGTCTAGAAAAGCCCTTTAGCTATATCCCATAGAACAAAAGCTGTGAGTAAAAATGAGATAAATACACTTAAATAATAAAACGAGGAAAACCTTGTATCGAAATTGGATCTCGGATCAATCTGGAACACCGCCTCTGCTTCAGCATCTTCTCCAGTTCCGGCGGTGCTTCCCGACCCTGACCCCGCCTGAGGATCGTCAGCTGATGTCGGTCCGTCGAACACGATCCTATCATCGTCCACTTCTCCCTCCTGCCGGGGATAGGTCCCTGAAGACATCTCCTGTCTGCCTTATCACCGAAGCTTCTATAAAAACAATATTCAATAAATTTTCATAATTTTAATCTAAGTTTCATACACTTTAAACTGCATTTACCGTGAGAAAACATAAACTATAATATTATCTTCTGTATATTCAATTTACTTAAAATTAGGTATAGAAGAATAATATTATTATATTTAGATATATTAATATATCTAAGTCAAATTCGCAAATTCTCTCTCTTGGAAACAAACACACTGATGATCAAAAAATTAAGGTATTTGCTATAAATTTATCAAACTTCAAGAACCAATTATTCTAATTTTTTGAAAATAAAAACTGGTACATTTATTTGTTTTCTATATATTTATTTTTAATTTGAAACTGTATTTTTATATTTGTAAATTGAATATAACCTCTGTCTATATAAAAGCCCCTTAAAATATTGTAAATTATCTTAATTTCTTATTTGATACCACTAGTTATTTGTGTGGCTTAATAATTCGTTTTTTTATACCAACATTTTTACGCAAGGTGTTCGTTCCTTGAAGGTCCCTCAATTAAATATATATTTAAAAAAAATTTCGAACTCTGTTTATTCTTTGAAATATACCGCCGTGCAGAGCCTAATCCGCCGAAACTCATATTTTGTCGTTTTTGAGTTATTCATTGATTCGTTATCACCATTTAATTAGCTATAAGTAAATCCATCTCATTTTTTGCCACGACATCGACAACTGGAAGGTTGTAAATTAAATATCGACCAGTGCAGTATAACATTAAGTTTTTAGTTCTTGATTAAAATACTAAATAAAATGCGGCTTTTGTTGAATTTTTTTTTTTACATTAATTTGATTAATAAACTATG
Source organism: Micrasema longulum (assembly GCF_059751315.1). Taxonomy (NCBI): domain Eukaryota; kingdom Metazoa; phylum Arthropoda; class Insecta; order Trichoptera; family Brachycentridae; genus Micrasema; species Micrasema longulum. The sequence continues at coordinate 721,478 of NW_028277457.1, forward strand.
TTCTTTTATTTTAAAATGTGTTTTTATTTATACTGCTTACATGAAATCCTACATTCTAGGATTTAATATTTACTAAAAGTACCTTTTTTGCAGTACCAAGTTTTAAAACTGCATTTGAACAAGTTTTAAGAAACTTTTTGCCTACCGTAACTGATTCAAATTTGAAAAAAAAACTTGTTTTTGTTATTTTATTAAAACACGCTTTTTTCTCACAATTAATTGCTTTCATCCATTATAATATCATTACTATTTACTTATTTGAAAAGTGTTTTGCGTTTTTCTCGAAAGTGGATTTTTCGAATTATGGTGGTTTAGGGGTGGCACGGCGGTATATCTGCAAGATAACGACTACCTCGGGTAAAAATCGAGGATAAAGAAATCGAGTGGAAGTGTCTAAATGTAGAGGAAGCGAGGTATGTATGCAAGGACAGAGTGATATGGAGTTTTATCCTCTCTGCCTACGCTTACGGTGAAACGGCGTGATGGTTTGTCCTTGTGTAAACTGCCTAGGGTAGTAACTACGTTCGTACTTGTGTACAAACATTAATTTGGCAATAGATACTTTAATTATCGCTGGTTGAATGTGGGTAAATGAGGATCATCTGAAGTATGGTGTTTACACCTAAAATACCTAAGTCAAATGAATGTTTATGGGTTTCCGCCACATTGTGAATATTTCGTTTGTTTACATTCCTAAAGCATTGTTTACACGTTTTGCTAATTTATTTTGGGATTTCCTGATAGCAGACGTCTTAAGATAAAAAATAAAACGCAACTCATCATTCGCTTTAAAAAATAAACAAATTGATTTTAGAAATTGTGAAGCACGGGGCTCTTGGCCTTATAGAGTTAGGAATACGTTATTATTTTTTTTATTTTGTACATATGTATAAATAAATATTTTTTTAATTTGTTTATTATTTATTTATATATACGCCCAATGTGCATTTTTAAGGACATATTTACACGTAGAAAATTATTATAAAGGAAAGTAGAAAGACACGATGGGATATAATAAACTTGGTGGGAGTAGAAGCGGGAGAGAGGTGTTTATAATAAATTGAATTTGATTCAGTGATCGTTTGAAAGAAAAAAAACTTGTTATCGAATAAATCAAGACCGGTATGTTTGTTGGCATACCTGAGAATTCTAGGCACAGGGGAATGAAAATCATAGTTAGTTTTATGGTTATCGGTATGAAAGATTAAGTTTTGTCTGAGGTTTCTAGTTAGGATATTTAATTTTATTGAGCTCAGTAGTTCAGGCGCATCAAATAGTGAGTTGAGAATTTTAATTAGGACTAGAAGGTCGGATTTATTTCGATGGTCTTGAAGAGAAGATATATTTAAGCTAGTATATTTCGAACTCATTATACGTATATTGGTTTCGGGATAAGCCCAACCTCCAGCTTATCTTTCTTAAAAATCGATGTAAAACTGATTCAATATTTTTGATGTGAACAACATAATATGGAGACCAGAGGAATACTCTACATGCGGGTGAACTAGGGAACAGAAGAAAGTTTTCAGGGTATTGATATTTTTGAAGTCAGTTGTGCTTCTGTTAATAAATCCGAGAAGTTTTAAGGATTTATTGATAACAGGTTCAATATAAATTGTAAAAGAAAGTTTAGTGTAAATTGGAATACATAAATCTCGTATACTAGACACGGATGATAATATTTCATCGTTCAGTGAGTAGTCGTATATGATTGTATTTTCTAGACGAAAGAATCTCATAACCTTGCACTTACTTAAGTTGAGATATAGATTATTGAATGAGCACCAGGTGCTAAAAGACAATAAATCAGATTGTAATAGCGAACAATCGGAAGGGCTGTTAATCTGTTTGAGAATCTTAGTGTCGTCAGCAAACAGCCAGATTGATGAAGTAAAAAAAACATACCATATCATATTATATACATACAACTATACATTCATACAAAGTTGCTTTCACTTTCTAACTAGGGTTATTTACCCCGTTCTAAGTGATATCCTATCTCTGTGCAATCAATTTCTTTTCATGTTCTCAACCATGTCACCTGAATACATTTTAAAGATTCTAGTTGGAAAAAAAAACTAGTATACTCAAAACTAACCTTGGAGTGGACTTGGTTTACTTTGCTTTTAAACCACTTTTATAAAAGTACGCGTTTAACTGCAAAAGTGTAACTTTTTAGTTGAGTAAAAAAACGTTATCATGAACCCAATTATTTAGATACAGAACTCATATTTTGCGAAATGGGTAATTATTCACAGATAATTTTATGTGTGTAATCGCTTTCGAGGATTAAGTACACATAATAAAATATATTCCTTGAATTACTTGTTTTTGTCGGTTACGATGTTTTGGCGATCATGGCTCGAATTGTTTCAGCATATTAAAAAAATATCTTACCCGTCTATTCGTCGCGATTCTCCACACTCGACTAAAACCAGCTACTCCTGCAATCTATCTTTATTTCTTTTCGCGTTAAATATATCTGCTTAACGTTCTCATCGCCATAAATATTTTAAAATCGAATCCACACCGCGATTTGTACAACGCAAAATACGAAATACGTTTATTTGTATGTCAACGCGAATACTCGCGGCTCGAGGTAAACCAAATGACGTTGGCTATTCTTGATTCTGCGATGTCTTTTTTCGCGGATCGTTCAACAATCTATCGGATATGTTTGTATTCGCAAATCTTGCAGTGCCGGACTCTTTCTAACAATATTGATAGTTGTTATGTACAGATATTGTGATTGAGGAGGAAATATCATGGATCGCGTAGCAAGACTGAAGGGGCAATGGGTGGGACACGTTGCGAGACAAGACCCCACAAGATGGACCCCGAAAATGTTAAGATGGAGACCTCGGGAGAATAATAGTTGGGTCGGAAGACCTTAAAAAAGATGGTCCGACGACATTGCTGCTGTGTGGGGTAAGAATGTACTGCCAGCAGCAACCAAACGAAAGAAATGGAAGGGTATGGATGTTAGCGAAAAGGCGGACTGTAAATGAAAAACGAATTTCATTCAGTTTTGTGATAGGGAAATATTTGAAGAAAGGATAGGAACATGGAATGGATACCTACCTTTAATATTATGATGTGAATGTTCTTCAATTTTGGGCACTAGATGACAAAGTGCACTATAGAATGTAACGATGTTTTCAACGACGCGCAACAAATCCAACCACTTTTTATGCAAATTTATGTGAAGTAAAAAAGGTTGTTTTGATTTTGTTCTAAATCCGAATCTTCTAATTTTTAATTTCTTCTATCTTGATGTTAGGTAGGTACCATAAGGATGAGTCATGGGAAGGATGGAAAAAATAGGTAATCGGCCAGGAATAGTATCGATAAATGCTGTTTTTTACTTAACAATAGAAGAGGTCTATATCCAGCAGTGGAGGACAGAAGGCTGAAGAAGAAGAAGAAGAAGAAGTTAGTGGTCCCGCGACTAGTGTTGCGGACTCATGGATCAGGGTCGGAATTACACAAGCAATATCTTCATCTGTACATATCGAGACAATATAAAGTAACATCGATATTTATTTATGAAAATGTGTATATTTGTATGAAAATTTAAGGTATCTTCGTCGGTAACCTGTAATTGAACATGTTTAGAAAAAAAATGTATGCATATTCAATTTTCATGACAGGCGTGGCGCAATTGGTTAGACGGCCAACTGTGAAACTGGCGTCGCGCGTTCGATTCCCCCCAGTTGCAAGAAAAAAAATCGAAGAAAGTTTTTTTTCTCAATTGGTCGGGGTTTTGTGGTGTATTTTTCATTACCTCCTTCCATATCCCCTCTATCCCATCTGCTGACAAGCCTCAAAATAGAGGCTTAGTAGGTTATTCCTTTTTTAAAAAAAACGAAAACTTTATTTTATTTTGTAGATAAAATTTAAGATAAATTTTGATTTCCAATTAAAATGCGGGCCCAGAGGACCGAGATTCTTTTCTAATAGTGAGTCATTTGTAACTCGTTGGAAATGACTTCCAAAAAAATAAGTATTCGGATACATCATAAGAACGCAAACTTTGTTTTCTCTTTTTTTAATGTTTATGATTCTATTGGGTTATATAGGGCCTAAAAACGTAGGGTTTGTACCTTATTTTTAAATTTTATTATACAATATTACACTTTGACACCTTTTTTCGAGGGATTTATATATTTTCGTATCCCCTTTCGCCAGTTTAAAAATTGAATTTTTATTTTAGAGATGTAAAAAAAAAAACATTTTATGAACCACTTTTTTTATTGTCACAACCGACTTGTTTTGGCAACTCACGTTTCCCTTCTTCAGTATTATATATGACCTGAAGAGGGTAACGTGAGTTGCCGAAACTAGTCGGTTGTGACAATAAAAAAGTGGTTTATAAAACAAAGTAATTTATTTATACCTTTAAAATATAGCAATGTACTACAAAGTTAGTGCTACAAACGTGCAAAATATTAAATGTTTAATTTCTGAAATCCAGATGATTTGGCATGAACGACATTATTTAAATGAAAACTTGGAATACACGAAGAACTTAATTTCCTTTTAATGTTCGAGTGCAATATATTGTTTTAAATATAATATTGTGAATTTCAATGCCTTTCTTTACGAAAAAACTATTTTTTAAACATCCCTGAAGGCATAATAATTTCAGTTGGAATTTAAGAAAAAAACGACAAAAATTGTGTTGTTTAAAATGCTTGTATTTCTAATTTCAGCTTTTTTTTCAATAACTTGCCGGTTCGAATCGTTGGCATTTTTGAATTATTTTAAATACTTTTCTTTATATAAAAAAGCAATTATATTTGATGACTGGCCAGTCTGAGAAGATACCAACTAGAGGGCGAAAGCGCTAATTGGTCATATAAATCAGTGGAAGTGAACTAAGTATTTTTTAATTAATAACTTATATGTAAATATAAGTTATAACATCATAACAATGGAATTCCATCAGAGTTATTTAAAAAACTTTTAATTATATTTTTTATCAGAAATAACTAAGAAAATGATTATTTTTACGTAATGTTTATTTACGTTTTTTTAATGGCGCGATTTTGAAAGAACGGCGTTATAAAATTGCAAAATCGTATAATTTCTTTACTCAAATATAAATGTACTGTAAATAATACTTTTTATCAGCCGATTAAATGCCGAGAGGCCTAAACGTTTTCATTCAAGTTTTCATGTCGATCTTTTTAAAATGTGGAATTTTACGGTATTTCAGTGATATTTCGTAACTTTGCCACTCAATAAAAATTAAAGTTACTGAGATAGGTATTTGCGAAAAAGTTTTGAAAGAAGAATTGTCAGATTTCTAATTATGCTTCACTAACTCCATTGAAAATTCTTAGTTTGCGGTGTCAAGTAGTATAATTGAAATCTGTAATTCCAAGATTTAGAGACGGTTTTGAATGACGCTATTATTTAGATAGGTAGGTTTTTGTGTATAGTTTATTTTGGCATCGATAGCTAACTTTCCGTTTTCGGTGGAGTTTTCTTAGTTTGCTTCTAATACCCATAAGTATCTACTGTTTTTTTTAAAGAAAATTTATTGAAATTTTAGTACAATCTAATCTACGCAAAACATCCATAGAATAGCGAATTAATTAAAACAGACAAATAAATCTATTTTGCCTTTTACGCACGTCTCTTTCGACATGTTTGCTATTATTTTCATAATAAAAAAAACTCAATATGTATCGCCTAATGTTTTGGTTTGACCCTGGCCACTGAGATAACAAATATAAACATAATATTATATTCTGCAAACATACTAGAATCAAATATTTATATTGCATATTTATGTAAGTAATGTGTCATTAGATTTGCGGTTACTAAAACGCATCACGAAATAGTAATATCATTCATTGAATTCAATGGACATCACTATTTCTTTATTATTAATCACAACAGGCCAGAGCTGGTATTCTGAACAGAACTGCGCTCGAGGAAATCGCTGTTAGCGTGTATTAAGTACGTAAATACGCGTTAAAAATGCGTTTTCTACGCGCGCTTTTGCGTTCAGAATACCACACCAGGGAGGGGCACAATTACAGTGGTGAATTACAGTATAGAACACCTAGGCTTGAGAAAAATTAATATGTATATTTAAAAATAAAAAAATTAAACATATATATATACATATAAACGCACGCATACATTAAAAAATGTACCATAATTTCACATGTATGATTTTTATTTTAAAACTTCGCTGGTCTGTCTTTAATTTTTTTTAACCTTTTCTTAATTATGTAATTTAATCATTATTGACTGTATGTTTCTGTAAAATAAAAAAAATAAATATTTTCTAGTATTTCAACGAAGATGAAAAATATTCTCTTATATCCCTCTTACATCTTGCGTATGTGAATGTTTAGACATTTACAAATCTTATGGTCCATTGGCTAGTTTTACTCACTGTGCAAATTGAGCATTTTGCCCGTGTTATAATATTTATTTTTCTGTGTTTTTATCCCAAAACTTTATACAAAAAAAAATCAAGTATTTTTTGTAATTTTTTTTCATAATAAATCATTTTCGTTAATCATTTGAACCGACACGCGACATTTTATTTGCTTGAAACAGCAATATTCATGTCGTTGAGTAAAAACTTACCTTGCAAGTGCATTATTTCAAATTATGATAAAAAAGTAAAAACACAACTGCCAGGATTTACAATGTTTGAAACAGGCTTCTAAAACTTTTTCCTAGAACCGTTTTTATTAGTTAGGTTTAAACAACATTTTTATTTTACTCTGAAAAAACCAAAAAATATTTTAATTAAATTATAACCACTTCCTTCATGACAAATTATAATAAACAAACACACCGCATTCCACTTTTTTCAATTTGTTTAGGCTCACATGTTTATTTCATTTTGTTTATTATATTTATTTATACCTTTGTCACCATTAAATCATAATTGAAATTTATTTGTACTGCTTTTTATCATGTTTTTTTATTTATTATATTTTTTCTTTGAATTTAACTAAAGGTACAATATAATAGTTGCAAATTAAAAAAATACAACATATTGCAAAAATACAAAAAAAAATCCCACAAAAGCCTGGCCTGTATGTGGGTACATAGTTTATTTTTATTTTAAATAAAGGCTGCTGGAAAAATACGATAGATATCAAAAAAAAAAAAAAAAAGTGCTAATGTTAAAACACTTTTTTTTTGACAATAAAAATGAGATAATTAAAATAAAAGTATTACTATTTATTAAAAAAGAAAATATTTAAATCTGCCTTTTCTATCCATAATTTCAACAAAAATTAAAATCGAAACAAATTTAAATAATTAATATATATCTCACTGTCCTTATGAAATGCACTGAACAGTTTTACAGCTATGAAAAATGAGTTTCTTTGCCAGAGTCTGGATTTACAATGAGGGATTTTAAGTAAACATGTTTCATGTTACGTTCAGTTTTTTTTGTATTGCTTTTTTATATCCGTTGTTTATTTTCGATCAATATAAAAAATCAGTGTTTTTTTTTTATTAACATATTACAACAGAGATGAAGAACATTTAAGAGAAGGTTATTCAGAAGTCTAGGCATCTACAGGGCTTATGACCTGTCAATGGCTGGTTTAAGTGGCCACTTTATACACTGTGTAACATTCACCATTCTGCCTATAGTTGAACATCTATATTCCTTCAATTCTTTCATATGTTGATGTTTGTGAAGTTAAAGAGCTGAAACCTTTATTTATGCGGGTGAGATTCATCTAATTGAATTATTTCACCTACATACTAGGCAACGCCTGAAAATATATTTTTTTCAATTTCTATACTTCTTCATGGTCCAGGTAATTTTTCAACATTTTTTTAAAATTAGATTTCTTATTTCTTAAGACTATCAAACTAAGAAAAAAAATTTTTTGGAACATTTATGTGTCGTTATTATCAGCGCTATATTTTTTTTAAGTTTTGTAATCACTCCGCGTGTTACGTCACAAGTTATCTTCGGTGAGTTCCGCTGATTGGTGGATTGGCTTCTCGTTAACTGGAAATCTATCACAACACTCTATCATTGGTTGATGATCATTTTTATTACTTTTAAAATAAATTTTCAAGAAACTTTGCCGCACAATTTAAGGCTTTATTTTTTATCGCGTTAAAAATCATATTTTGTTTCATTTTTCCGTAGCACTGAACTTTCTCATTATGTAAATGATTAAATGAATGAAAAAGCATACAATGGTACCCGCTATGCGTCGGAACATTTCAATCAATTTTTGTTATTATATTTTATGTTTTTTTTTATTCAATGCGTCCTTCAGTACTATAGTCCTTAAATATAGTTTGATTAGATTGACAGTTGTCAGCAAAGGTGACGACATAACTTTTTAGTAACGTCAAAGGAGTGATTTATATTGACACACGAAAAATCATTTGTATCTGGCATTTTTTTTTTTTATACAATGCTTGACATATAAATCAACATAATTATATAAAATCAGATTTAAAACTAAAATAAACCTAATTATTAACGACGTTCTTACAAGGTTACCTCATTTTGCAAAAATATTAGAGATGGACAAATTGATCAATGTAAATCAATCGAATAAAAAATAATTAATTTGTCGTTGTTCATGAAAAAAAGTATTTGATGTCTTATTTTTAGTAAATAATTGCCTTAAACACACCATAATAGGCTTGTTTTTGCGTTTTTATGTCAATTTTCGAAAACAGAGTTTCATGTTTGCATGAAAAAACTGATAAAATCGATTTGATCGGTACGTGATCAGTGATCAGAAATTTCCTTTCACTACTGACATTAGTTTGGCAGGTGTCATTTCAATCAAGCTATATTTTAAGGACTATAGTCTATTTTTTTTTAATATAACCTCATCCAAAATTCCTTTTACTAGAGCCCTTATTATCTCAAACGTTCTCCAATATTTTAAATTATAACTTAAATCCATAAATAAATCTCTGATAATATGCTTTATTTTATTGAACACAATATTGTGTAAGGAAGATATACAAATAGTCTTTGTGTAACACTGTTTTAATCGGGCGATTTTCATCCTTGGTCTAATTGTCTAATACCATACTTCTCGACATTTGCCATCGAGAGCTCGGCGGTACCCTTCTCCGCACGGGTCCCACCTCCTGCCGAACAGTCCGATAGGACGATCCATGTCCACGTTCAGATATTCCTGCAAATATGATAGTCAAATTACGAAAATTAAAAAAATATAGTATCACATTTGATGGCTCCACTAGTGCTCCGCCGACTGATGTAATAACTTGCAAGAATACAAGAGTACACTAAAGGGACAAGTGTGACTTAAAACGACTGTACGGAATTGTCTTCTGTACGGTATTACCCTCCGCCCCCCTACTGTCTACACATCCTGTAGCTCAATCACAAATAACTATCGACGTGCTAATACGTGACGTGAGAACAATTTCTCATCACGGTTGTTTGTCGTATTCGCGATCACAATGCAACATCCGTGAACACCTAATGTCAAAATATTTACGTTTCGCGACGTATGATCCTGCAGCGCAATCACATATTTGAATTTCACCGGTGTAAATATGTAACATATTCCAAAACTGCTATTTTCATTTATTTATTTATTATTTATCATGTTATTTATTGCATTTAGCCGGCGCGGCGGTTGGCAATCCAAATGTCAAGAAAAGCAGTCTTCATTAGTAATTGTAATTAAATTTTCACTTTTTTGTATTAGATACTCCTTACTATTTTGCGAATGCAATATATTGTATTATTTTTTATAGTAAACGCCGATTTTTCGCCAGTGGACTGTATTTTTTTACGAGGAAAACAAAAAACAAACCGACACAAGCGATAACTTAAGCATGTTCATTATTGTTCATTGTGATATCTCAAATGCTTGGCATGTTTTTAAGCACGTCTATAGTTATTTGTGATTGAGCTACTGCTCTTTAACTTCACAAACATCAACAGATGAAAAAATTGATGGAATATATATGTTCTTATATGGGCAGAATGGTGAATGTTACACAGTGTGCAATAAAGTGAAAAACTAAAACCAGCCAACGACAGGTGGTAAGCCCTGTAGATGGCTAGACTTCCATATTACCTTCTCTCAAATTTTCTTCGTCTCTGTTGTAATATGTAAATATTAACAGCTCCCCGGGGAGTTGAATCCAGTCCTTGTCTACAAAAATTTTGATAAACTCAAATTATTGTTGATTCTTTAAATTTATTGCAAAAAAGAGGTAAAACATTGTTGAGAAGGCAATATGGAAGTCTAGGCATTTACAGGGCTTATGAACTGTCATTGGCTGGTTTAAAGTGGCCACTTTACACACTGCGTAACATTCACCATTCTGCCCAAGTGTAAACATCCACATTCCTTCAACTCTTCCATCTGTTGACTTTTGTGAAGTAAATTTTGAAAATTTTGTGAAGTAAAAATAAAAATTGGAAAATTGTTTTTAGGCGTAGCCTAGTAGGTGATTTGGTTTAGCCGGATGAATCTCACCCACATAATAAAGATTTCAGCTCCTTTACTTCTATCTATTTTTTTAATACAATTCTTGAAACATAAATCTCCATTAATGTATAAAATCAGCTTTAAAATTAAACTAAACCTTATTATTAACGACGTTCTTACAAGGTTACATCATTTTGCAAAAACGTTAGAGATGGAACAAATTGATCGAATAAAAAAATAATTCATTTGATGTTGTTCATTAAAAAAGTATAAATGTCTAATTTTTTGGTGAATAATTGTGTTAAACATTTTTATAATAGGCTTGTTTTGCGTTTTTTTTATATCAATTTTCGGAAACAGAGTTTCACGATTGCATGAAATAACTAATAAAATCGATTTGATTCGTGATCAGTAATTTCCCATTACTAATGAAATCAGTTGTAATCAAGCTATATTTAAGGACTATAGCTACACATCACCGCGCACCGGGGAGGGAGGGTTAATCTAGACTAGATAGTTCGGTACTTACATTGCTGTAATCATAGTCCGCCGGATTGCACGCAACTTCAAATTTCGGCGCTCCCAGCAGCACGAAAAACAGCATAAACCAAGTCAGGAGATGTCTAAACACACCCATTGTTGTAAATGTCTGTAGTGTGAACAACGAATAACTAATGTAATGATTCGCTAATCTAATTGTAATCAGAGCGATACCCCCAATATCGATATAATCTCTGTGTTATCACTCGATCCGAGCGTGCAACTGTTTAGGGGAACCAGGACGCGAAGCTTTATATTTATAATTCGCGCGCCTTATGGCTCGCGGCTTGCGGCTCGCGGCGTAAAGGCTGTTATTTTTATATCTCGTTTTTGGGAATTTTCGTCGTCAGAAACGTGTTACATGACGCGAATAGTCCTTATCTGAGGTCTGAATAATGAATGTACGTCAAAACGGATTGTAGGAAATGGGAAAGGCGGGACCGGAGTAGGAGACGCGCGGGTGGTTCCGAGTTCCGAGTGCGCGAGGGAAAATCCGTGAAAATATTTACATTTCGCACCTCGTAAAATAAACAAATAAATAACCAGCATATTTGTTATCTTAACGTTACTACTTAGGTTTGTAAGTGCAACGAGAGCTGCATACATAGAATTAAGAATAGTCCAGAAGGAGCGTAGAATCATATTTGAATACATCGGACTGTGGTCGAATATTCCCCCACTTAGCCCCAATTTCGCCGCGCGCATTCGTGAAGTCGCCGCGTAATGTTGCCAGATGGGACAAAATACTTTTTTTTTCTATATATATTTTTAGACACTATAAGTAAATTATATTAAATCATGTAAATGAATGCCTCGACACGGGTTGTGCCCAGTGAGGTATTCCTATCCTGTTTCTTTTAGATCCTAGCAGTATTTCTTCACTTCAAAAGGACATAACACGGCATAGTTGAATTCAAATCAGGAGTTGCATACTGAGCGACGTCTACAAAGAAACTATTGGGTCAAAACGTAAAACTACTCTTTTAAGAGTAGTTTAGTCGCCTTCTGTTTGATGCGCGTATGCGGTTTTCGGACTATTCTTAATTCTATGGTCAATATGTTAAATACAATTACGTTGACATTTTGTTAGCATTGCCAGGGTAGTCGGATTTTTTACCTAGATTTCTATGTATTAGATTAAATGTAATATTAAACTTACTTAACTACTAAATGATTATTTATTGACTTTTTTACGTTTGCCGAATAAAAGTATAAGTTTTATTCTATGGTCTAGTCAGTAAAATATTTTTGTTGTAAAATATAACATAACACAAAATTATCTTTTATATGTGTACCTATATTGTTCACGGTCTGGCAACATTACGGGGCCACTTTACGCATGCGCGCAGGCGGGATGTCGGGTAGAGGGGTTTTTTGGACACAGTACGATGTATTCAAACTTGGTTCTACGCGCCTTCAGGGCCGCGATTATGAACGGATATCTTCATCGGTATACGAGTACACTGAGACGGTATAAACTAATATTGATATTTTTGTACGAAATTGTGTATATTTGTATGAAAATTCAAAACATCTTCGTCGGTAATCGGTAATTAAACATATTCTATTTTTTATACAGAAAACTTAGTAGATAAAATTAAAGATAAATTTTATCTACAAAGTAAAATTCAGTTTTCTCTATGTAAAATATAATATAGGTTTTTCATATTTTACTAATCCTGTTCAATTACCGGTTACCGATGAAGATATTTTTAATTTTCATACAAATATACACACTTTCATACATAAATATTGATATTATTTTATACCGTCTCAGTATACAGGGTGTTCTTTAAACCCCGTCACATCCGAAACCACAATGATCAGTATGGACAGGAAAACATATTAGCATATCAAAAAATATATTTAAAACAAATATTTTTTTTAAAATAAAATATTTATAAAAACAAATGGTTTCTTTCTTTTGCAGGGGAGAATTGAGGGGAGCGCGGCGCAGTATCAGACTCCCCCTGCCCCTCCTCATTTCTCCCCTGCAGAAGTAACCAATCATTTGCTTTTTTTGACATTTAAAAAAAAATCGTTGTTCTAAAAGAATAATTTAATGTCCCAATATGTCTTCTTGCTCATACTGATCATCGTGGTTTCGGATGTGACAGGGTTTAATGAACACCTGTATACCGATGAAGATACCCATTCATAATCGCGGCCCTAGTATATTATAATTGTAGATTAAAAAAAAAAAACAGCATCAAAATATATGAATAACTGGTACCTGCGCACATTGAAAATTGGAAGGCCCTTCATAGGGGTTGACATCAATCCTGATAATAAACACACCGCGCAATAAAAACTCAAAGTCAACCTGAGAAATTCAGATCTCGTCTTAAATAATATTCTATTGCTGTTATAAATTTTCGGTTACGAGGTACTACGTATATTTTACACTAGGTACACTATTACATATAATATTATTATAGGTAGGTAGGTAGGTAGGTAGGTACGCAAGCAATCACAAACACTACTCGGAAACGCCACGTGAATTTCCGCTTTGGTATTATTTTTTAAATTTGTAATTTAAATATAATATTTATGACTATATTCTCAGCGTAACGATTTGGTGATTATTCTCAGAACTTTCATGCGCTTAATCACTATTTTACATATACACACATATATATATATATATATTACATTTTATTACATATTTTATTAGTACGAAAATATTCCCAATCAGCAAAAGTGCTGGTATGAGGGGATATTAAATATAATAACACAATAGTTTAAATAAAAATTCAATAAAATAACATCACATATCACTCGTCACACGGGCTGTAAGAACTGTTTTATTTGGGTGTTTTTTAAGTACGTACATGTTTTGTATATTTTTTAGATCATTAGAAAGTGAATTATAAAAATTGATTGCTGTATACAAAAAACTGTTTCTTTTTCTGTTGGTCATAGGTTGTTCGCAAGTTAAATTATTTGATGCTCTTTTAATAATTAAAACTCAATGAGGAAGTTCGGTGGTTTATTAATTCTTTTTATTTGTTAATAGACTATTAAATTAGCCATTTTATTTTATTTTATGTATCGTATTATCAGCACTACGATTTTTAAATTTTTATTTTTCTGAAATTACTTCTACTATTTACTAAGTTATCTTCCGCTTCTTCTCGGTCAGTTCTGCCGATTAGCCGTTGACGGTAAGTAAACCGGAAATCTTCCGCAACTCTCTTATTTAAAAAAAAATTCACTCCCTTTTTTTGTGAACGTTATTTTATTTAACAGTATTTTGAGTTTGACCAAATTTGTGTAGACAAGGACTGGATTCAACTCCTTGGGGAGCTTTTTGTATAAAAATATTACAACCGAGATGAAGAACATTTAATAGAAGGTAATATAGAAGTCTAGGCATCTACAGGGCTTATGACCTGTCAATGGCTGGTTTAAGTGGCCACTTTACACACAGAAGTTGCTATTTGGCAATAAATCCACCAATGTACAATTTAAAATTATGTCTAACGTGTCAAATAAAGAATCACGTATTCCAGGAATCAAAGTTAAATTGAATAATATATTTTTAAATAAATCCATTATTTTTCTAATAAATAACGAGCGAGAATTCGTTTTAATTCATGAACAGAATTTGTATTGAATATATCGAATATTTGTTCTAATTCATTTCCATACCTGTGTATAGTGTGTATCCTGGGTCCTGGGTATAGGAAAGTACATTTCAAAGTTGGTCCGCGAATTGTTGCAAAAAAATAATTCCTAACTTCTAGTGCACCTACCAGGTATTTGAATTTGAATTAGTTCAAGCAGAGCAGGGCTGTCAATTATCGATTTCATTATTTTAAATAAGAATAATAAATCAGTATTGCTATGTTTGCTTTCAAACACCATTTTCAAACCATTAGAAGTATGATTTTAAACTACATTTGCAACTCAACTCATGATTTTTATAAAAATAAAGTTGATAAACTACAGAATGACATCATAACTAAAAAAAAATTTTTTTTGAGGTTGCTATCTTTGCTTCCAATGCCCTCAATTTATCTGCCAAATTAAGTAACAGCAATGTCTCGGGAATACAGTCAGCGAAGGCTCGGGTGTTAGAGCCACGACCGTTTGTGTTTGTGCCCATGACTGTGACCATAAATGCGACTGTTTGTGCAGACGGGCGCAGCGCTTGGAGCCGCGCGCTGCTCATGGGGGCTCCGGGCGTGGGCAAGACGGCGCTGGCGCACGCCGCGGCCGCCGAGGCCCACCTGCCGCTGTACCAAGTCTCCAGCGCCGACCTCATGAACGCCTGGGTGGGAAACACGGAGAAGTAACCCGATCTTCTATTCCAACAGTCAATAATCACCATGAGCGACTGCACCCCTTTTTACCATACCGCTCCATACCCACTGCCGTAGTAAATCTTATTAATTTTATTTTAAATGCCTTCATACATAGAATTAAAAATAGTTCAAAAGTAGCGTAGAATCATATTTGAATACATCGGACTGTGTCCGAAAATTCCCCCACTTTCGCAGCGCGCATTCGTGAAGTCATCGCGTAATGTTGCCAGATGGGATAAAATATAATCATAACACAAATTTAAGGTTAAAAAAAAAACACTTTATTGATTTCTCTAAAATTTTATTGTTCACGCGGAAACATTGATTGACACAACAGAGTAGATAAGTAAAGGATCAGTTAATAAGAGTAATTCAAGTAATCAGCTTTGAACTTAAAAAATAAAACAAATTTTATTTTACATAAAACGGATATTTTTATATCACGTTAAATAATATTTGATGTTTAAAATATTATGTCAGTCAAATGTCCACCACGGCGTTGTTTAATCCGAGGTCCAATTTTCATTAGTTTTCTCATTAGATGAGCAAAGTATGGTAAACAAATTACTACCCTGGCAACACTAACGAAATGTCCATTTTGTTTTCTTCGACTGAGAAATAATTCAATTTTTAAGTAATGCATTTGCTACTTACACACGATTTGCTAATAACACATGAAATGTAATCCCATCCTGTTTCTTTAAAATCAGTAGCAGATTTTTTACACTTTAACACGACACAACACGGCATAGTTGAATTCAAATCGGAACTTGCGTACTGAGCGACGTCTACAAAGAAACTAATGGGTCAAAACGTAAAACTACTCTTTTAAGAGTAGTTTAGTCACCTTTTGTTTGTTGCGCGTATGTGGTTTCTTGATTATTCTTAATTCTATGCCTTCGTATCTCATTACAGGGATCCTAAAATATCTTGGTACATATAATCAAAAAATCTCCATTTTAGAACGAGCTGAGCCATGTCCATAATAGATTCCCTTGTAATAAATATGTATGGTTCCTGAAGCGTAAGACTTACCTACAATGTTTTGAGTTTGTCCAAATTTTTGTAGACAAGGACTGGATTCAACCCCCCAGGGGGCTGTTAATATAAACATAATACAGCAGAGATGAAGAACATTTTAGAGAAGGTAATATAGAAGTCTGGGCATCCACAGGGCTTATGACCTGTCATTGGCTGGTTTATGTGGCCACTTTACACACTGTGTAACATTCACCATTCTGCCTATATTTAAACATCACTTTTTGAAGACTATTTGAACAGCCACTTAAATCAGCCAATGACAGGTCATAAGCCCTGTGGATGCCTAGACTTTTATATCACCTTCTCTAAAATGTTCTTTATTAAACCAGCCAATGACAGATCATAAGCCCTGTTGATGCCTAGACTTGTATATTACCTTCTCTAAAATGTTCTTCATCTCTGTTGTATTATGTTAAGATTTACCTTCCTGCGACACATGGTCGAGACACACTGCACGTACTTTAACAATGAAGTGCCTCATGCATCATGAAATGTGGATTAAGTTGCAATCCTTGGTTCGATTCCTGGGTAGATCAACAGGAAATATTTGTTTTTAAGGTGGTGTAACACTGCAATGTTTCACTGCCCCCGGTCTGGTACCTGAAGCGTAAGACTGATCGCCTTACCTTCCAGTAACAGATCATCATGGGACACTGCATGTACTGCACTAATGCAGTGCCCCATGGCTAAGGCTCTCATGATGATGAATAAGTCGTTTATGCGCTTCCAGGCTGATACGCCTCCTATTCAGCACCTTGGGTTGCAAGCGCTGCATCCTGCTGCTGGACGAAGTGGACTGCCTGTGCAGGAAGCGCGAGACCAAGGACTCGGAATCCGGAAGGCGGGCGGCCTCGGAACTTCTCATCCAGATGCAGAGATATGAGGTAACACGGAACAAATAACTCTAAAACTGAAATCATACTTAAGAGTGATTGGCGCCCAACTTGGAGCTTCGATTGTAGTTTTAATCTGTGTCCCACATTGGGCTTCAGTCTGTGTTTTTAACGTTTCTTTTTGTGTTTAACGCAAAACTATGTGTAACATGCGACTAAATTTCAATTGTCATTATCATCAGTGGCGCTAAAGCCCGTTGTAAGTCCTGGCCTCCTCCAGAATTTGTCTCCATTCGTCCCTGCACCCTGCGGCTCTTCTCCAGTTCTCTGCTCTCACTCATTGCTCTGATGTCACTTTCCACATTATCTACCCATCTTAATTTTAATCTGCCTCTGCTTCGTCTGCCTTCCGGAGTGGTATAAAGAATCTTTTTATGGGTACTGTTTTCATTCATTCTGTGCACACGGCCCAACCATTGTAATCTTCTTATTTTGATGAATTGCGCAGTGTTGGGTTTGCCATACAGTGCCTCTAATTCGTGATAAAACCGTCTCCTCCACACTCTGTTATGGTTGACAGCACCAAATATCTTCCTTAATATTTTTCTTTCAAATACTAATACCATATTTTCATCTTTTTTGGTCAAACCCAGCATTCGGAACCATTTACAATGACCGATCTGAGGAGAGTTTTGTAAATAATGGTTGTAGTTTTTCTATTGAGCAATTTGGATCCCAAATGTTTAAACATGCCATCATAACATAAATTAATAATAAATTTCAATTGTACTAACATTATTATGATTATGTTTATTATTTTTTATATATTTAGGAGAGAAATTAATTTTTAATAAAAGCAAACAGTTTTAGTGTCTGAAATACGGTGCTTTTGTCCAAATATATTTTTGTCATTGCTGATTTTCACTGAAAAAGCAGTAGATAATTTTTGACATTATCTTTGGCACGCAAAACCTATGATGTTGATTTTATTTCCAGGGTTCTCCGATGTTCTTGTTGTGCGCAACAAACTGCCCTTGGGAAATCGACCCCGCCTTCCTTAGACGACTCCAACAGAGAATTTACGTTCCCATGCCAGATGTGTAATTCAATATTTCTTTTTATTATCCAGAGAACCATTGAATACTGTTTATTCCGCCTTTCAATCCACATCTGAAGATATTGAAACAATTGTCAAAGAAATATTTTCAAGATGCTTCGTTACGGGTTTAATAAAAACATTATATGGTGTGATATTTAGATCTGAATTTGTTTGAACAGAGAGGGAAACATTTTTGATAAGGGAATATGGAAGTCTAGGCATTTATAGGGCTTATGACCTGTCATTGGCTGGTTAAACTGGCCACTTTACACAATGTGTACCGTTCACCTGGCTATGTATGTAAAGGATCTAAAACCATTTTTTCAAATTTTTTATTTATTCCTATTTTTCTCTTACAAACTATAATAAATAATAAAAATAATGTGACCTCACTGGGGTTTCCCGTGCCGAGGACACTTAACAATGAACTTTTTTAAAAATATTTTTACATTTGAGAATAAACAAAGAAGACTAACTTAATAAACAGAGATAATTAACAAAATGTTCATACAGTTTTAAACACTACATATTTATGATCATAGAAGTCAACAGACAAAAGAGTTGAGGATATGTGGATGTTTAAACATAGGCATAATGGTGAATGTTACACAGGTAATAAAGTGGCCACTTAAACCAGCCAATGACAGGTCATAATCCCTGTAAATGCCTAAACTTCCATATTCCCTTCTCATAAATATTTCCCTCTCTGTTGCAAGAAATTTAGATCTTAATAACTCCCTAGGGAGGACATCCAGCCAGTCTGCAAACATTTGGACATACGCAAAACATTGTTGGTGTGGTATTCTTTGCCTGTGGCTAACAAAGGAACCAGCCCCATTCAAAACAAAAATACCAACCCCATTCTTAACAAAGAAACCAACCCCATTCTAAACAAAGAGAATAACATTTATGAGTATATCCATAATACATCGGAAAGTCTTGTGTGGAAGGATAGGTTCTACGTAGAACCGTGTATAGAAAGTATATTTATAGAAGAACAATGGTTTCCTCATATAAGCATTATACATTTGTTTCGACAGAATTTATTTTTCACTAAAGTGTATTTGCACAAATTGCTGAAAAATTGCTGAAGAATCTGGTGATTTATATAATTCAACATGCCTAAAAACCCAACATATCGCTTCGCAAGAACAACATACAGGTAGCAACTTTTTCTAAGAAAAGTATAAAATCTTAACGAAGGATTTTTTCCTATCGATATTTAATTCATTCTTTTATCTTTAATCCATCTATCAACAATATACTGACCTGTTTGCGTATTTGGAATGTCCAAGATGACCCGTTACCTGACACCACCAGGTTGGCGCGCGAGAGCATCCTGGTGTCGTGCATCGGCAGAATGGGCTCCCTGCAAGGGGGGGCGGAGTGGGGGCGCTTCCTGGGGGCCACGGCCGGCCTGTCCGGCTCCGACCTACGCGGGTTGGCTCGCACCGCGCTTATGCTGCCCCTGCGCGAAATGAGGTCGGCCACCCACTGGCTGCAGACTTGTGAGAACTCATCCAAAATATAATGTTGCAATTTTTTTTATACTCGAGGGTATGTCCGAAACATGTATTGAGTAAATTGAAAATATAAATGCTCAAACTCTCCATACTTTGCAGGTGGAATGATGGTGCCCACGTGCAAATCCAATATCATGGCTGTCTGCTTTACCCTTGATCAGATTCCTCCATGGAAGGTCAAATATACCATATTATTATTTTTGTAATTTTTCCTTCCTCTTGTGTGACTGATGAGAGTTTAAGACAACCGTCCTCTTCGCTATACCAGATTAAATTCCCTTTTTTATATACCAACTTGTAAAAACAATTAAACCTCGAATTTATTCATTAGACGTACCAGTAGAAATTATAATGAACTCAGTATTGATGTAGGCATTTTTGACTGCACGTTGCATTTGTACAGAAAATTTCTTCATGGGGTCGATTATTTGGGATAGTTGCTGAATGTGCATCTTGAGTGGTTTATGCTATGTATATGTGCCGCATGTAATGTATATGTTTGTGTATGTTTTATATGTGCGTTCATGTGTGTGTGCGTGAATGGCTCGGAGTGTGCATTTGGTATTTTTATTTATTCTAATTTATTACTAACGATAACCTCAATGGAAAACGCAAATGTTAACAATTATTCTTTTCTCACTTGAATTTCTTATTTATTGAATTTTTTTTGCCACATTTAATGTTTATATCTTTTGCATAATTTATGAAAACTTAATTGGTCTTTTTATGTTAAAAAATTGTTGTTTTTAATACTTATTATGTATGACTATGTTTTCTGAATAAAATAAAATGAAAAAATAATAAATGAAACCGATTTTACAAAGATTTAAAAGTGTTCAATGAGGTGCCAGAAGGCCTGGAGAAGTTGTATTTAAAAAATAAAAAAAATTAGAGGCAGGCAATTATCAGCTGATAATATTATGACTTATATATACATGTGTAATTTGTTTTCAAATGTACGAACAGATAGTGGTGTGGGTATGTCTTGAGGCAGACGATTCCATGCATCAACAGATGTTCATTTGTTTAACTGGATTGAAGTTAAACTTTGGCATCTATAATTTTATTAAATGTCATCTGCGTTGCGTGTTCCGGCTAAATGTGAAAATTTCATCAAATTCACCCTCATAATCCCCATGCAGCATTTTATTCATTTGATATTAATACAATATTTTCTAAATGAAAATACGATTTTAGCTTCCCTGAGACCTTCTCAGAATTCATTAAACACTTTGAAGTATTCATAAAATAGGTTTTAGAAATGTTTTTTTCACAACTAAATAAAAAATCGTTCAATGCGAGTTTTAAATCGGACCGTCTAACAGTTTTTCTAACAGACGTATTGTCTGTGAGTAGGATATTATAGCTTATCAGACAGAGAAAGCATTAGCATTTCTTGATAACATGCAAATAATTTGGCGGGAGCAGGTTTGGTGCCGGCAGCTGCAGATCGGAGACTTGTGGAAGGCTCTGGAAGACACGGATCGAACTGTGACGGATGATCTCCTCCAGCTTTACCGGAACTTCGTGAACGGGAGGAAGATCATCCCGCACGGTCCGACCAAGTAAACAGCATCAGGTAAACCATTTCCCATGTTTTATCGCAACACTCCTATACAACCTTCCCCTGCGACTGTACAATTCTGATGGCTTTTGAAGAGATTTTCAAGCCAAACAGACTCAATACAGGTGAAGTGTGCGGGGTATGTAATGGGCAAACTGTAATATAAATGAAATAGAGTTTTTTGGATTTGAATGTGTTTTGTTTTGTTTTAGAGTTTTGGTAATTTCTGCTGCTAATAATTACTAACCAAGTAAAGGTTTTTGTATGCTTTTTTAAAATGTTTTTCTTATAATTTGTTATTGTCTTGTTTGATAGAATACATATATCAACGTTACCAAGGAAAAAATTACCAAGTGACATGTAGAAATTTTACGGATGAGCCAATTATATTATTATTTTCTTTAATAATAAAGAATCAGGTATTTTTAAGTTATGTAAGAATCACGCCAAAATAACATATACTCGTATGTATAATATTATTTAAAAATAAAAACAAAAAAAATTGGCTTTTCTGTAAAGTTGCTACATGTCGCTTGGTAACTTTTTCCTTTCCAGCGTTCAAATGGAGAAATGCCATTACAATTTTTTTTTTCATCATTTTTAATATTGTCTGGAGCCGTCTCTACCTAGAGATCTAAAAATCTGAAAAATTTAACTTGAAACTTGTTAATCTTTGCATTTCTTGGGAGATAGGGCTTTTAGTAAGGCAGTTTCCTTACGCTTTCCATATCCTACGCCGTTGACTACGAAGATTCCTCCACCTTCTGAGAGTATTTAACTTCTCCGGGACAACCAACATTGCCTATTGTGCAAAGTTGGGTGTCAGCTTATTCCGACCGACTCTGCCAACACTTTTACGGTCATTGTTTGACCGCCACCGCAAGAAGGAATAGACCTTTCATCGAGTTTCCTTTCATCAACCTGAGACCCTGTGGCATTTTTCAATTGAAAAATATATTTTGTATTCATAATATTACGTAAAAGTACAATAGGTAGAACGATGCATATTAATTAATTAAGGAATATACATAACATTAATTAACATGCTTTTTTAGCCCACTTTTAAATCCCCCTTTAATGGACGCCTTGGATTGGAGTCAATACCAGACTGAAATATTCAATTTCTTAAGCCGGGACAAGTGCTCTAATACATAATATGTAATTTATAATAATTCGGAATACAGTTTATTAGAGTACAATAAAGCTCACAAGGTCAACAAAACTATTGTTTTATTTGCATACAAATTATGGAAGATCTTTGGTTGTAAGTTAAAATTTGAAATTAATTCACCCCTCTGAGAAGGCTTTAAAAATACTACTCATTGAGTATGTTCAAATCTTCAACGACAACTAATAGATTTAACCTTCGAGGCTTTTCATTAAAATAAATATGTAGTTGTTTGGACAGGTTTGTTATTGGAAATGGAAAATATCTTCGCAAGAAGAATAAAATAAATGAAAGTCTACGCATTCACAGGGTGTAGAACCGATATTTACATCCATTTACCATTTTTTTATTGACAACCCTTTTGACTGGAATTAATTCCTGTGGAATTAAAAAAATACTATTTATTCTGTGTGTACCAGAGGAATTATTTGAAATTTTTTAGTAATTTTAATGTTTTTTATCTTCATACTGATAAAAATTCACTAATATTTCAAGGTTATGTTGTCGACAGATGCCCACCTTAAGATAGTGGCGTTTTACATCCGACATTAAAGAACCATAACTTACTGGTGGCGTTAACTTTTGTCATACAGCGGAAACTTATTATTTGTACACCTAATATAATAAATAAATGTGTGTACTTACACAAACACAAATCATATGTTTACTTGATTCACCAACAGGCACTAACACATTAACATGGGCTATTTTACATTCAAACCCACTATACACATAGGATAGAATGATGTAATAACTTATATTTACATATAAGTTATTAATTTAAAAATACTTGGTACACTTCCACTAATTTATTTGACCGTTTAGCGCTTTCACCCTAGAGGGTGAGTTTTATTAGAGAGCCCATTAGAATAGGCATCTTCAGACTGGTGAATATTATACAGTGTAGGTACATTTAAAAATAAGTCGAAAGAGATACAATATGCAATATTTCAATTGAGCCGAGTGAGACAAATTGTTGAAACATGTGTTGGCGGTGTACTTTAAAGCTAGGGTTTCCTAGGACAGCGGTGCCCGTATTTTAACGGCCGTAGTGAACGGTGATGCGGTGGATAGCCGTCGTAACGTCGACTAGAGGGTGGTTTCCTAGGGAAACGGTGTTAAATGGTGTTGATAACACCGTTTTCCTAGGAAACCACTCTCTAGTCGACGTTACGACAGCTATCCACCGCATCACCGTTCACTACGGCCGTTAAAATACGGGCACCGCTGTCCTAGGAAACCCTAGCTTAAGAGAGGATTCTATTCTATGAAAAACATTTATTGTTTTATTACAATGTACAGGGTCAAACTAAGGGGGCTAATAAGGGTGAGTTTTTGAATTCTGTCTGCTGATTTATTAAAATTCTATCGCTATTATTTTTTATCCTATTTATTTCTAAAATTTCTAATCTATCTAACTTTTGACCTTTATGTCCTACATGTAAAATTTTTATGTTTTTTTTATTTGTCAAATTATGTTTTAATTCATGCACATAGTCATTTAGCTAACAACTCCATCTAAGTCATTTAAACATAAAATGTCATCTATTAAAAACTGAAGTCTAATTCCTCTTCAATTCAATAAAATAAGCAGTTTTTTACCTGTCGTGTATAAAGAACAAAAATGACTTAAGCGGTGTTGTTAGCTAAGCGACGATATGCATTTCTGTTTGGTTAAAGAAAATCAACATTTAAATTTTGGTACAATCTCTTTATTTTAACATTGTCCAGCTTATAAAACTTCAACACATCAAATAATTATTAAATTCTATAATTAAAATACATTCTATACAGTTCTGCAGACATTCTCCTGCCATACGCCACTCGTTCCCTCAACTCGCATGCAACAATAATCCAGTCACAGGAACATACATAATATGTTATACAATTTGTTCCCTAAATCATTAGAAATCTCACCATTCAAACTGACCAAAGTTTATAATTACATCTTACTAATATAAAAGGCAATGTGTGTGTCTGAAACTACAACTAATAAAAAATCACCATAAAAGAGATATTATTTAGAATGTATCTTAATCCTTGTAAGAAGCACTGGATTTAATAAGGGAATCTATCGATATCACAATAAGAGCGATTTGAAAAAGGAACAGCTGGTAGTTGGTGTTACCTGTCATCTAACGAACATTGCGAATAAGTAGGGCGGTTTGTTCCATTTTCAGGTAATGAAAAATGTACATATTTCATAAATCACAGTAGATAATTTATCCAATGTCTCACGGAAAAAAGAATCATACGTTGCCATAGTAACTTTTTGCTGATTCAAAAATAGTAGTAAAAATGTGAAACGACCTAATAAAATTAATTAAGGTTTGCCGCTCTCTGATTAGGCAATAAAAGACTCGTAAAAAAACACCAAAAAAGTATTATTTAGATATGGCTATACACTATTGAATAATCTGTAATATACTCTTATGATACAATATAATATTATTGCTGTGTCATTGGTCAGTTCAAACAGTCGGCCGATTTCTGTAAACAATGCATCATTATCATTTTAGTTAAAAGTTCAATAAACCGTCCATTGCTGATTACTGGAATTAAAACAGCTTTAATTTAAACATTACCGAATATTTACATAGTTGGATAATTCATACACGGGAACCATTTTTTACAAGGGGGCTACGTTCCACGCAGCACTGCGAAAAAAAAAGTATACTAAAATAACAATGGTGGATAAGGACCCCTTGTATAAAAATCATTTAAGGATTTAAAAAATAAATTTAATTGTTTACTATTTATTGTACCTTAATTTTATTTTAAAAACATAACATAATACACCCTTTCCTTGCGCATACTTCTGTGCTCCTAGTAAGTAAAAGAGCGATGTCGGGAACTCCAAAAATTAAAAGTATAATGAAGAAGTTCAGCGCTACGGGAAATCGGATACTAAAATGTTTCCTTACACGCGCTAAAAATTGGAGCATTCAATTGTACTGCGAAGTTTCTTCAAAATGTATGAAAAAAATCATGAAAATTAGCTACTAGTGTTGTGATAGACTTCCAGTTTCCGATTAATTTCAAAATTACAAAACTTTAAAAAACATAACGCTGATTTTATACAGTAAAACCTCGTTTTTACGTTCCTCGATTTTATGTTTTCTCGCTTTTACATCGAAATGTTCAGGACCCATTTTTCTTCATACATTATCATACAAATATTCCCCCCAATTAACGTTTTTAACAATTATGTCGTAATTATGATGCCGCGGCCCGCGCGCCACCGCGTCTGCCACGCGAAACGCAAATGAAGAATAAACAAAGGTCAACAACTAATAAAAGATAAATTATTGTCTTAATCTAAATTCAAAGGAGGTGCAGTGTAATTGACCTTCCTTTAGGGGTAGTCTTAGTTTTCATTTGAACAAAAACGTCATTTTGGCTTGTGCAAATCATGATACGCAGTAGACAAACGTTTAGAAACAATAAAGTTTTAATATCATTAAATTGCGATGTTTAAAACGTAACAAAAGAAATATTTAAAGTTATAAAAAAATGGTTTAAAAAGTTGTCATAAAAGAGGAAACAATTTTGCCGCGATCTTTGACAGCGGTTTTTAGTGATGCCATAGAAAAAAGTGATACCATATAAATAAAATTCCACAACATTTAGGGGAAAAAATATTTTATGCAAATTCAAAATTCAATTTTTTTATTTGCGCATAAAATAAGTTTAACATGCTGCTATATCAAATAAAAAAACAGATTACATAATATTGTTTAAAAAAAAATAAAAAAATTTTTTAATGTGAAATCAATGAAAATAGGTTAAAAAAATATTTACAATTTCCACTTATCACCGTTTTTACAATTTTTCTGGAAGTAGTGTAGCAAATCAAATTTATTTTTATGTAATTCCTATTTTTTTCATACATTGTTCATTTTCTCACTTTAGTGTTTTCCTCAGTTTTACACTTTTTTTCTTGCTCCCTTGAAAAACGTAAAAAGGGTTTTACTGTATATATTTCTTAAAGTTTTGGCTTAGTTTGATAGCCTATTAATCAATAAAAAATATTAAAAACTGCTGATATTCCTCATTATGTTACTACGACGCATTGTTGATCTTATAAAAATAAAAATTCATTTTTGAAGCCAACTCGCCAATCAGCGGAACTCTCCGACGAGAACTTCTGGTGCGGAGTAATATCGAAATTAAAAAACTTTAAAAATCATAGCGCTGATAATACTATACATAAAAATGTTTGGCTTAGTTTGATAGTCTATTAACAAACGTAATAATTTTTCGAAACAAAATGATCGGTTTTAATAACAGGCAGGAGCCTAATTACAGCACGCCTCGTAGCTACAGAGCGCAGACGGTAAGAAATCTCATCCCATTTACATTATTTTTTAAAGTCAAGAGACTATAAAGTGTTTTCATTTAAAAAAATATATTTACAAAAATAGGAGCCAGACTACAACATGTCCCGCAGCTCCATAGCGCATAAACAGTTGAAATTTCAGACCTCAAAATTTAAACAAGAAACAATTTGATAGTGAATAAAATGTACATATCGCTAACCCTAAGTAACAGCGAGATATCTCGGAACGTAAGCTTATATCCACGGAATGGACTATTATGAAAAGAAAATTTTGATTATTGGATTTTTGGCAGACTTCGGAACAAAAATTTTTGAATTTCACGTATTTTTTGTTAACTTTTTGTTAAAAAAAATAAAAATATTTTAAATTTTGAGATGACAATAGATCTTGATAATAGAATTTGAGTTGACCCTATAAATTTGAAGTGAATCGGTAAAGCCGTTCTCAAGATAAGATGGAAGAAAGTTTGAAGTTTCGAGCACAGTTACAGCTCATACCAGCGCTCCAAATACCTGCCTGTTCTAACTGCTGTATCTTTATAATGGCTTTGAATGTTCTATTCTAGATATACTAAGGAAACAATTTATGGAAAAAAAAAAAAAAAAACTATTTTTTGAACCCATCAAACCAGAGAACCCCCTTAATATCAAAACCACTAAATCTCAGCTGGATGCTGGACATTTTAAGCAGAAATCAAAGTCACTTCTTCGTCAAAATGGATTGCAATGCCTAATTAGTTCAAGAAATCAAATTTGACGAAAGAATGACGTTGTTTAACTAAAACTTAACTTTTTTCGATGAAACCAACCATAAGAGATTCTTTTAACTCTACTCTCTACATAATATCCAAATAAAGTGATATATTTATGATTATCATAATCCCTTTATCAATAAAATATTGTTAATTAAACTAACTGGTATAAAAAGAAGGAAGAATAAAGAAGTATTAAAGTGGCCACTTAAACCAGTCGACGACAGGTCATAAGCCCTATAAATGTCTAGACTTCCGTATTTCCTTCTCAAAAATGTTTTCCCTCTCTGTTGTGATAAATTTCAAATACGCGTTAATTAATTTTCACATCCTTCCATGTGCTGGTAGCGTAACCAGAGTTGTTGCGCCTTCATATTACATTCTTACGGGCGTTCGGGATAGTCAACAACAGGACACATTGGAATTTAACATGGCATAAGAACCCAGAAACGTGCCACCAGTACTGAAAGGACGTAAAAATCAGAAAACAAAGTGTAATTTTAATTTTAATTCCCGTGTGGGCGGTTTATTGGGCTGAGAACTAAAACGCACAAGAAAAAATATCCATGGGTAGTAAGAAATATCCGAGCTGATTAGCTAGCGGCGGAGTAGGGGTTAGTGCAGGAGGGGCTTCTGTTGTTTGGACGGGGGCGCTCCTGGGGGCCGACCGTCTGACAAGACCCGCTTCAAGCCGGTCGCCTTGTTTTCTGCAAAGAAAAAATAACAATACTAATATTATTTTACAGAAAAAAGAAAGAAAGTTGGACGAAGCCTCGTTTGTACTTTCTCAGAAACCACTAAAGGAGCATCGTAAAGATTTGTTTTCGACCTGATGAAACTTAGCCGAAATCAAGTGAGTTATCACTAGAGCCCATTTTAGGCACTGCAGATTGAATATTTCACGAAATGTAAGTACGAGACCGAGAACAATCGGAAACATCTTAATTCCAAAATTAAAAACTACAGCGCAACATCATTATATTAACAGAGAAATATTTTTCTTTAATGAAATGAACAAAGGAAATAATAAGTGCACTCAGGAATATAACATATTTAAGAAAGAAGTCAAAAATTATATTCATAATTCTTTTTTATGGTACACTCATTGATAACACTGAAGGTTTTTTTTGTAAGTCATACTTTAGATTGAAAATATTTACTAATCAAAATAAAAAAAAACACATAATTGCAAGACGTCACCCCCCCTTTACGTACATAAAATTATTTTTTTTTCTTTTATGTGATGGGAAATGTTAATGTAAATAAACAATATGAGAAAAATAAACGCCAAGCAAGAAAGAACTTTTCTGAAACTTCTAGATGTAGATTCGGCAGTGCCGATGATAAAACATCTATACACATGTGAATGTGATGCTTCATATTACAAAAGAACCTGCATCCTCGAGACCACTGATTAAACCTGAGGATGTTAGGGCGCTGGCCCCCTACCAAACAGACCACTACTTAGAGGAGCTGGGCATGCAGGCGGGGATTCAGCAATATGAGCACACTCGCCCTCGACTCGGTAGTTATTATCTACTTCAATAGGGAGTATTATATTATATTATATATCATATCAGATTTAACCTACTCTACAAATAAAAGATTCAAGAGTCTCCTAGTGTTTATATAAACCCTTATAATGAATATTTTCATTCATTATTTTCGTTTTGAAAATAAGGTCTTTCGAAAACGATAGTTTCGTAAGTTGGTAATAAATTTTGTCACAGAAGTTCACGAGTAATGCATTCATTTTAATGTTTGACATTACCAACACAATCGTTTGATAAGTGACAGGACGCCGTTAATTTAAACTAACGACACATAGAAAAAGGAAGCTATCTACAATACTCTATAAAATCCATACATTGACAAAAAAAATCCCATGACGTCACAAAACATCCGAAGACGTCATGAATGGTTTGTTTTTGGCACCATTCAAATTACTAGAATTTAATCCTTTATATCTCCCTTATTTCTTAACAGATTTTAATAAGAATAGTACCGATCAGCTTGTGATTTTTTAGATTAATTTATTAGCTAATAAAAAAATTCCACTATGATTGCCCATTCAATATAATTCTCCATATTTTAGTTTCCCTGTATGACAGTGAATAAATATGTAGTTAAATCAGGTAAACATTATTCAAATTAAAATAAACTATCCAAAGTGGTTTACCGCTGAACTTAAAATTTTACTAAATTCAAAAAAAGTACTACACAAAAAATTTAAGCAAAGTCGGAGTATTCATGATTATCAGGAATTTTCCAAAACAAGAAACGAATGTAAAACGCTTTCCAAGATATGCTTTAAATCGTATGTAAAAAGTATGGAAAATTCGGCGTTAAACTCAAACAATCTTTGGAACTACATAAAAAAATTAAACAATTCTCATTTCGAATATCCAAGTGCTATGCATCTAGATGGAAAATTAGTGAATGGCACTGAAAATATTGTAAACCTTTTTGCAAATTTCTTTAAGGAAGTGTATGATGAACCTATTCCAGATGATAAGATTCCAACCTTTACTTTTGATAAAACAATTACGCTTTCAAACTGTCAAATTAATATGTTGTCTTGTAAGAAGAGACTACTCTCTTTAGATGAAAATAAATCAGCAGGTCCTGATAATGTTCCGCCTATTTTTCTCAAAAAATGTGCCTCAGTTATAGCTGAACCTCTCACCACGTTTTTCAATAAACTATTGTCAATGGGATGTTTTCCCTCCAAATGGAAATCTAGCTATATAACTCCAATTTTTAAAAAGGGGGACGACTCAGATATTAAAAACTACCGTCCTATATGCATCCAATCAGTCATACCCAAATTTTTGAGTCACTCATACTTGACCAAATTCAACATGATGTCTCAAATATAATAGACACTAAACAACACGGTTTTATAAAGGCCCGGTCAACTGCCACAAACCTAATGCTTTACCATAATTACATATCGGAAGCCTTTAATGATAAAAATCAAGTTGATAGTATATACACCGATTTTACTAAGGCGTTTGACAAAGTCTCTCACAAAATATTACTAAGTAAGCTGTATGGTTTGGGTTTTCGTGGAGCTATCCTTGATTGGTTTCGAGCCTATCTATCTGACAGGTATTGTATCGGACATCGCCGCGCGTGCGATAATACAACATACAACACGGCCTGTGACGCGGCGAACGAGCGCCAAACGTTAGGCACCGACACCAAGCCGAGCGGCCCTTTTGCGGGCGCCCAGGCGGAGATGGTAGCTGCACGGGGAAAATGGACGGAATGACCGCGGAGAGACGGTCGAACCCCCGGCCGCGACTGAAGCTTCCCGAGTGGCCGCTAGGGTGACGAATGGCGCTCGGACGAGAGTGTGCGGTGCCAGTGTTTTTAGGTTAATATTTGTATATCATGTTTTTATGTTTATTTTCGGCTAGGAGTCTCGATTTGTAATCTAACTAGCTGCCCCTAAAATAAAGACGGTTAATTATGTCACTCGCAGGGGCAGAAGTTAGGATATCGAGACCCTAGCCACATATTTGTATCAGATTGCGGGGAATCAGACCCTGTCAAATCCTCTAAAACTCATGTCACCCTTTTTCTCAGTATGTGGGACCTTTCCCTGTATCATTTCTACATTAAATAAGATACGGGGAAGAGGCCTACATACTCCCTTTACATGTAAAACTCATCTCGAGGGAGTTATTTTATCTTATAAGCATACGTGTAAAAACAATATCTGAAATTGTCCAGCCAATAGGAGAGCGTGCTACGGCGTAAGCCGGGAAAGTCCGACCCCTTCTCGCTCTCCCTTGCGGCTTATGTATGCTGTCTCGTACCGTGCCCGACTGCGGCACGGTACAAATTACTTGATAGAACCTCTGTATTTTTATTGAATAAAGTGTGTATAGTGTATAACCAAGACTGCGTTTTTATTATATCTACGCCCTCTCCGCCTCTGATGTCGCCGCCTGCCCTTCTGAAGAAGAAAACTGAAGCCTGAAGAAAGCTATCACCCGATAGCCGGTCAAATAGCAGCTCCAAGCCACCTCCTATCTACAGTTCAACTGTATGCACGGCGAGGTGTCGTGTATAGGTATCTATATGTAAAAATCAAAAATGTAAAATCAGACTGTTTTTCTGCCTCTAGTGGTCTTCCACAAGGCAGTCACCTAGGGCCTGTTCTTTTTCTAATGTTCGTAAATGACATTACATCCTGTTTCCATGATGTCGAAGTTTTGCTTTTTGCGGACGATATTAAAATATTTAAAAAAATATTGGACATTAATCATTGTGAAACTCTGCAATCAAATATTAATAATTTGTATAATTGGTGTAAAAAAAATAATTTATTTCTTAATATTCAAAAATGCAAAATTATGACATTCTGCCGCAACAGGAATCCCATCGTTTTCACGTATAAAATAAATTCATCACCTTTAGAAAAAGTTACAGAGATGACAGACTTAGGTATTCTTTTTGACGAAAAACTGAGTTTTATTAAACATATACAAAACATTACAAATAAGAGCATGAGAACCTTGGGATTTTTGCTGCGAACGATACGGGATTTTGAGTCTATAAACATAATGAAAACATTGTATATTGCCCTAGTGCGAAGTCAACTCGAGTATAACTCAGTTATCTGGTCACCGCATTACAGGGTTCATGTTAAGGACATCGAAAGAGTTCAGCATAAATTTTTTCGTTTTATCAATTTTAAATTAAGTATACCGATTGAATACATAAATTACTCATACTTAAATGATTATTTAAACATCCAAACATTAGAAAACAGACGAAAATTAAATGACTTGCTTTTTTTGTTTAAAATAATAATGTCGATGTTCGATTGTTGTGAACTTATCAATTTGATTAATGTGCGAGTGCCTGGTCGAGTTACCCGATGTAATACTTTGTTCTACTGCGGTCCATCATCGACCAATTACAGCGCGAATTCGCCAGTAATGCGGATGCATGTACTCGCGAACCAATATGCTAACAACATCGATGTCTTTAGCGTGAGTCTTGTAAATTTTAAATATCAATGTATATGTTCCTTATCAAATAGAACTTAATATTCTGTTCATATTGTATTTTATAACATTATGTACCTAGCTGCTTTAAACCTTTAATTGTATTTCTTTAGCTTATTAAAAAAAAAAGAAATATATAAATATTGCTTTAATTTTTTTAAAACCAACTTAACTTTAAAACACAGTTCTATATTTTATTACAGTATATTGTATTTTTTTTTTTTTTTAATTTATGTTGTTAATACACTCATCTTTTTATTTTTATACCAACTATACTTCTTAACACTGTTCCTTTATTTTGCTCCTTTATTTTATTTCTTTATATTGTGTTTTTTTTTTTAATCTATGCTGTTTATATACTCATCTTCTTTTTTTATACCAACTTTACTTCTTAACACCGTTCTATCTTTTGTTGCTTTATATTGTATTTTTTAAATTTAATGTTGTTTATATACTTATATTTTGTAAAATTTTCATGTATGTAAAAGCCTTATGGGCGTGAAAAAATAATAAAATAAAAATAAAAATTATAATTTCCAAAACCAATCTAACGCAATTTTTAAGTCATTGAGACTACACGTGGAGACCAACTCTTGTGGCAACCATCAACAACCCTATTGCTCCGTGGGTTCAGGTGGAATCTGGTTTTCTCCAGCCTAAGACTGTGATCTCGAAGTCGAGCGTTTTAGTTTGAACACGGGATCCAAATTTAGGCAGATACAGGCCTGTTGAATATTTTATGTCTCTATCGAGTCACTCCTTTCTGTCTAAGTCTGCACAAGTAAGGCGTTTTAGGTTCGGAGTACAAGAATGAGACCTTGGCCATGCAGTATTGCGTTTTTCTTTTATCTCCGTCCTTTCTGCACACGAGAACGGGGGACAACTCACCCTGGAGCCACCTGACTTGCGTGGCAGGCCCGTAGCCCTTCTCGTTGCGTGCGGCGATGCGGAAGATGATGGCGGGTTTGGTGGACGAGTCCACGTGCGCATTAGTGAGGGAGGCCTGTGCCACGATGCACGTGGTAGCCTTCCCGCAATACACACGTACGAACGTCAGCTGAGACTTGGCCGTCGTCTCCTGCGAACAAACGTACGATCAAACAATCGCGGGGAATACTTTTTAGTATGCATTATGCAAAACAGAAACAATTGAAGATGTTGTTTTAAGAAGACCATGTACATGATTTTTCCATTTTGATACAATGGTTCTTTCTGAAAAAAATATATGTGCTTCAAATTAGCAAATTGACAATGTTTGATAGACTACTTAGATTGTTAAGAAAAATCTTGTCATAATTTTAAATCTAATTCGAAAGATTAAGAATTATGATCGATATAAACACTAGTATATCTCGGTAGTCAGATGGCAGAAGGGACCATCTGTAATTTTCAAAAATGTTCAGGAGAGCTGAAATACGTCTCAATTTCAAGACTTTAATCCACAAACTAAAATATTTTAGTGTTGCTTTTTAATAGTAACTTACCATTCTAAATGACGCTGATTTTTTTTTTCTGCGTGTATTTACTGAAATATTCATTCAAACTTTTGAAAACTAAAACATAGACAAAAATACAGATGGTCCCTTCTGCCATCTGACTACCGATCTATAAAACAACATACCCACATATAAATTACTGTTTATTCATACTTTTTTTACGTTATGAAGATGAAATCAAAAAAACATTCTAATTCTACAGAATAAGGCAATGAGGATAATATTCAAAACTAATATACAGTTAAACCTCTTTTTAAGTTCCTTAATTTTACACTTATCCGCTTTTTACGCCGAAATCTCCATGTCCCATTTCTTTTCATACATTTTCATTCAAATATTCCCCCAAATTAAAGTTTTTTTGCGTTGAAAAATTGTCTATGAGTTTCACATCGAATGTGACGTGTCAAAAAACACCGGGCCAAAATGCAGGGAAAAAGGTAAATGAAAATAAAGGGTAATTTTTTTTTTTTTTTTATAAAAATAAATATTTGCGTTCTTATGATTTACTCAAATATTTAATTTTGAGGGCCATTTTCAACGAGTTGTAAATAACTCACTATTAGAAAATGGAATCGAGTTGGGGTAAAGTGGGTCGAATCCCACCTCGGAACTTTGGTCCGTGAGTCCGAGACACTAACCACAGGACAATAACCCGATATAAAATTATTGTCACTAACTAAATATTTTGATACAGTTTTCAAGCTAATACAATTTTGGTGATATTCTAATGTTCTTTGGGGTTAGTTTTTCACAATAAGACACATTATAAGTTATATTAGTTCTTAAGATGTTATGAACCAATTTAATAAGCATACATAAATAAATCATTCAAGGGAATTACGCTAACCCTTTTAATGTTCATGAAATACATTTTTATGTTTTATTTCCACCATTTATGTGAAGTTTGTGTTTTCTTGCACTTAAACAACAATTATCTAACATTTTCTTTAATATTTGACTAACTATACTATGTTTGGATCGAGTTCTACACAATGCTTTAAAGAAACACAAATGATTTCCTTTGATTATGATATATAATAACCTCAGTAAAATCGTGGTAATCAGTTCTCTTGAAGAAAATGCCATTAGGCTTTTAGCATTTCTTGCCGTACAGCCTTCCGAGAGTTATGGCTTCTGTTTCATTCCATCGTCCTGCAAGAGAATGGATGGTCTTACCTTGGCAGGGTTTGCCGGGCGAACGGCCAGGTAAACGGAGTACTCGAAAATGCCCTCGGGGGAGGCCTGCGGGGGCTCCCAGGACAGGTGGGCTCCTTCCACGGACTTGGAGATCTTGATGTCCGAGGGAGCGCCCGGGTAGCCGGGAACGCAAGTCTTAAACGCCGACTCCTAAACACAACGGGACAGGCAATGTTTAAGCCGGGTTTTGGTGAGAAAGGGTGTTCAAAAATTCTGCGAACAACCGAATTCTACAGGAAAATATATTCTGTTTAAAGAAAACAAGTAGGAACAATCTGGGCCAAGTGACTAACATCTAAACGAGGCCCTGACACGTCAGTATAGAGAAAACCCCCTACCTAATGGCCTGATACTTTATTCTCTGGGCTTTAGTAAAATGAGAGCTCTCGCCTTCCACAATAGCCAGGATCTTTAAAAACCTGGGTCTCGATTATGAACACTATCTTCATCTGTACATATCGAGACGGTATACTTAATTTCTGTACTATCTCTATCTACTTCGGTATGATCCACCAACTTGTCATCTCGACATCATATGATCGAGTCCGACCAATGAATGACCGCAAAAAATAAGTCCGCGATCCTTACTTCATTAACATTTTAAATAGTTCTCATTTATATTTTAAATAGACTTCTGTGATAAAAAGTGCCCACTTCAAGCAAAAAATGTTCGCTTAAACATGATTTTTATATGACTTTGATGATTACCAAGAGGGTATGCTTAACGATTGCCTGTATTTATCTACTGAGTAATTACAAGGCCGGCTCCTTTAAAGTCCACTCAGAAAGATAGTAAAACAGATGGAAAAAATGTAATAACTAATGATTTTTGGTAACTTTCTAATGCCTAGATACTCTTATATGTTGATGGGGCAGAATCTAGCGACATTATTTTTTGCATCTAGCCGTTCGTTTTCCAAACTGACAGTTATGTCAGAATTTAATTCGACTTCAAAATTGACTTATTTCTTTCTCATATTTTGAATAGGCTTTTAAGAAAAAAAGTGCCAACCTCAGAACAATGAAATTTTTTAATAAATCGCAATTAAAGGAAAAATTGGTCGGAGGAAATTTTTTTTTATCACTTTTAATGTGTAGATATGTGTATCGAGGGGTACTAGGGGTACCGATGTACTTGCATCAAAACATGATGGTGGGGGGATCGCTAGTGTATCTCTATAATCGCTCGAGAAATTTTATCTTCAACTATATCGTCATGGAGAAGGTATGACGTCCTTATCATCCCATCATAATCGAGGCCCCGGGCTTGGACGGCGAGAACTAATTTACGGGGACCCATCACAATAGTTCTTCACAGGTCGCAGGACCTTAGAAGCATATACGGCATTGATCCCCACTTCAAAGAATAAGATACTATTTTGTTTTGATTAGTAAGCTATTACTTAACACTTTGTTCGGCATGCCAAGCAGTTTTCATTATTTTTTATTCAACTCTTCAAGGCACATGTTCATCGCTACTATCGTACAGACCAACCATACTAGTTCAATGGCTGACACATGACGTAGAATGTCTTCCGCAGTCTATCCGATTACCGAGTCGAGGATAACTAACCTCTCCAGATTCTCCCCTCCCGCACGAGTTGATGGCCGCCACACGGAACTTGTAACCGGTGCCGGGCTCCAGGGGCAGCGTGGGCAGCCCCGACAGGTCGGGCAGGTTGTCTATGGTGAGCCCCGAGAGGTCCAGATTCGGGTCCGCTATAAACTTCTGCACCTGAAATACGGGCAAGCGTGCAATATGGTGTATGTTGCTCCAGATAGTGATATGAAATTGTTATTTGTGTTATAAAAACAAACAACCCAACACGTCGTTTCGCCGTGGGGGTAGGTAGAGAAGGTAAAATGGCATATAACTCTGTCGTAGCATACATACCTCGCTTCCTCTACATTCACGCATCTTCTCATGCACGCCCAGCGATTTTTCTGACTTTTGACATGTCCATCTTCAAGTATTTGTCATACCATATGATTCAGTCATACCGTGTCTTTCTCGGTCTTTCTCGTTTTCTGCATACATCAACATTCGCATCGTAAATCCTTTTAGCCGTTCTTTTGCTGTCCATTCGCTCTACATGTCCAAACCAATGCAGAAATCCTTTCTTGATATTGTCGAAAATGTCTATCTTAGCCTTATATAATGTAAGGATCTCGACATTTGTGCGCCTATCGTACATAGTTTCACCACACATTCGCCTGAGAGATCGCATTTTGACAGCATTCCACCTGCATTCATCTTTGTTTTTCCAATTCCATATTTCGCTCCCATACATGAGGGTCAGCACTGCATTGTAAACTGCTAACTGCACAGTTCCCGGTGCTCACCCTCCTTTCAATATCTTCCTCTTTCAGACTTTTCATTCCTAGTAAATATACTTTATCAATATTCCTCTACCTCTTTCAGTACAAAGCCATTCACAGAGATTTCACATTTAGTCATATTCTTAAAAATCATCACATTTCATTTATCAACATTCATCAGCAAATCACACCCTTTGCATACATCGTAGACTTTTGCTACCGAGAACAATTGCAGGTCTTCTTTGTTGCTAGCAAGAAGTACGGCATCATCAGCATACAAAGACAATTGAAGTTAAATCTCCCATATTTGCTAGCATTCTTAAATCTTTCAGTTCTTTCATATAGGTATCGTTGCACATATACGCTGAACATAATTTACACATCCCTGTTCGACTCCTTTAGGAATGTTACATTTATGTCATTTTTTTGTATTTTTTAAATACACATGCAGCACACCAGGGGTGGTATTCTGAATCTTCACTGCCCCCTAGAGAGTGATTTTTATGATAGCAGGTCAGATGACAGCTGGCATTTGTTTCCGGATGAGTCCCAATTGCATACCACAGGAGAAGACAGATTTCCTTAGTAATATTATTTGTATACAAAACGTTTACTTACTGTAAATGTTGTGCCTTTTACTATTCCCACTGTAAACCACGGCTCTTCGTCTTTTTCCAATTTAAATTCCTGAAAAAGAAAAAACAAGTAAAAAATGTATGGAAGAAATTAAATTTCATTAAAATATAATTATTTTACAAGACTATACTAAATATACTGCAGAAAAATTGTAAGAACTGTCATGATTGGGAATTATTCATAATTACCAATGATATAATTAAACATATTTTGTATATTTTCAAACAATACCTACTACAATATGTTATTTTTTATTGAATTAAAAAAAATACAGGCATAAATAATTTGATCTAGGTACTTGACCATAAAAACACGAAAATAAATTTTTTTAATTTGCACAAAATGCATACAATGATTTTTCCCATACATATTGAAATTTTATTTATATAGTACCACTTTTTTTGGTATGGTACCACAGAATTTCAACTGTCATTTACATCGAGGCAAAAATGTTTCACACTTTTATGATAACTGTTTAAATGTCTTCTTTCCAAATTATGTTTATAACTTAAAATAATATTTCTATTGCCAAATTTTTAAGCTTTCTACGTCGCAATTCATTGATGACACAACACAATATATATATATATAAAGTATATAGATATCTCTCATCTAGTCGCTATACCTGTGAATGCTGGCGATGCAGAGCAGCGCTGGCCAAGGTGGCGAGGGCGTCCGTGGCGTCCCCTGTACCGTTGCTGCTCACCGAGGAAGACACAGCGCTGTCCTCCCCTCCCCCGAGCTCCGAGCACGTCGATGACACTTGCTGATTTAGTACTGCAATCATTATCACAGTGATCAGACAATCTGCATTTGATGTAATTACCAAGGAGAGTGAGCTGCCATTTTAGAGAGAATAAATGCCACATCAATCTTATAATTTTAATTAATTGAATCAATAGAGCTCGGTGACTGAAACTAAAACTATCGGATATTCTAAATCATTTATATTTCATTGCTTTATATTTGTTTTATTATATATTATACTATATTATTTATGTTTAAGTAACATGTATTCTTGGCACATATATATACTTTATATTTGTATAATAATGATTTTTAATTTCTTACATTTGATTAGCTAGGCATTTATAATTAAGTAGTTTTAGTTTTTCTTTTTTATGTTATTGTTTTATTAGTATAGGACTACTTACACTTTAAAGATAGAAAATCTCCACCTTAGAACAGGCTGTGCCATGTTAGATGGAGACTATCATAAACAGAGAACACTCCGTTTTCATTTTACATTAATTGGTTTTATATATGTATATTTTTTTGCAATAAATTTGTAAATAATAATAATAAATTTAATATAATTTCACGACTAAAACCGGTAATAAAAATAATCTAGGGTTAGAGCAAATAAGGAGGCTGCATACTCACGGGAGATATTACTCGAGGAGACGGCCGCGTGCGTGGAGTTGGTGACGGGCTGCTGTGGGTACGGAAGGGGGCTCGCCTCGGGAACGGCGGGGGCTGAAGTGTCCGCTGAACTGAAATTATATATCACTATTTTACTATCATCAGATTAAGAGGACGTGCCGTTTGACCTCTATTCATAAAAACATATTCCCGTATTTTCTCCGCCATTATCCCTATCATAGGAGCTAGGACTATCCAAAAACCCTTAAAAGTGCTTAGTTTTATCTGCTATCTTTGGACGTACGCTATACAAAAATAGTAACTTTTAAAAAAAAAGTGCAGACAGAAATTTTCTTTCTAAAAACTCATTCTTTAAAAAAAATCTAAATTGGAGCAGTTTTAGGGTGCGACAGACAGGAATACAAGACTTAAATTTTAGTTAGGCATAATTAGTCCGACGTGCGGTTACCTTATTCGCACAGTATTCGGGGAGGCATCTGCGAGAGTGCAGAAAAACTATAGTCAAATACCTATTGATTACTGCTCTACTGCTGCATACCCTGATAACCTTTTACTTTCAAAAAATTATTATAATCAGTTCAAATAATTTTATGTAGGTAAAACCTTAAAAACACGAAAATAAAAATATATCGATTTTTTCCCTAAATATTGGGAAATGTTGTTTATATGGTATCACTTTTTTTAGTATGGTACCACAGAATTTCAACTGTCATTTACATCATGGCAAAACTGTTCCATACTTTAATGAAAACTGTTTAAACAATCTTCTTTCCAAATTATGGATATAACTTAAAATAATATTTCTATTGCCAAATTTTTGAACATTCTGCATTGTAATTTATTGAGACTTTATTCTTCATGCGTCAACCGCATGCCACAATCGAGTAAAATGTCAAAACTAGACACTTAAACAAAATGGTCAATTACACTGAACCTACTTTGAATTTAGTTTGAGACAACAAATTACACATTTTTTTATTTACATTGACTTTATTCCCCATGTGGGCAAACGCAACGGCGCGCGGCTCGGCTTTTTTGACAGATCGAATGAGTAAAAAAAAAAACTGGGGATATGAAAACCGTAAAACACATTGATTGGGAGAATATTTGAATGAGAATGTATGGAAAAAATGGGACCTAAACATATCGGCGTAAAAAGAGGCAAAACGTTAAATTAAGGAACGTAAAAACGAGGTTTTACTGTTTATTTAATATCGATCCGTTTCATTTTCAAAAAACCACTTGTCAAATTATTTTTGTGTACTGCTCGAAGATTTTTAAAAAATTAATAGACTAATCAACTAAAATACCCCGACACCGCATCGTCACAATGGGTAAAATATAGGATTGTTTTGTATACTGACGTAGTGATGGGGGTGAGGAGGTCGGAGACGGCGCTACTGGAACACAGCAGATCTTCGGCTTCGGGCTGCGCTGAACTGGATATGGCCGAGCTACTGTTGTCCAAGGTACTGGAACTAAACACCATCACATATTTAAAATTGCATTTTAAAATATGTAGCTCTAAGTGTTATTTAAAACAGTGTACTGAGAATGTTAAAACTGGCTTTATCATGTCATTTTAAGGCTTTTTAACTGGCAACCCTTGCATATCTTGCGGTCGACCAAGCAAAAAAAGTCATAGATTTTGTCTATGGATTTTTTTTATTACACATATATTGTTCAATGTTAATGTACCTAAAAAAAATATAAGGTGAAGGAAAAAGGAGCTTTAAATATCAGGCACGCAGTGAATTTACCTGATTCCCGCTGTCTGAAGAATGTCCATGGATCCGCTGGACACATCTGCGGGAGACACATCGTCACTGCTGGCCACATCAGCTACGAGGGGCAACTCACCCTTGGAGAGACTCAGTTCTGAAACCACCGGATAGACATGTTTTTAAAAGCATAAACCAAATTGACCAATATCTTCTATGTTAAGTAATTCTCTATTCGATTAAAATAAATTGTTTTAAACACTTTTTTTTCTAGCTACCAGTTTCTAAACTAAACAAGCAATTATATTAATTAGTAAATTATACCTTGATAAAGAAGCTAGTGTATAAAGTTGTTAGAAACAAAGTTGTTTTATATTTATTTTATTATAATGAATAACCACAAAGTTAGTGCTTCAAATATAAATGTTGTAATGCTCAGAATAAATGTGGACAGAGATACCTGGAGGCTCTTTGTGGACACCATATGCTCTAACTAGGGAGCGGACATGAAATGATGATGATGATGATATAAATTCTATATTTAATTCAACATGTGATAAATACATATGGAAGCATCAACACAGTTTTCATCTGTCATCTCCAACTAATGTAGAAGCTTCCCGCATCAACAAGAAAAAGTCCTACAAGATATTTGGTATTTTCACCAAGATCACATTTTACTATTTAAAAAAAATATATTTTTAGGAAAATCATTATCGTTCACACATTTTTTTCATTTTTTTATTTTATGTCAACCATGTCGGGAATCAAACCTGAGACCTCTCGCATGGTAGGCAAACGCATTCACCAATAGACCATGAGGTAGAAAAATGACAATGGTGTAATCATAATGGACGTTTTGGAAGTGTAGCGTATTGAGGAAGTATTTTTTTTACTGACCTTGATCGGGAGGGGTGTTGGAAGAGACGGACTGGTCGGGAGAGGCGTCGGCCATCTCCCCAGGCTCAAGCTCCGCGGGGCCGCTGAGCCCCTCCGAGTCGGCCTGGGGGGAGTTGCTCTCCGTATGGGCCTATGCAGGGAAATCATTAAGTTACGTAAAAGAAAAATATTAGTAAGTATTAGGTGTTAACATAAGTCGGGTCTGTTTTTTATTCAAATTTTAAAATCAGCACCAGAAGAAAAACAAAATTGAAAAGGTAATACGTCATTCGAAAGATAACTTTCTGCTCCTCAAGATATTGTGTTTATTTATTTATTCATTAAAAGTTACACTCGTTTAAATATAAGTTATCTTATTAAGGCTTTTTAGGCTGTGCCCGTGTCAAGCCATAATAATTAACAAAAAAAATACAGAGTAAAATTAATTAGATTAAAATAAAATGACATGTGATGCAATATACAATCCAGAATAACAAGGTATAAATAATAAATAATAAAATTCCAAAGAATACAATTTATAAAAGATAATCAGACCTAAATATTAAAATATAAATTATTCAAATTTAGATTCATACATAATCAAATATACAAAATAAGAGTATCATTGAAATCAATAGAAAAAGAATATGTGTATAAAAACATAATTGAAATGATAATTGAGATATGGTTTCTAAAAACTCACTACACTGCAGTAAGAAATAGGAGTAATAAACAATATGCCAAATAAGATTGAGTACTAAATTAAATAATACAAAAATACATAATGAAAAAAACAAATAAAAGTTTGAATTATCATTTTTTTGTATTACATATTTTGGTACAAATAAATAAATATATTATTGTATTTGATTACAAGCCTTCAAAATGTAATATCAAATAGACGAAAGTCTCGACAAATATCTCTTCTCAAAAATATTTTCCCTCTGCTGCGATCAATATCAATTTTGATAAATTCCCAAAGTGAAATCCAGCCTTGTCAACAAGCATTTGGACAAACTTTAAATATAGTTGATTAAAGATAGGTTTGTCAACCAGAAATGGAGTTGGGCTGGTCATAGTCAGAACTAAAAACTCGATATGAACTAAAAAAAGTCCTGGAACGGCGACCCAGAACACGCAGAAGAAGTGTCTGCAGGCCTCGGGCAAGGTGGCCTGATGACATAATACAGGTCGTGGGAAGTGGTTAGATGCGGTTGGCTCAGGATAGGGAGATGTGGAAACTTAAGGGGGAGGCCCGTGATCACCGTAGGACAAGAAACGGCTGATAATGATGATAGATCGGTGGTCGTTTTTGACTTACCGGAGTGGACAAGCAGTTGTCTCCTATATAGGAGTTGGGATCCGCAACCGGAGAGC
Organism: Micrasema longulum; assembly: GCF_059751315.1. NCBI lineage: Eukaryota > Metazoa > Arthropoda > Insecta > Trichoptera > Brachycentridae > Micrasema > Micrasema longulum. Next base: position 765,109 of record NW_028277457.1, read on the forward strand.
CGATGGGCTCCTCTAGTTCCATGGGTTCCCCGGCGCCATGGTCACCCTCCTCAGCGGCCACGGCCTCATTACCGCTACCGTTTGCAAAAGCTGAAAGTAAATAAAGGATTGAAAAAGCGCATTGTACTGCACGCAAGCAACAAGAGTTAATGAAAGTAAGGAAATATTGGAAAATAGGGATATGATACTAAGTGAAGGGGTCAACACTGTTCTGGCATCGAGACCACACTATCATGTTGGCAAGAAGGTCCATAACTTTTTGCCAGAATTGTGGAAAAGCAAAAAGAAAAATATACAAAATTATTTCAAGCACTATAAGAATGATACAATTTCAAACATTCATTCGTTTTATAGCTGCAAGACATGCAGAAATCTAGCTTCTATCTCGCACTCGCACACACTCCGCTCAAGTGAACAAAAGAACCGAAGAAACAAATTATACGAAAGATACGAAGATGCGGAGATATGATGAGCTAAATGAGCAAAAGATACATTTGTTCAATTGAACTACTTAAAAGATTTGGTCACTTTAAAGATACAGATCAAGTGACTTGTATCTTTTTAGTGACAGGGTCTTACCTACCTCTAATCAAGAAGCATCGATTAACTAAAAAAAATCGGGCTAAAAACCGGCTTGAAAGTAAAGTAAGTTTGAAAGTCTTACCATTTTTTCAAAACACAATATTTTAAATTTCAATAATTTATATTGAGTGCTAATGAAATAAAAAAGAAATTTATAATCTTTATTTAAATTTAGAATAAGATTACCTTCGGCTTAGTTGTTAGGTGTAATTTTTTAAAAGAAAGATTGTTTATGCAATTTGACATATTTCAAGCATGTGTAATATTTGAAAAAAACAGTCCTCAATAATTGTGGGCCACAGATAAGTGTGTGGTGATGTGCATTTCAATTAAATTGTACAATTTCCCATCGCTAGTCTGAACACCAAACACAAATCATTTAAGCTCAAAACTGAAACGCGAAGGATTAAATATATATAATCTCGCAAATACCGAGATTGCAAATCAGCTGCAGAATTGGAAGCTCTAAAACATTTGAAAATCTGAGTGGTAGATTAACTCACCAGTGTTTGTTATTACTCTTGCGACATAGGGCTTATTGTCAATACAAAATTACGTAAAATATAAACCTCAATTCTGGTGGTATACCGGTGGAACGCACCACTTTGTCCTGGGTGTCCTACAACGGGTGAAGATTTTCTGGCTAACTCAATTGAACAATAACAAAGTTTGTAGAATAATTTCGAACTATTTAATTACGAATTTGTGTTGGATAAATACTTAAATTATTTTGAAGAAAGCGAGCATCTCTCGGAATAACAAAATTTAATCTGGGCACCCAATAATCAGCAAAAAAAATGGAATACGATTCAAAAACAGAAAAACACGAAAAAACATGAAGACAGAATAATGATCTGTCGGATTTGTGGGAGAAATACAACACGAACTGAAGCTCCGGATACCGCGACTGAGTGAACGTTACTTCCATCAACAGTTAACAAATCTAGGTCATGACATTTGCGGGTCGAAAATAGGGTAAATCTTCGGACTTTTCTTGTTTTAACGTACCAGAAACACCGTTGGTGTGGACGGAATCGGCTGAAACATCAGCGGACTCGTCGGCCGCCGGTGGCGGGCTATCGGAGGCTCCTTCCAGCAAACTCAGCCTGAACTCATTATCGCTCTCCATAATTCGAACTGATTTCTGTGCAGAAGCTCTGTCAAAAAATATTGAAAAAGAACGCGGTAAACACCGAAATTTCTCGCCACTTCTCGCTGTATTTATTTGAAATTCTCTAAAGTTGACAAACGCAAACAACCATAGAGGTGGCGTCCATGTTTGCCATGGAAGTTTATAATTTTAGATTGATAACGCTACCGGCATTTTACCACAAACAATAAAATTTTATTATTTTCTATAAAGTACTTATCTGCATTATTTTTTTCGGGTGTCAATTTTATTGTCTGTGGTTTTAGCAGCTTGTCAAAATAAACCCGCTTGCTGCGGTAGCGTTTGTCAAATTAGATTCATTTTTATTTATAATTACTTTTAAATCATTCGAAATGGTGTAGTTACATATTTTAATTGTTCCCCGCCAGCTTATTTTAATTATGTAATGGGTTTTTGATTTTCTGTCATAATGGTTCCGGTTTCGATAGAGGGATGTGCCCCAGTTTCGGAAGGCGGCGGAGCCCGTGGGGGCTCCATATCCCTGGCCGTGCTGATAGATTTCATAGTGCAAAGGACGTACCATGAGCTCACCGTACTCGCGGAACTGTAAGCGTGAATTTTATATACTAAAATGAATTTTTAAAGTATTACCGCTCTTGTTTTGAACCTGAAATTTTATATATTTTTAGAATTAATAAATTTGAAAATGACAAAGATAATAATATTTCGAACATTAAAAACCACATTATGTTTTTCTGGGTTATTATGACATGTGTCGTTCGTACTATTTACCGACGTTTCTTGTATTAACTCTTTTAACTAATGGTGTAAAATCAATAAATTAGAACTAAATATTAAAAATTGCAAAATAATGATTTCATAGAACAAAACAACCGATTTCCCTCGAGTACCTAATAGAAAACTCCAAAATTGATGTAGTTAAGTCCATCAGAGATTTAGGAGTTGTTTTGGACTATAAACTGACGTACAACGAGCATATAGATAATACAGTAAATAAATCACTGAAATTACTTGGCTTCATTAACAGAATATCCTGTGATTTTATTAATGTCAGTACAATTAAAACTTTTCATTGCTCAACGTTTCACCCTCTTCTAGAATATGCCTCCTAGAATAGTGGTCTGGTCTCCATTCTATCTCAATCGCATAAATTACATTAAATCAGTCCAACATCACTTGCTTCGAAAAGTAGAGTGGATACTTGGACTAGAGAGAGGTAATTATTCTTATACTGATATAGAGTCCACGTTAAATATTTCTAGTCTACAAAAACGTAGAACTAATATGGATTCCATATATATGTTCGGCATACTAAATGGTAAAATCGATGTTCCAGCATTACTGGGACATGTAAAATTCCATATTCCAACTTGTAGGTTGAGAAACAATGAAGTACTGTTCATCATCAGCATAGAACAAACTATGGCCTTAATTCTCCAATGACCTGTCTTTGTTGTATTGTTAACTCAAGACAAGACCTGGACTTTTTTGGTTTAAGTTTACAACGATTTAAACGAGTCTAAATAAATAGTCCAGATCTTGTCTCGATGTCCCTTATGTTTGTCATGCTTCTTTTCTTTTTTTAAAAATGTTTTTAACTGTTCTTTTTTTGTAATATTTAAACCCTATAAATTGTATCAATGGACAGTGTCCATTAATAAATAAATGGATGCACATGCGACATTACGTACTCGGGATTTGTATCGTGTCGCAGCCGTTGCCATCTACAGCTTGTCAATTTGAAATCTGTGGCGCTTTGCAGTCTACTATGCTCTATTTTTTATAAATTTATTGATATCATTCTAACTTTGCTAGAATTCCACTCGTCCATGCGCTTTGTAGCTGCACGATGATTGGTTATCTAGCTTTCATATACCAACTTAAAAATACCTAAATTTTATAAATGGGGTCTAGAATTCCTATCGTCTATGCGCTTAGTAGCTGCAAGACGTGTTGTAATCTTACTCCTTTTTACTATTCATATTATTTTTATTTTTTTTTAGTATCATTAATACACTAAATTTATTTGTCAATTTTTAAAATGTGTGAATGGGAGCTAAATTTCTAACTGTCTATGCGCTCTGTAGCTGCAAGACGTCCTGTAATCTAGCTCCTATCTGTTATAATTTTTTATTGATCTTAATTGAAAACGAGAAACTAGAATCCCGACCGTCCATGCGCTCTGTAGCTGCAAGACGTACTGGGATATTTATTAATTGTACAGCGTCCTTGAGGTGATTTTCACAAAAATGGCGCTATATAAATTATCCAACTATATATATATATACACTCTTTGTGATTTCTTGGGTACCAGGATGATTTTGCAGCTGAGTGTCCATGCGGCTCGACTGTGGAATTATCTCCCATCCACTTTCAAAGATGTTACTACAGTATCTCTGTTTAAATTTTTCGCCTTCGAACTTTTTACATAAACCCAGTAAAAGAGGCAATTGAAATACACAGACACCCAAATAACATAAACAAAGACGACGGGCTTAAATTAAACTCAACATGGTTCCCAGCACTACATACTACAAAAACTAATAGAAATGTGCCTACTGCCGACTGCGACACGCTACAAATTACTAGTACTTAAACACATACTTTTTGAAGATGGCTCCAGCAATGGTAGCCGAAACGTCGGAACAAATCCAACTCACACAGTATCACCCAAAAAGAAACATATTGACAATTAAATAGCTTATTACTCAATTGTACAATCTTTGTTACAATATGGTATTGTAGGATGGGGTGGTGCATATGCCAATATATTTAAGGTTCATACAGTGGACACTCTTTTTACAATAAATTCTATTATACGAATTTATAAAGAAGAAAAAATAAAAGAATTTGAGATGAATAAGTCACTCAGATACCAAGATAATTTTAAAATTCCTAAATTCCATACAAGTCATGGTCAAAATAGCTTTGTCTTCAAAGGTGTAAAAAATTATAATAATCTTCCCAATGAACTAAAAATTATTAAAAATAATATATCAATAAATAAATTTAAAGTAAATCTAAAGAAATTTTTTGAACACGTGTAAAAACAACATTAAATTTTCATTAGTATGAATGTATTATTGTTTTATGTTTTTTCTTTATATATCCTATCTTTTTATTTTTCTTTCTCATGTACTGGTATTTAAAATTATATAAACTCCTATAAATAAACAACTAAAACAGTGTAAGTCACTTTCCAAGCACAAGAGTTAGTCTCTTTTTTTGGAGAGTTACAGTGATAACATTTACTAGATGTGTAAAAGTAGATATGTTTAGAATTTTACAAAAACATGTACTTTTTATGAAATTTATTAATAAAAAAAAATATTTATATTTTTGTTTATCCTTAGCTTTTTATTTAAATATGTTTTCTAACTTAAATTATATAAATAAAACTTTTATTTTGTGGTTTGGTTGGAATAAATTACCATTTGGCAATAAGCTTGCAAATGTACAAGATACATTATGTACAAAAAGTTAAATAAATAAAAAAAAATATTTTGGAAAGTCATAATCCGAGTTTATCTTAGCGATCCCTCATCAGTTTTGAATAGTTAATGCACCACCTTAACGTATAATCTCTCTCCGACGCAGGTTGCCGCGCAAGACGGACATGGAGCGTAAGGTGGAGATCTATAAGCTGTCGGCGCGCACGCGGCAGCTGTTCGTGCGGCTGCTGGCGCTCGTCAAGTGGGCGAGTAGCGCGTCCAAGGTGGACCGCTCCGCGCACATCATGGCCTTCCTGGACAAGCAGGCGCTGCTCTTCGTGGACACGGCCGACATGCTGGCCCGCATGGCACGCGAGACGCTGGTGCACGCCAGGTAGGGCGATGTAGAGAATCATAAAATTCTACTAATATTGATGTTTTTTGTAGATATTTATTGATAAAAATATCAATAAAATTCCTTGGTTTCGTTTTTCTTTGTTTAATTTTACTAACGAGTGGTTTCGCCTAAGTGGGCATCTTCAGAACTGGTAAATGAGCAAGTTCAGTGGTTTTTCTTCACTTGTTAATAGACCATTAAACTAAGCCAAAAAAAATCGGTCTCAGTTTGGAACTAACACTGTATTTGTGCCCGAATATCGTCCTGTAAGATTGTCCAGGGTCTGGGGATGGTAGCTGTAAACAAGGAACTGAATCAGAAGAGCGTGCCCACCCCTTTTCTGAAATTGTTTTCAAAGACTTGTGTCTTTCTTCCGTTTCTTCAATTTTTGAAAACTAGTTATGTAACGCACCGATGCGATAAAACGATTGAATACTTTGCTCCTCTGACCAGTATCACCATCTCGTCCCGTCTCTTTCACAAATGTCACCATCTATGGAAAGAAAGCCCGGATGGCCTATATAAGGACAGCCTGTGATTCTACAAACCAGAGTGCCAGTGCTTCTTCGCGAGTAAACATCAAACGCTTTATGCCCAGTAAGCTGGACTATTGCCTGAAGATTTTACTTCTGAAGACTTCTTAAAATACGCCCAGGGTGTTGGACTATTGAGCCTGATAAAGACAATAAAAACTTTTGTGCAAATTCACTTTATAAATTTTCCTTTTAAAAATAAAGACATTCTTACGTCAAAATATTAAAATTGTTTTTCATTTGATAAAAGAACTTTTTGTGTTACAGTTATTAGAAACTTTAAACGCTTTCATTGTACCCCTCACTACAAGATTGTAAATTTGTGATCAATGGAATACGCACGATCAGTACAATCACCTAATTCTGGTTTCCAATGGAGACTGCGGCCATATGGCACAGATGCTGCTTTGTACAAATAACACAAAAACCCTATATATAAAGGAAACATTTGAAGAACTCACCCAATAGCACGCACATCATTTGAGATAGGTCTGCTTTCTCTTAAATTTTTTTATTGAAACCCTCATTGTGTGGGCTGTGACCACGTCTTGGTGGAACCACACATTTACTTGTACCATAGCTTCGAGAACTGGCATGAAAAAAATCCTGGATTAAGGCCAAATAATGTACTACGTTCACTGTTACAGCACGCCTATTCGACCAAAAAGATAAGAGCCGGTGACCCCTATTCTCGATACTGCACACCATGCAGTGGCCCTGTCTGAGTGAAGGGGTATTTGATGAAGTTCTCTAAGATTTGCTTCACTCCAGTATTGGATTTTAAATAGAATGCTCGCTGCACGACGATTCAGCACGTGTGTTAAATGTAGGCCTCTTCTGAAAAAAGCTCTCATCTACCTACCATTCCATGTTTTCTACTGATAACCATTGGAATACGAATTTTCCACCTGTTTCTCCTCACTTCTCACCTCCTGATGAAACCATCCCCTCTGCGACCCCCTTAGTCTTCATGGCGCCCTTTACAGAAAACACTAATGCCGCTCGTCACCCTGTAGTTTTATTCAATTAAAAAAAAAATATTCTCATTTTCTAACGCTGTTACTTACGAATAAAGTAATTTCTTAAGAATGTTTGGGTACACATAATATTATTTATTATCAATATGTTCTGTCTCCAGACTGCCGACGTTTCACATCCCGGCGGCCGTGGAGGTTCTCACGCAGGGCACGTACGCCCGCCTACCGGCTTGTATCCGCGAACGCCTGGTGCCCCCGGAGGGGCTGAGTGCCGCGCAGCGCCGTGCCACCCTCGCCGCACTCAACCACGTCATCCGCCAGCGCTTGGTCACCTGCGCCCTGCCGGAGAACATGCGGACCTTCAAGGTGACCCTAACCCTTATGTAAAATATCTCGCACTTGTGGTTTGCCTCAGGGAAGTGTTCTCGGTCCTATGTTGTTATAGTTTTTTGCACCACACGAGTTGACCTCTTGAGAAAAACCACTTTCTCATAGGTGCTTAATAACCCATGACAGTAGCCCTTTTTTGGCTCAATATCTACTCAGTACGTATGTTTTGTGCTTATATTATTACTTCTTTTTTTTAATTGAGAATTTTTTTAGTTTTTTTACATTAACTTTTTTATAACGTGTTAATTGCTGTAATCTTGCTAAAATTTAAAGCACAATCTCCATTCCACCGTATAATAAAATTCTGTAATGGGATAATTCTAATTTGCTTTTTCAGGTGGAGAATGGACGTGTCACCTTCCAAGTGGGACAGGAATTTAGTGTGTCTCTCACAGTCATGGGAGATGCTCCCAACCTTCCCTGGAGACTCTTGGATGTGGCTATTCTTGTCCAAGATTCAGAAATTGGGGGTAAAGCACAGTTACTTAACTTTTCCACTGGGTATTTTGTAGATTTTCTGGAGCCTTTCAGATATTGAAAGTGTTTTCCTCCGTTGTTCTGTCAATGTACTGGGAGACTCGTTCGGAAACCAGTGCAAATCTTGAGGATGTTGTGAGATGTGAGAGATTTGCATATATTTCATTACAGTAATCTAGACGCGAAACGACATAAGCATTCACAAGACCTTTGGTTATATCTATTGGGATATTTCTTCCTATGGATTTGATTTGTTGGAGATCGAAGAAACAAGCACTTTTATTGACCTGAAATTGTAGAGAAAAATCTGAATCTAAATGATCACTTAGTAGTTAAAATTGATTCTAGGGGTACATTGATTCTAGGGATCACAACCTGTGATTGAAATTGGAGATCGGTCTTAAAGTTGCTGTCGCTTTTTGTCACTGTCAATAGAAGCTCAATTTTAGATGGGTTAAGTTTGAATCTGTTTGATGACATCCAGTTATTGACGGTTTGGATGCATTGAGACATTGAAAGCTCCACCCACTTTCCGGATTCATTTTAGAGGTCTTTTCGAATCCGCACATTGCAAAAACAAGTTTTAAGCTTTAATGGCCGTATGTCTCATTTACTTGGGGTCAGCCCTCTTAGTCCTCAATATACACATCGCGTCAGACTAGGAGATTTGTTTGGTTTGTTTTTTTTATGGCCGGTTGCCACCTGATGTCGAAATAGGAACCTCTCTTGCTAGCTGGGGCTTAGGATGCCACGGTTTGACTATTGTCCCTCCGCTGCCATCCTCAACACAACGTCCTGCCCGATGCCGCTGTCTCCTAACAGCACACAGCCCGAAGTATGTCCGGGTGGCCTGAGAGAAGGTTTGTGCCCCTTCCGCCTCTTCTACTGTACCGATGCATTTCATCTCCGCCATCAAAGCCGTTGGGGTCTTCACCCATAGCTCTGGGCAAGAGATCGCGTTATACCCCGCAATACTGGGTCCTCATCCAAACTTAGTCACTTTAAACACTCCGGTCTACTGAATAGAAAGGTGCCCACCTCTGCAACGTGGACGCGCCAAATGAGAATTACTCCAGTGAGAACTGAGAAGGCGACTCACTCTCCCAGAAGCCAGGTTAATGGTCTCGTTTAGATATAACAGGCAAGTGTATGCCCACAAACCCTCAACCGAGACCAAGGGGCTTTAGTGAATGGTTAAATGCTTTATTTAAATGAAAAAATAATATTCTTTGCTTGCGTTATTTAGAATTCATATTTACTGGTTTCAATGCTTATTGCCGTTGTGCACCTATGTAAATATAGTAATTTTGTCTGTCACTGTCAATCTAATTTTCACAATTCCGACGGCCATACGGTATGTTAGTTCATCAGCTCGTTAGTAAACCGGGAGAAACAAGTCCGATCAGAAAAACCCAGAGCCGTCAACAACCCTCCGTTGGATGCATTGAGACACTGGATTTTTCAAATTGTTCATATCTTATATAATTCACACTTTTAGATTGATGATTGCGGCTCCACCCCAGCATATTGATGTATTTGCGTTGGATGTTTCCAGAGGGCAAAGCCCTAGTGCACCCGCGCCAGGTGGCGTACATCCGCAGCGTGGCGCAGGCGCGCCTGGCTGCCGGGGGCCGCGGGCTGCATGCGCTGCTCGCCGTGCTGGGCTACTTCTGCCGCTCGTTGCAGCTGGAGCTGCTATACACGCAGACTCTTCGCCTGGCGCGCGACCGCCTGGGCCGGCACGTTCAGGTGGACCACTACGTGCCGGGCCGGAAGCTGACTGTGTCCTACTGGAGGTAGATATGCTCCACCTGTGACCTATTTCCTTGTGACTTTTTTTAATGTAGTCTCCCTGGACTTGTATGTAAATCTTCCAGCGATGCTCCAACAATTCTATAGCTTCCTGGTAGATCGTTTGTCCGACCTCTGCCAACCACTCATTGGGGGCTATAGAATAACTGGTAGTCGTTGGTGGCTAGTTCAGGTGAAAATAGGGATGTTCATCCAACTCAAACACAGCTTTGTGAATAGCAGCTATTGACACTAAGCCTTGTGTGCTGGAGCGTTCTCCGCTATCCACATCCGCTCTTAGGTGGAGCATGTGGACATCATTAGACGCCTCCAAGAGACCCTTTCGCTAACCAGCACTCTCGTCTCCTCCCACTTCAATCCGGCGTCCCTTAGTTCCGCCAAATAAAGCCAAAAGATCGTAATCGACAGCTTTCCAGGACGGTGAGAGCCCGCGGGTGTAAAGAAGGAGCAACTTGGGTTAAGGTTCTCTTGAGACATGTGTTGTCCAGAAACAGTAAAATATTGCAGTGTTAAACCACCTCTAAAACAAATATTCCATATTCAGCCTGCCAGGAATCGACATTCACTACGAGGCCCACTAATCCCAGGTAACTAACTGTATGCTCCCCTGTCCCCCAGGGAACTGGGATGCGAGCTGGGCTACCGCGTGAGCGTGCAAGCGGACGCGGCGGGCCGGCCGCTGGTGGCCGCGCACGTGCCGCAGCTGGGCGTGGCACAGGAGGCGGCGGCGGGGCGCGCGCTGCACTGCCCGCAGCTGTCCATGGAGCGCCTGCTGGTGACCACCATCCACGTGCGCTCGCGGGCGCGCCTGCAGGACCTGCGCACGCTACTCACCGATATGGGGGTAAAGACACTTATTTATTCAACCTTATTGTTAAAATTTCTTTATAAATCCGGCTTGAAGGACCAATATGTGATGATATATTGAATAAGATTTCCACACAATTTTTTGAGTGATTACTATACTGAATGGTGAATCATTGAGTTACATTTTCGAAATGTAATTTACTGATGGACAATGGACGTATACATTTCTGTATGATGAATCTCAGGTGGAGTGCGCGCTGGGCGGGTCGCCGTGCGTGCTGTCGTGCTCGCTGCTGTCGCCGTGCCTGCGCGCCGAGCAGCTGCTGGTGGCCGTGGGCGTGCACTGCGGGGCGCTGCGCTGCCACGTGCCGCAGCACCCGCGCGCGCCTGCCGCCGCCGCGCTGCCCGCCGCGCTGGCTTCCGCCGACCGCGACAGGATCAAGCCACTGCTGGCCGAACTACGGTAAGAGATGAGGCTATTGAGAATATGAAAGTCTAAGCATTTATATACGATCGGGTGGCTTAAGTGATCACTCTATACTCGCATATAGAGATTTAACGTACCCTAAATATGAAAAATTATGTATATCATTCCTCCTTGTGGTTACAGTCATTTCTTTGCTTACTTTGCGAGAGATCTCAGGTTCGATTCCCAGCTGTGTAAACGTGGAATAATTCAACAATGTTTGAGTATGTCCAAATGCTTGCAGACTGTCTGGATTTCCTCCCTAGGGAGTTATTCATATTTAAATTTATTTCAACAGAGGGAAGAGTTGAGGAAATGTGGATGTTTAAACATGGGCAGAATGGTGAATGTTACACAGTGTGTAAAGTGGCCACTTAAACCAGCCAATGACAGGTCATAAGCCCTGTAAATGCCTAGACTTCCATATTCCCTTCTCAAAAATGTTTTCCCTCTCTGTTGAAATAAATTTTAATGTGAAATAATTATTTTAAAGCCGGTTTTACTCTGCATTATTGCAGTGTCCACCTTCACCTTGATCACCTTCCATGTTACAAAATTGATGTCCTATGCACTATTGATTACATAAAGATAAATGTTTTATTTTTATCAGCTACCCCTCATATTATTCGTAGCAGGTCTCTGTTCAATCTTTGAATTATTTTTTTTCCCAGGTACTGGTTGATGGCGCGGCGCTGCGAGAAGACCCTCCAACACCTGCCTGCAGCCGCAGCCGAGCGCCTGCCCCTCCTGTGCCCCCCCACGCACCCCCTCCACCAGCTCAGTCCGCATCGCCTCTACATCACGCTGCACCGCCACGCCAACCACATTCTGGTGAGAACCTAAATATCCTAACCCTATTCCGGTGAGACCCTAATTAACCCAACCCTATTCTGGTGAGAACCTAACCCTATTCCGGTGAAACCCTAACTAACCTTACTCTATTACAATTTTGCATAGTGAAGACATAAATTGGCTACCCTGATCTTGCGATTTGAGTCTGTTATACTTCTTAAAATAAAAAGTTCAATGTTTGCGCACGTGTAGATTTGAAACTGCTAATGATTTCGTCAAAATTATAAATCTTTGAAGCTTTTTTTGACAAGCTAAGTTCTTTAATTTGGACATATATGCCACAAGATGTCGGTCACATAAAGTTGGGGGAGATTTTTTATGTATGAGTTTGGCAATCTTTTAGTATGTTTTCACTTAATTACTGCGGGAGAAACTCACGACTCATATATGAGCCTGCGAGTCCATGAAAACCCTCGATTTATCAGTCATTTACTTTTCTAGGTAGTGGAGATGATGTCTGAGGAGCAGAGCGGAGTGAAGCTGTCCTTCCACCTCGGCTCCGTGCGGCGTTGCGGTCCCGATGAAGAGGATCCGTCTGACGCTGACTCCGGAATTTCCGTGGGAGCCTTTTTGCGCCTCGGATCTCTGGTCCAGTTTGACACTTTTGTACTGACTCACGGGCCATTCACCTCAGTAGACCCGCCCTGTAAGGAAATTCTAAGTAAAGATGATTTTTATTGAACATTAATATTTTATAAATGTAGTACTGGATTTTACTACATAGGGATATTTTTAAGATTGATAGTATTCTTAAGCAAAAATGGAGATGTTTTCTTAAAGGATATGGAAGTCTAGACACATGGCTTTTGACCTTCATTAGTGGCCATTTTACACTCTAAGAGACAAGTTTTTATGTCTTTCTTGCATTAGGCCCCAAGCCATTTGTAAAAAGCGCGAAACTCATAGTGAGAAGATCAATGAAACATCTTTCTTATGGGCGCTAGTAGGAATTTTTATATACAAGTTTGGGAAAGTTTCCCTTGCCAAACAAATTTGTATAAAGTTTCTTCCATTCAACAGCTACTGATAACAAACTCGGAAGTCTTAAGTTGAGCTAGAACGAACAGGTATCTCTTGACAACCATAAAAGTTTGTCAAATTTCATATCTGGGGCATATAGTGCATGGAGAAAAGCAAGACTGAGAGCCGCCAGGAAGAAAACAAATGTCCTGGCTGCGTAATATTAAAATCTGAACTGGCTTCAGGACTGTGGAGCATATTTTCCAGGCAGCACAGGACAGAGAGACCTTTTCCAGAGTAATTGACAATGTTGGGAATACCTGACAGGGTACTTAAAATCAACTCAAATAACAATAATACTCAGCAGGTATTTCCATTATGATTAGAAATGTCAACGCCGAGCACTGGCCGATTCCTTTTAAAATGAATAATCCCAAAAATGGCCACTTCGATCGTCACATGTCCTATGTCATACATAATATTTCATCGGTATCCTATCAAGGAAAAATATGCTTTCAGAATTAATGTTCGAAATACTAGTTTCGAAGAGATTCTTCAAATAATACTGGTAATCTGCAAGCTTGTTTTAGTACAAAAATACCGCAACTGGGTTAAAGATGTAAAATATAGTGTACTTTTTTGTAAGGAGAAATAAGCTGAGGTAATCGACTAGTTTCATTGTTCACTGGGAATGGACTGGGCGCACTTTATAGGTATTTTTTTTGTTGGAAGGTATAAACGGTGGCGGTGATTTATGTTTCTAGCGTAAACAATTATTTTATTTATTTTCCCATAAGCATAGTTTCTTTAATACATTATTATCAAAAATCAGCTGCGCATAATTACTTATTTGGACGATTCGCCCCTGCATGTAGTGTACTCCCGGATGCGGATCGGCAAATGTCAATGACGACAAATAACCCACAATTGAACATTTTTCTTTGCACACTTAGGTCCGAGTGGCAAGAGAAAAGCTACGGCCGCCGGGCGCTCGGTGCGCTCCAAGCAGCCAGCCTACTTCCTTCCCGAGCTGGCGCATGTGGTGGCCGCCGCTGACGAGAGGATTCCGTTTGTGTATCTAGCGCAAGAGGTGGGTTATTTTTTATTTTAAGATGTTTAGGACGAGGACACTGAGATCAGAACCTACCATCAGAACAGACCAATGAGGAAGCTCAGTGGTATTTTTTAAATTTCGTTATTTGTTAATAGACTATTAAACTAAGCCAAAATATTTTTTTTTAAATTACACTGCTTGTCACGTCTCAAGTTATCTTCTCCTTCTTCTCTACGAGTTCTGCTGATTGGTCAGTTGACTTACTGCAAACCGGAAATCTATCAGAACTTTCTTATCATCGGTTGATTCGGCAGAACTAATGACGTCTGGTTACGCCACATTCAATATATGTGTGTTACACGTTGAATTTATTTGCTGCCTACTGGGCCCTGGTTAAGATCTTGCAATTCTTACTGTGGGTGGGTACCACATTTTTGTCTCCGGCCTATTATTAAAAAACAAAAGAACAAAATTTAATAAGAACCGAATTGTCATTGTGAATGTGCTTTGATATTCACACCGCGAGAGAAGTTCCGAACAATAAGGTGTCCGTCCAAATAATGTTCATTTAGAATTTGATCACTAAGATGGTTTGTTCATGTGGAATTAATGGACGACGAACAAAATGGTAATGTAGGATGTAGACAGCTTATCAAGATCTAGCATGATTAATCAAATTTCGGTCATGAAAGAGCAGACGCAATCAAATGATTTTTATATCTGTACAGATAAAATAATGTCTTTTTTGTATCCCAGCTGGCGGCTCGCGGCGTCTGCCACGGCGGGCTGCAGGTGGAGGCGGGCGGGGGCCCGGCGCTGCGTCTCGTGTCCCTGCCGCGGCCCGCGGGCGCCGCGCCGGGCCCCACGCGCGCCCTGCAGCGCCGCCTGCTCGCGGCCGCCGTGCGAGTGCAGCCGCGCAACCAGGCGCGCGTGTGGATGCTTGAGCTGGTGTTCCACGCCACACCCCTGCAGAGCTCCCATCCCAAGGAGCAAGGTAAGGAGATAGGGTGTACTGACGCCTGAGAGCCGGGTTCTTTACAATTTTATGATGCGAAGGTCGTCTCTATATCATCTTCACCACTTAAGTGATTAGTGTATAATAGAAAAAAGCATTGACGAGAGATCCTTGATCCAAATGTAGAAATTAAATGCAGAATGAAAAAGGTCAGAGGTTTTTATTAAAATTAAATTATTATTATTATTCGTTATGGGCAGGCAGCCTATGCTGATGCGCAGTGGCGTGCGTTCCATATAGGCACATAAGAAGTGCGTACCCTACTAGGATTTCATTAAATCAATAACAAAAAATAGTAAAAAATATGCGAGTAACTATTCGTAAAATTTGAAAAATACGCCAGATATAATTCGGTTAAGTACTTTGTCGTACCGATCTGCGTGCCGCCATCGGCCAGGGTCGGCTAAGGCACAAACTACAAATGCTTATTTTGTTCATATTGCAGCTGTTGTTTACATGCACAAAACGTGTATGTGTGGGTTTTTATTTTATTGTAGTTACGTGTTTATGGGTATCTTTATAGGCAGTGCTTTTCTGTGAACTTCGGTGCATTGTTTTAGAAAGAAAAAACCAATACCTTACTGACATCTAGTGTTTTTTTCAATTATCGGTATCAATTATAAAACACGGTCAAATATCAAATGTCAAATAAATAACCTCAAACGCCTCAAATCGATTCTTTCATACAACCGAGAATATGGTCCACGTTTATTTTGTTAATAATAAATTGATATGGAGTTCTGCGAAACTTGTGATATTGACGGAAATGTGTGTTAAACACTGATTTGTGGAATATTTCTTCAATAGATGTCTGTATCCGTTTGTCTTTAATTCTTCCTTCTGTTGGTTTTAGTGAAGTTATAGAGCTGAAACATTTATAGTTATTTTTTTGTTAATTTTTTCACACATTTTTGAGGAACTTCTTCGTACAATTAAATGCTCTAATTTTCACCGCACGCGAGAACACATTTTTCATATCCGATTTCGTCTACCACTGAACTTCCTCATTTGCCATGATTAGACATCTCTCCTCCTGTTGCAGGAATGCGACGCTGTGTGTATTTCCAATACGAGATGTGTGCTGAAGGGGCCGCCCGCGTGGCTGAAGCACTTCTGGCTGATTGGACCACCGTTGTACATCTGCACGAGCTTGTGTACCACTACACGCAGAGAGAACCTTCCGGTAAGAAAATAACCACTGATGCATCTTAAAGAATACAAAATTCCTTTCTGAAATATTGTACATAGTTAATTATTTGTTCAACTGTCATACAAATAAATAAATTGAACAATTTTACTCGACGGTCATTTGACACTTGAGTTGTTAAATAAAAGGTTGTGCAACTAGGAGTACGTAGACGATGCGGTTCTTCTTAAAAAGCCTGTTGGTGATCTTCAAAAAAATGTTGGCAAACTGCAAGAAAAACTATGCTCGTTCGGGTCTTAATATTAATTCCAAAAAGACTTCACCATTATCATAATCTCGACAGCCCTGGGTGGGCTTTGGCTGAATCTAGGAGTCTCTTCCACTCTTGCTGGTCTGCTGCCCTTCCTCTCCAGTTCCTTGCTTCCAACATTGTCGTATCTGCACTAATGCAGTCCATCCATCGCATTTTAGGCCTTCCTGCTCTTCGTCGTCCTCGTGGCACAGAGAGAGTTAGGCATTTTATGGGGTTTTCGTCGTTCATTCCAACGGATGGAGTTGATTACATCGAGCGCTCCGTAGATACCATATAGCTCCCTATTGTAGCGATGACGCCAATAGTTGTTTTCTCTCGAAGGGCCATAGAAAAGTCTGAGGATTCTTCTTTCGAAAGTTGCAATGGTTCCCTCAATATTCTTTGGCATAACCCAGGTTTCGGAGACATATGTCAGGATTAGTTTAATCGGAGTTTTGTACAGTATTATTTTAGTTTTTACCAAAAAGACTTATGTGCAACAAATCCTGTCCTGACCCTGATCAGTCTCTCTATAATCATGGGTAGAGGATGGAGAAAGTCGACAGCTTTAAATACTCGAGATTCCACATAACTGAGGCTTGAAGCATGCACAAAAAGATCGCAACCCGATGCGTGTTGTCTGAAACTCTAGTCTATACTCATTCAAAACGAAATGCAGATTGTTTATCTCTTGTATAATGCCAGTACTTCTATAAGGGGGCGAATCTTGGCACTTTACCAAAGTTCAAAACACCAAACCTCAGAAACTATAGGTATGTATATGTAAGTAAGGTCTTAATACAAATAATTAATTAGTCTTAATACAAGTCTGTAGCAAAAGCCATGCAGATTTTAAAAAAATATGATAGCCTCTTTCTTTTTAGTATTCCAGTTTGTCAGGTCTGTGAACCTACGCTGGAATACTAAAAAGAAAGAGCTACTCTTTTAATATTTTTATTTAATTTTTTTTTTTTACTTTTGCCCGAGTACTTAAAAAAATGTTACCCGCCGCCTCTAGAGAAATGTTTTGATACAATTTGTATATTGCTTATTGGATTCCAGAGCGGGAGGCGGCCGAGACGCACGTGTCCATAGTCTCGTACAACTACCGGCGCCTGGTGCTGGGGGCCGGGCCCGAGGGCAGAGCCCGCTGCTCCGTGAACTGGGCCGGGGGGCGCCTGAGGCTGCGCCCCGCCGCCGCGCCCCCGGCCGCCAACGCGCACGCCCTCATCACGCACCAGCTAGAGGCCTTCCTGCACAGGTAATGATGGCCTCAGGTGGAGCTACCACTTTTTCACCAACCCCCATTCAGATTTTTTGTTTTTGGTTTTATGGAAAACTTAATTTAGAAGTCTTAAAATTGAGGTTTTGCTCATAGAATTAACTGTACTATTTTTGGTTTAGGAGTAATGATCTCCTGCAGCTGATGGCCGCTCTGAGAGAGACGTACGCCCCCCTGGTGGCGCTGGGCCGCCTGCCCTCCTCGCCGCACCTCGGGCTGCAGCACGCGCGTCCTCAGGTTCCCGTGCAGACCTTCACCCTGCTGCCGCATTCATGGAGAAAGGTGAGGCGTTGCTATTACCAGGCTCCTTCCGCTACCTGGCCAGATGATAAACGCTGCAATATTGCCTGAGACATTGGCAAAGAGCACTTTTATAGGATGAAAATTATATTTTGTAGTATGCAAATCAGTGTTGCCTGGTATCAGCCAATCCTTTACAAACATCGACGATTACACATTTGAAATTGTGGAACAGGTCACATATTACACACGGTCAACAATAAAAATAATGTCAGTGAAGATATCGGAAAGAGGATATTTGCGGCAAACCGAAGTTGCTTTGGCCTCATTAAACAATTACAGTTGCGTCTACTATCCAGAAAAACAAAGACCACATTATATAAAACACTGATTATACCAGTTCTAACATAATATGTCTCAGAGACCTGGACACAATGAAACAAAATTGGACTCCTTTGAAAGGAAAATACTCCCCAGAATCCTTTAACCCAGTGTCAATGAACCTATTTTGCACTACCCGATGAATGAACCGGGCGTGGTTCACCCATAATTAAAAATACATTATTTATCACTTTATATGTGTATATTTTTTATTTCTTGCATGGTAAGCTGCAGTATATATTTTATTGTAAGAATATTTTTTTTAAAAAAATAATTTTTTTTTAATTAGACATTTATTCAACGAATTGTGAAGCTTTGTAAAAAAGAAACGACGAAAACTTTCTTCGAAATAAAATAAATCCAAACAAACTGAGATTCAAATAAAAATAAAAATTTTCTGGTGTGTTCAGAAAATAACGGGAATTTTCAAAATTCGCGGGTTTGGAGTGTCCCGTTATCAATTTTTCATTATGTTGGTATACATGCCCCTGAAATATGTTAAAATTTTCAGCTGTATTCGTTACTTTGTCTGTGGCAGCCGCTAAGGTTAGACATGTTTTTATTAGCTTGGCGATTTTCGTTTGTTAAAAAAATGGATCAAAGAATTGGTATCAAAGTTTGCGTAAACTGTAACAAAGTGTGAGAAATGTTAACAAAGGCCTATAGTGAGTCTGCTATGAGTAAAACAAGAGTTTACGAGTGGTATAAGTGTTTCCAAGATGGCCGTGAAGACGTTGAAGTTGACAAACGGCCCAGACGCCCCAGCAAATTGATTACTTGGGGATATTTTTCTGTATCGTATGTGCCCGAAAATGTTATTCAAACTATGAACTTGTGTGTGAGGAACCCAAACACACTTTAAACCTACCTATCTTAGCCCACGCATGAGGCACTACTAAAACAAAGCAAGCTATCGATACGTCAGTCTTTTTACCAGCTACTGAATGGAAGGGGATGTGACGTTTTCAATTCTTTAAGTAGTAAGTGTTTAAAAAACACCCAGGTTCATTGACACCGGATTAAGGGTGGTCCGACATGGAGGAAAATATTGAACATGGCTCATTAAAATTAATAGATTGTGTTAGCTAGGACATCTGAAACTTCCAAAAAGAGTCTTGTTTAACGACCCAGTATGGCAAAAAAGTGTCAGCAGGCTGAGACTCCGGCGGTTGTGTGATGTCGTGGCAGACTGTCGGAATCTGAGACAGCAAAATTGGAAGTTGGCAACCAGAGACAAGACAGGATAGAGACATTTCTCGGAGGAAGTTAAGACCCACTGAAGGTTGTAATGCTGAGGATAGACAGATTGTATTTAAATCAGTACTGCTTGAATTATACCCATCTAGCTCCAAGCTCAACCCCCAGGTTTACAAAGTATCTGAAAAACTCCAATTATCTGTAGTTAAAATTTAATGCAGATTTATGTTCCTAGGTCCGGGTAGTTTACCAAGGCTCTTACTGCCTGGAGGTCACAGTGCGCGGAGGAGGCACGGTGGCCGTGAGGGACGGAGCCTACTCCCGCTTCGACAGGAGCTCGGTGGTGGGAGAGTTCACTCCGACTCAAGGGCTTAAGGTAAAACACCATTGATAATCCTATCTGAAATGAAACTTGGGAAACGAATTCTACAATACATTATTATGGTACTTTACAATATATTCTAGATATTCGTATATATAAAAAGCCACACCATAGTCACGTTCTCGCATAATATTAAATACAAAAATTCTTTTTTTTTTTTTACGTATTCTATACAAATCTTAATAAACAATATTTTGAGTTTGTCCAAATTTCTGTAGACAAGAACTGGATTCAACTCCCTGGGGAGCTGTTTATATTAACATATTACAACAGAGATGAAGAACATTTAAGAAAAGGTAATATAGAAGTCTAGGTAAATAAAGGTTTCAGCTCTTTAACTTCACCAACATCAACAGATGAAAGAATTGAAGGAATATAGATGTTCAAATATAGGCAGAATGGTGAATGTTACACAGTGTGTAAAGTGGCCACTTAAACCAGCCAATTGACAGGTCATAAGCCCTGTAGATGCCTAGACTTCTATATTACCTTCTCTTAAATGTTCTTCATCTCTGTTGTAATATGTTAATAAATCTTAATAAGAAAATAGATTGAGTTTTCTACTGACATTTCTTGGTGGAACTGCATTTTAATTATAACAATAATAATACATATTTTATTCCACTTTTATTTATCATTTTTACCAGTGACTGGGTTTCGTCGTGACCGACATCGTCCTGACAAAATTATAAATAAAAGTTAAATAAAACTATATAAGTATTTTTATTATTATGAATAAGGAAATATTAAAATCAGAAAGAAATCACAAAAGAAGACTTTAAAATTTATATTAGAGTATCCACTCCTATGGACACTTATCGTAACATTTTTTTTTTTGAATATTTAACCGATTGGACGGTTTGAAGTAAACCTTATTTGACTAACATTAGGGTACTTTTGTTGCTGACCAATTACTTCAGTCCAATGTCTTTCGGACTAAATGAGAGACACAATTTCGTGGTGGTTAAGACCCTTGGCTCATGCACGGAAGGTTCCTGGTTCGATTCCCGGTGAGAACACAAATGTGATTTTCCTGGAGCCTGGGTGTTCTGTGCTATTTACCACTATAATTAGGCCTTCTGGGCTGGTATTCCAAACACAATTATAGCGCGTAATAGTGGATTTTTACGTACTAAATACGCGTTATTGCGTTCGGAATACCAATCCTAGCCTGTTGTGGTGCAAAAAATCAAATTAAAATGAAATATTTAAAAATATCTTTAGAACTGTAATTTAGAAAGGAAGACTCAGTAAAATATAAGAAAGAAGAAAAGAAAAAAAAAGAAATGATTTGTGGAACATCTTGCGGAATGGATGTGACTTTGTTTTATTCTCTTCTAGAGCTTCCTGTCCCTGTACGTGTCCGAGAGCGGCGCGCGCGTGGTCTCGGAGGACGACAACCCGCCCTCGCCCGTGTCCCCGCGGGACGGGGGCGGGGGGCTGCGCTTCCCCGCGCCCCTCACGCCGCCCGCCCCCCACACGCCGCACTCCGCCCCCCACACGCCGCATCCCGCCAGCCCGCACCAGGTGAGTTCAACGTTGCCAGTGAGTCCTTCGGTACGTACCGGGGAGTGAATTAAGGTTAGTCCTCCGACTCGTACGTAAGCCGAAATTTATGTAGTTAGAGTCTTCCGACACGTAAATTAATGTTGCTTGAGAGTCCTCCTACATGTTGTCGAAAGTAAATCGATGTTAAATGTTACTAGACGGTCATCTGAAACATACTAGAGAGCGAATAAATGTTGCTATAGAATCCTCTCTAAGAAATGACATTTCCGTGCTCGGTTTACAGGGACATAGTGGATCCTTCAACCTGACGTCTCCGCCCATGGGGGGCGTGGCCCACGCCAGCCCCGCCTCCCCTCAGCACCCCGGCGCCTCCCCCCTGCCAGCCCTGGCCGCGGCCAGCCCGGGGCCCGCCTACTTACCCCCTGGTAAATATTTGTCTTCACTAAGAGCCTGTACACAGCTCGCTTTGCACAACATGCGACGAGCGTTTTACTGGTTTGATTCAGAAATAGGCGTCAAAGTTATGTACTCTTCTGTCATTATAAAAAACGACGGGTATAAAATGATTTTGATTTTTTCTCCAAATTATCTTCTGAATCACAGATATATTTTCAAAATCAACATGGATACTGTGGAGAAATATTTTCATGCTTAACTTTGAAAAAGAAATTATGTAGTTAATGAGAGGACACTCTGTATTCATTTTCTAATTCACTAATTTTATATAGATTCCCTGGTATTAGAAATGTATACTTATTTATGCAGTAAATTTTTAAAATAAATGATTATGTTTTAGGAAGCCCTTTCACTGCTTGGCCCGGCTCTCCGAGTGTACCCAGACCCTCCCCAGCTAGATCACAAGAACTCAAAGGTTAGTATTTTTAAGAGAACTGAAATCGCCGAGGCTGTAGTTGTAGTATTTTCCATTCTACTACATTTCTTAAAGTAAAGCCGACAACCAAAATAAATTAATTGCAGTAAACATTCACGTGAAATAGCTTGTAATCCATTTTGAATCAAGGTGTTTTTACAACTTACAAAAAACTGCCTCAAATCAAAATGTTTAAGTAATTCATAAGAATGCAAATATTCAACTCAGATTAAATTTTCATCGGGATGTTTTGTTCATTGTAACGGTTTGTTTCCAGTGGCCAAGGGCGCGGGGCGAGTGCTGGTCGGGGGGCGCGCCTGGGCGGGCGCCGTGGCCACCCTTCTGCCCGCGGGTGCCCTGGAGGCGCTGTGCGCGCCCTGCGAGCCCCCTCCCGGCGCCCCCGTCGCTGCGCCTCCCATGGCGCCCCTGGAGCGCTTCCTCGGCTGCGTCTACATGCGTCGCCACCTGCAGCGATTTATTCAGCAGGACGACACCGAGGTAGGCCCGCTGGCTGAAGGAAAGACATTAGGGAGGTGGACTAGACCAGTGGTGTCCAACCGAATTTGCACAAAGAGCTACTTTGAAACCATTGCCATCTTCGCGGGCACCGCCCAGTTTAATCTTAAATGCTCAAGGCTCGTTTTACTCTTCCTACATTATGTATTTATTTTAAAGAAACACAGTCGGCAATGATATAGTAACATTAAAAAAAATACAGTTTAAAGACAGACCAGCAAAGTTTCTAAATAAGAATCATACATATTATTAAATTGTGTTACAACAAAAGGGTGTGTTTATGTGTATTTGTATGAGAGTAAGTGTAGATGTGTGTTTATGTGTATTAGTGTAGGAGTAAGTGTTCAGGTGTGTGTAAGTGTGAGCATCATCAAATAGTAAATGGGATCATATCGCAGCCAGAAATAAGAAGTCTTAATTTATTTTTAAATAAATTAAAGGGCATGTAAAATATATATTTAGATGAAAAAAAAGCATAGTAAGAGCAAGAACGATAGAGGAAAGAGTGTTGTGCATAGTTAGTGCTACAGACAGGCAGCTGGAACAAATACTTATTTCTTGTCACGCGAAAGGGGACATTGAGATTAATTTTGGAGAGTAGGTTAAAAGAGTTTACTTTATTATTTAATAATTTATGTAAATAGCATAATTCAGATACAGTGCGTCTATTTTCAAGGGTAAAAAATCCATTTTGTTAGGCAGATTGGCTGTAAGTACTAAGCGTTTTATTGTTTTTATAATCTAGGTATTTAAAATATTTTCAATCAACATTTTCAATCCTTTCTATGTTTG
Source organism: Micrasema longulum (assembly GCF_059751315.1). Classification (NCBI taxonomy): domain Eukaryota; kingdom Metazoa; phylum Arthropoda; class Insecta; order Trichoptera; family Brachycentridae; genus Micrasema; species Micrasema longulum. Next base: position 788,603 of record NW_028277457.1, read on the forward strand.
TTATGTATTCTACTAACTGATATTTATGAATATACTTAATATTATAAATAAAATAAATTTATACAGTTAGGTAAAATAGAAGCTTTGCACAGTAGGCAAACAGCTTTGTCGTTTACACTCATAAATATTAATTCATCCTCCCATTGAAATGATAGGTTTTATTAGTCTTTGACGGCTCTGATTCCATTGCCCATGTTAGCAGACAAAACTTTCAATGTAAAAAATTACTAACTACACAACTTGCAATACAGACGCTTTGGATAAATTGGAATAAACGATTGACGCACACATTATTGCCATGTTCGTGTTTGTGATACTATAGATAAAAAATGTTCTAACCTGAAAATGTACGTGGCTACACTTACACTCTTTAGCCATAAATTTATAAAGACATGTATTTTCAAATGTCAAAAATTACATCATAAACTTTGCAAATCGATATTAAGTATTCTTCTGTCCATCTTTTTGTTTGCGGGCGCCTAAAATATAGGTCGCAAGCTACCAGGCGCCCGCGAACTACAGGTTGGACACCACTGGACTAGATGAATGGGTAGAGACATTGAAAAGAGACATTAAGGAGATGGACTAAATTAATGTTCAGATGAGTTCGACCAATTTGCATTCATATTTAAATTTATTTCAACAGAGAGGGAAAAAGTTTTCGAGAAGAAATTTGGAAGTCTAGGCATTTACAGGGCTTATGACCTGTCGTTGGCTGGTTTAAGTGGCCACTTTACACACTGTGTAACATTCACCATTCTGCCCATGTTTGAACATCCACATTTCCTCAACTCTTCCATCTGTTGACTTTTGTGAAGTGAAAGAGCTGAAACCTTTATCACGTGGGTGAGATTCATCCGGCTGAACCAAATCACCTAGTATAAAAATTGGAAAATTGTTTCCAGGCGTTGCCTAGTAGGTGATTTGGTTCAGCCGGATGAATCTCACCCACGTGATAAAGGTTTCAGCTCTTTCACTTCACAAAAGTCAACAGATGGAAGAGTTGAGGAAATGTGGATGTTCAAACATGGGCAGAATGGTAAATGTTACACAGTGTGTAAAGTGGCCACTTAAACCAGCCAACGACAGGTCATAAGCCCTGTAAATGCCTAGACTTCCAAATTTCTTCTCGAAAACTTTTTCCCTCTCTGTTGAAATAAATTTAAATATGAACAACTCCCTAGGGAGGAAATCCAGCCAGTCTGCAAGCATTTGGACATAATCAAACATTGTTGAATTTGCATTCAGTTTATGTCTTTGAATATCATTGAGTTAACTTCCTTTATAAAATATAACTTTGGGTAGTAGATGGGTTTGTGCCTTCACAAAGAGGAGTGACATCTCTCATGTCCCTTGCCCAAAAATGAAAAATTAGTTTCAGTTAGAACATTGATACTTTGAGAGAATTCTTTTGTAAGCTTTTTACTGACCAATAACTGAATAATAAGTTACCCAACTTCAATCTACCTCGATTTCTTTTTGCTCTAATTTGCCTGGGCTGTTTGTAGATTGCTTTTTGTTTGATTCTGAGCGTGATTTCCAGTTGACGCTGGTGTCGTGTTCGGAGCCTGGCGTAGTGATGTTCCGCGCAGAAGCCTGCGGCCTCCAGGGGAGGGTCGCCCTCCACCCGGTGCACATGCAGAGTCTGCACCTGTCGCTGGCCCCCCTCCCCGAACACAAGGACCAGTGGAGCATGGAGGAGCTGCAGGTGAGACTTTACTTTAAGATGCAAAATTTACTTTAAGATCACTTTTTCATTGCTTTTGAAATCATACAGCGAATTGGAATTACATCAAAAATTTGCTTTAATATTAGCCCTATGTAAACCTTTATTGGAATATGGATATCAAGTATGGAGTCCCTACTTTACTAAAGACATCGAGCTATTGGAAAAAGTCCAAAGATGTGCTACAAAAATCCCCTAATTACTCAAAAGGATGCCTTACCACGGTAGATTAAAAGCACTAGGACTTACATCATTGGAAGAACGACGGAAACGAGGGGACTTGATAGAAACTTCTAAGATACTCAGTAATTAATATGCCTGCCCCCTGCGTGAGATGTAGCAATTAAATCCCGACACAAATTTACAGGGTCATAACTGGAAGCTCTATCGTCCCCAATTTCACCTCAATCCCAAGATAAACTTCCTTTCCAGCAGGGTAGTTTCAGGCTGGAATAAATTGCCAAGTCTAATTGTCCATTCCATTTCGGTCAATCAGTTTAAAAACCATTTGGATGCGTTTTTGAAGGAAGAAGAACTTGGAAAAAAAGCAGTACATGAGATATAGGCGCATCAGCAAAGGCTGCCTGGCTATAACCAATTATAATGTTACGTGTCCTCGGCACGGGTAACCCCAGTGAGGTCACATTATTTTTATTATTAATCATAGTTTAAAATTTATTATAGAAATAAAAGACGAGTTATACTTTAATCCACAAATTTGGAATATCCAGTGACCGGTTTCATCGCTTTCGCGACATCTTCGAGACTGGTATCTTTATTAAGGAGTTCAATGTATTTACACAAAACAGAGGCTTACCTCTTTAGACGGTTAACTAATGAGTTGATATAATGTTATTTGAATGAGTTTAAGTATATTATTTTTAGTATACTTATATATGTAAACTCATTAAAATAACATTATATCAACTCATTAGTTAACCTGAAAAAATTTTGATAATGATCCTTAAGATAAAAATAACTTTATTCAATTTACTTTCATATAATTTTGAATTCTCTATCCTTACCTCTGTTTTGTATAAATACGTTGAACTCCTTAATAAAGATACCAGTCTCAATAATTGGCAATCCGGATGACTGGAGTTCAGATAAACGGAATTCTACTGTATTTGGGTAAATGTGAACATTAATTCCTTCGACTTTCGACTTCCGTCGTCATCACCTAAGTACTTTCGAAACGACTCAAATTTTTACCGGACACGGAGCTATGAGAAGTTACCTATATAGGTTTAAATTAAGGAATGATGACTATTGTCCATGCGATGATATTTCTTCACAGAGTATCGAACATCTGTTATTTCAGTGCCCATTCTTCAGTTTACAATGCCATAATCTTGAAGCAAAATGCAGGAAAGATGGAATATCCTTAACAGATATCCCCACTGTAGTTAAAAGTAGTTATCATGCGCCACTGTTCTTGAACTTTACAACAATGGTGATTGGACTGAGTGTGATCGAACATCCATTTCCAAGACAAACAAAAATGATTTTTTCCGAGTACCTTAGCCTTGTACATGACACGTAAGGCTACTAAATACAGGGGTCCAAATATATATAAAAATATAAAAAAAGAACATTAATTTAACAATGTATGTTTATATGATACTGTGTTTATTACAATTCTCGCCCAATGCGGCCGCGTGGTGGAAGGCGCAGTATCGTTATTTAATTTCCACACCGCTGTATGATATATTTGTCCGCAGGTGATGGAGAAGTACTTCGAGTCGCGCGTCGTGAGTCCTCCTTACAAGCCCAACTCGGTGTGGGGCTGGGCGCGCGCGTGGGGCGCCCCGCCGGGCCTGCTGCGCGACCTGCTGCAGCTCATGCGCTGCGAGCTGGCGCCCCCGCGGTCCTGGGCGCTGCAGTGGGCGCTGCGCATCCCGCCGCAGGCCGCGCCCATCGTGCCCACGGCGCAGCCCGCCGTGCTCATCGCCAGGAACAAGATACTCATCTTCGTGAGTCTCCCTTTCAGTGCTCATTCACTCGGATCGCGCGTCGTCGGCCCCCCGACTTTGTGTGGGGCCAGCTACACGACCCGCTTCAACTTGTAAAGATTCGAGTTTCTTTGTCAAATGGTTCTCGGAAGAACCCTTGCAATGCTGGCCCGTGGTTCAAAATTCTATTGTTTTCTTTATTTTCAGGAGTGCTGTTCTAGTTAAAGTGGTTTGTGGATTTTTATTTTTTGCATGCGACTACACTTTGCTTCATATATGGCCACACTGATGATCAATCATTAAACGACATAAAATAAATAGTTTTATAATTGACATTTCATAGTTCGATAATGTTTTAAATGAAAATCATCTTCTAAATTTGTTGCAACTGAGGGAAAAAAATTTTTAGAAGGGAATATGTGGCATTTACAGGGGTCATTGGCTAGATTAAGTGGCCACTTTATACATTGTGTAACTTTCACCCTTCTGCCTATGTTTGAACATCTACATTTCCTCAACTCTTCCATCTGTATACTTTTGTGAAGTAAAAGAGCTGAAACCTTTATCATGTAGGTGAGATTCATCCACGACAGGTCATAAGCCCTGTAAATACCTCAAAAATGTTTTCCCTCTGTTGCGACAAATCTAGATCTGAATAAATCCCTCGGGAGGAAATCCAGCCTGTCAGCAAACATTTGGACATAATCAAAACATTGTTGAAAATCATCATGTTTGGTTTCACATTTTTGTAGATATTTTATGTTTAAGCATCAATGTGGCTATATATGGAAGCAAAGTGTAGTCGCAGGCAAAAAATATCAAATTTGTTTCTCCTCTACCCCCGCAAGAAGATTCAGAATAGCACCCCGGAGATCATTTGGCGCCAGTTGTGTCAGTTCATTTAGTGCTATCCAGGTGTGTCTCGAGGAGGCGAACTAACATTTCACTCCACGATTGCCAGACAGAACGCCACCCTAGTGATCCAGTGGACTCCTGACTGCGATTCATGAATTGATGGAATATCTGACTTGCTTGGACATTTGGACTTAAATTTCAACTTTTTTTTTCTTATTTTTATGTACATTTTTTTCTTCTTCCGATTCGGTTCCTCAATGCTGAAGATCGTGATCACCATGTACACTTCTGATCAGTCTGTTCCACTCCAGTCTGTCCTCAGCCCGACTCATCAAATTTTAGCCCCGTAGCCTCCTTTATTTAGTCAGTCCATCTATATGGGATTCTACCGCGGCTTCTCCTACCTTCAACTGGGCCAGACATTATTGCCTTTTCTAGATTGTCTGGCTCACGTCTAGACGTGCTAAAGACAGTATCCTTCTCAAACACACCACTGATAGATGAGTTGTAATATGGAGCTCTTCCAGTATCGATGCATTCGTCCTTCTGGATGTCCGAGGCACACGCAGCAGCCTTCTCCGACACCACATCTCGAAGGCATCGATCCTATTCATTTCGTATGCACGCATTGTCCACATGTTTTTCTGCCGTACGCTAAATAAATTATTAATGTATATACATACAGGTGTTATTTAAACCCTGTCACATCCGAAATCACGGTGATCAGTATAAGCAAGAAGACATATTGGCACATTTAAATAAATTTTTAGAATGACTAAAATCTTAAAAAATTAAATATAGAAAAAAAACAAATGATTGCTTATTTCTGCTGGAGAGACAGCACAACCGCGCCCCCCTCACTTCTCCCCTGCAGAAGTAATCAACCAATTGTTTTTTTTAAATATTTTATTTTTAAAAAATTTCTTCATTCTAAATTTTTTTTTTAATATGCTAATATGTCTTCTTGCCCATACTGATCATCGTGGTTTCGGATGTGACAGGGTTTAAAGAACACCCTGTATAATATGATAAATAAATATGAAAATGCAATCGGCAGCTGTGCCTGAGTCGCGGGGAGGCGCAGGTCGTCCTGCCGCTGGTGTACGACGTGGCCACCAACGTCACCCAGCTGGCCGAGAAGAGGGAGCCGGGGGCGCACCACTCCCCCAACTCCTTGCTGAACCAGGCGTCCGTCATGCTCAAGAGGTAACCCCGCCCTGATACTATTATAAAATATGTTTATGTTTTCCTTTCTCACACCGATTCTAGTACAAAGGGGAAATTCAGTGCTACAGGAAATCAGATAAAAAAATGTATGAAAACTCACCGATGACAACCCGTGACGTCACGGGCGGAGTAATTTCAAAATTACAAAACTTCACAGCGATGCATATTTTTTTTTACCGCTGACTTTCTAATTGAAGAGAAAAGTGGATCTGTGTTATTTAATGAAAATATAAAGCAAAATATCTTGTGTTGAAGATCTGAACACCAGTATAATTTATTTATTGCGAATGCAGTCAATTTGTAGAATTCCATTTTAATTGTTGGTAAGGTATCTTAAATATTAGCAGATTAAAGTCTACTTTAAAAAAAATATATATATACTAGAGTGTATAATGTCAAACATGACAAAACGCGTCACACTGTCCACTCATGTGAACTGTACTGTAGCTGTACATTAAATCTTCATCTATGTAAAAAATTACCTATTCAAAAATTTGGAATAAAACGCTGTCATCAATTTTTTCCATTTTGTAATTTTTTTTGCTGCCTTGTATTTTTAAAAATATATGAAACGGATTTAGAATAATTAATTGTTTTTTCCAAATCAATATGGATATTGTGGAGAAATGTTTTCATACATAAATGTAAAAAATAAATCTAATAAAAATACGTTGCTAGAAAAATGACAAATGTTTGGCCTTGGTGGTTGTGACGTCAAGATTCGTGACAATGTTCTAAACAAATTTGAATGAGCAGGAACAAATAAACATGAATCGTGACGTATTAGGGGCGTGGCCAATGGAATGACTGTTTTTGCGGGAATCCAGAATCACAAACTTAAAAATATTTTTTGTTACTAACAATTAGCAAAAAAATTCTTTTTTTACTGGACAGTATTTCATAACCTTTATTACTTTGAAAATGTAAAAAAAAGGAGTGATATTTTCCTATTGTGGACTGGCTGCTTTCTGCATAACTATGTTCATTTCTACTTTTTTTTTTTATTCAACTTTTTGTACATAATCTTAATTGTACATTGGTAAGCTTATTCCCAAATGGCAATTTCTTCCAATTAATCAATAAAATAAAAGTTAAGTTTTTATAATTCAAGTTACAAAACATATTCAATAGAAAATAAAAAAGTTAAAGAAATATAAAAATAGAAATAACTGGATTTTTAAAACCTTTCATGTCGTAGTTCCATAATATAGAGACTTCGAAATGAAAACCAGAATGAAACATGTCACAGAGCAGTAGAGTGAATCTTAGTTTCGTAAAAAGTAGCTAAGACAAATAAACTGTTATTCTTCCGAAATGTGTTCCAACTCTATATAATATGTTCTTCTCCTTTCTAAACGGGAGTCTGATCTTTGTATACTAATTGAAGCGATCGTTCGTATGTCAGGTTCGCCGAGTTCAGTTCCAACCATGGGGAGTGCTCGCTGTGGCCCGCAGTGCGCGACCTCATGTCCGGCCTCACCGCCCCCCAGGAGGCCGCCGCGCTGCCGCCGCCGCCGTAGGGCTCCGCACACCGCAATACTGTTTTATACTTAGATCCTATTTAATAAATGTTTTGTCAACTTGCGTGTTTTTCTTTCCATCAAACCCATCGTAAGCAACGTACAAATTCAATCCAGAAGATGTGTTATTGCTTGCAAATGTCAACAATAATATCAAAACCATCACGCCGTTCCCTGTAGGGGTAGGCAGAGAGGATAGAATGCCACATTTCAGTTTCAGTGCTGCAGAACAGTGTTTATTTGTTTTTATTTTTAATACATATTACAATTTGTTACTCATTAAGACTTTTCGGTGGGACACTTTTTTTTACATCACTCTGTCTTTGCATACAGACCTCGCTTCCTCTACATTCATACTTCTCATGCACGCATAATTATTCCCACTTTTGACGTGTCTCTCTTAAATTTTTCGCTGAATTTGGTAATGCCATGTCTTTCTCAGTTTTCCTCGTTTTCTGCATCCATTAACATTTTCACCGTAAAATCTTTTAGCCGTTCTTTCGCAGTCCATTTGCTCGACATCTCCAAACCAACGCCGCAGTATTTTTTTGATTTGGTCAATAATGGCGGGCTTAGCCCTTACATAATGCACAGATCTTGACATTTGTGCACCAATCATACATCGTTTTACCACACATTCGCCTGAGAGATAACATTTTGACAACATTCAGCCTACTTTCATCCTTTTTTTTTCCAATTTCGTACTTCGTTCCCATATGTACATAAATATAATATAAAATACATATTGCAACAGGGTTTATGACCGATAGGTCATTAGCATTCACCATTCTGCCCATGTTCAAACATCCATATTTATTATGGAAATCATTTTTAAAATTCAAGACCAATAAAAGAAATATTTTTAAATGAGCACGAATGCCCTTAAACCTTAAATCAACCTTGGTAAATGGCAGAAGGCAAAATAAGCTGTTCAATAAAGCAAATCAGGCAATCTGTTATGTAATAGTTGGCACCAGAACTCTGGTGTGAAGTGCTAATTTTGCCCCCTGCTATTTTGCCAAGGGCATTCGCCCTCGTTTAAAATTATTTCTTTCATTGGTCTTAAGATGCGAATGTGTGGTAAAACGATGTATGATAGGTGCACAAATGTCGAGATCTGTGAACTGTGTAAGGCTGAGACATGCATTATCGACAGAATCAAGAAAGGGGTGCTGCGTCGATTTGGACATGTATAGTGAATGGACAGCGAAAGAACGGCTAAAAGGATCCAACGATGCGAATATTGATGGATGCAAAAAACGAGGAAGACCGAGAAAGACATGGCATAATCAAGTCCATCAAATACTTGAAGATGGACATGTCAAGAGTAGGAATAATCGGTGTGCGTGCATGAGATGTATGAATGTAGAGGAAGCGAGGTCTGTATACAAAGACAGAGTGATATGGCGTTCTATCCTCTCTGCCTACCCCTGGAAACAGCGAGATGGTTTGTTGTTGTATTTTTTGGTTAAAAATATGATTTCCAGAATAAATATGGATATTTGAACATAGGCAGTATGGGGAATGTTACACAATCTGTAAAGTGGCCACTTAAGCCAGCCAATGATAGGTCATAAACCCTGTTGAAATATGGTTATTTTTCGTTTCTATATAAATAGTATCTCTAATATAAATAATCTTTTGTAATATAAATAGTAACGAGAGCGACTCTAAGTTAGTACAAGTTCTGACGATGAGTTGGTAACCTCAAAACCAGTTGACATATAACTCTTAATTAGAGTGGTTTATACAAAATTATAAATAAATAAGTGTAAAATATCATACCACAAAGTGAAAAATGTTTTTAATATTAACAATAATAATTTTTATTTTAACATTTTCTTCTCAAAGAAAGCTCAGTTGTACCATAAATTATATCAGCGCCTAGGAGTGGGTGCTTGATAGAACAAAAAACATCAATTTAGAATAATTTATCATTTACTTCTTAAATATCTCAAATCATACAAGTGATAACAGCCCTTATAGACTTTATAAATAACTAACATTATTCTATACACAAAGGAATGATTACACTGTATGCATATTTAACAGTCATAATATTCTTACAAATCTAATTATGAGAATTAATTTAGAAAATAAAACACGTACAGAAGTGAAAAATGCACAAAAGCTCATCACTTAAACGAGTAAAAGAAAATGTATAAATTCAAAAATTAATTTTAATCTAACAAAAAAAACATGCTATGTGTTCTCATGATTGATCTGTTCTTATTCTCATTGTAGTTAAAATATAATTAAGTAAGAGGAAATCTAAAAAATCATTAGGCATATAGGAACAAAAACAGAAGCAGAATTACAAGCGTTCATCGATATGCTATAGAAGAATGCCTGAAATATCACGGGTGGACAGAGTTCGCGATTAATAAGTATTGAGATGCAAAAAATATGAAAGAAAAATACTGAATACAATTAAGAAAAGAAAGCTGGAGTACTTAAGACATTTTATGCGGGAAGAGAAGTACGAAATAGTCAGTATTATATTGGAACAGAGCCTTGATAGTCCGAACCCCAGCTAATCCGAACGACCTGAAGATGACTTACATTAAGCCTTTTTCAAAACAGAGGCTTTTCAGAAATAGAGATTAACAATTTCTTGATAAACTAACTGATGGAGACATGGTAAGAAATGAGCGTGACAGTGAAAACCAAGAAGAGTAATTGGAGGCATCGGAACCAGTTGCAAGGATTCCACATATTCCAGCTGTGTTTGCCTCGAATACTTGCTTGGAATGGGCGGGTAAAGTCGATTCCAGAAAAATGCTTTTACGCACATTAAGGGATAAAGCATTTTCTATGTTATTAAATACCGCTTGTCAAAGCATTACATTGGAATTATTAAAAAAAGTGTGATTAACAGCATTATACTTTAAGAATACAACATTTTGCACGATTAAAACACGCTTTCAGTGGTAAAAAACATTGTTGTATTTCGAAAAAAGCCTTTCAAAGTATCTGCATACTATAATCCGAATACTTTGTATGTCCAAACAGGGTATAAATTGTGGATGTTCGGACTATCGACGCCCTGCCGTTCAAGAAAAAGTTGTACACAACCTCCTACAGGAAAAGAAAACGCAGTGAAGGAAGACGACACATCTCTTGGCTTAAAGAGAGTAATTCTACTGCAGCTCCAAATCGTTTTGTAGAGTAGCTGCGGACAAAATAAAAATTGCCATGATGATAGACGACCTCGACCGTGGAGTGCACCATAAGATCGGCATGTAAATAAATACAGTGCTGATCTATGCAGTTATTTTATATCACCTTGGTAATCAAGTACTGTTATTCTAAAAAATTAAACAATGTAGTTCTTATTTTCGGTGGTTAAAAGCCTATTTATAATAAGCAATATTATAATTTTAGGTGCCATTTTAAACGAGGTGTATTGACTATTATTAGAAAATGGGAATCATGATATGGTGGCGCGGGGTTCGAACCTCGGACCTCTGATCCGCGAGGGAATGAAATTTACGTATCCGTAATGCGAATACAAAATAAGTAATAATCGCTCCATTGTTGTTTCTATTTGCCTCATTTGTAGTATGTTCTAGCGCCGCATTAATTGAAAATATAAAAATGCACATTTAAAAAAAAATAATTTCGATTATCGCTCAAAAAACTCATTAATTTTTCATCAACTTTTGGGCAGTGGCAGCTTTAAAAACATTTATCACATATCATAATAATTTACAAGTGCATGCTCAAATCACCTTTAATTACGTCATAGACGCTCTATTAAAAATTCATACATTATTGTCCTAGAAAATTAATACAAAAACAAAACAAATAATAATATATATCCCTAATAATATAAAAATACAATTGTCATTAAAAAAACATGCGTAAATACACCAATTTTGTACATAAATGGATAATTTTTTTAGAGCATTTGGCATACATGTTTTGACTTACAATAAAAATAAATATTTGATCAAGAGTTTCAATATAACTTTACGGATTACACTAATGTTTGTCAAGCTAATGGATTACAAGCCAATACATGCACATTTTTGTCTCTTTTGATAGAGGCTTGCCTCGTATAGAGATAAATATAATAGAAACACAAAATGTACGTACAAGTTCTGATTTTTAACAATAATAACTAATTAATATCATATTGTCAGCTCAAATATAGGATGTCGAAGTAGAAGGTGTACGATTTGAATGAAATTTAGAAATGTCATATTTGAAAATGACATTTAAAGACATTCTTAAAAGTGGAGGTCAGTGCTATGCAAGCTCCTGACGTCACTGCGACCTGTGAAGATCTAAAGACAGAAATTAATAATGAATCATTTGCAGCGTCGTACAATTCACCCATTGGATGCTGGAGGAACTCGAAGTTTATTCAAATTTTTTTAAGAAAATTATCTTCAGCGATAAGGCATTTGTTCATCTCAATAAATCCATTAAAAGCAGAACTTCCGCATTTGGGCAGCTGAAAATCCAAAACAGATTGTCGATAAACCTATCCATCTACAAAAAGTCATAGTTTGGTGCGGTTTTTGGGAGTTATCAGAGCGTATTTTAAAACGAGGCCGGCCAAGCGATTATGGTGAATAATGAACGTTATCGTGACATGATCACAATTTTTTTATGGCCCGAATTGCGTTGCGATCAAAGTTCAGAGGTCGGCTCATCTCTCAAAACGGATACATCAATTGGTCGCCGAGATCTTGCAATCTGACACCGCTGGACTTTTGTCTTTGAGGCTTTATGAAAACAGAAGTCTGTGCAAATAAGCCAGCAATAATTCCAGACCTAAAGAACGGGATGATCCGGCATATTGGTGAGATAGAGCCCGAATTGTGTCAAAATGTCGTAGAAATTTTCAACAAAAAAATGGTGTCATTCCGGAGAAGCCCGGGAGGGCATTTGAGAGATATTGTGTTCCATATATAATTGACACGTCTATACTTTATATCGATACAAATAAACTGGAAAATTTCTAAACTAATTTTAGTTTTATGGAGAAAAAAAATCAAATCGTACACTTTTTAGTCACACCCTAAATTATTGTTTCACTGATTTTACACTTTTTTTAAAATAATGTTAAGAATCTAATGATGAGAAATTTCATTAAATGGAATCACATTGTCAACAATATTTGGATGGTGTCCAAACTAAGCATGGTGGAAACTAACGACGGTTGCAAAATTATGATGTGCCGTTCCTCAATCAGCACAGCACGAACCTTGGCTCGCATGCACCGATGTCCGGCATCCCGGACACAATTGTCATATTGTAAACTCGAGTTTTGGTACAAGTCGACCAGATCTTGTGTCGAGGTTTTGTCTTAGATTGAATTATTTTTAGTTGTATATTATGTTAATCGTACTTGTATATAAAAAGCCCGAAATGAGTCCGTAAACAAATAAATTTAGTATTTCTTTACACAGTTACGGACATGGTCAAAAAATTGTTGACATAAAATTAACCAAAACTGAGATAGTATGTAACTTCATCGCCACGATTCGAGTCTCTCTAGAAATTTACAATGTTAATTGTCTGTTTGGCAGCGCGTCCCTCAGGAATTGGACACGGGCGTGTCAGGGCGTCAGTGGCAGTGCTCGGTGACGTCGACGATGACGGACTTCTTCCAGCCGAACAGGAAGTTGCCGAAGGCCGCGCCCGCCACGACGGCGACGCACAGCCACGTGTTGTACGTCATGAACACGAGCATCAGCAGGTAGGACACGGACACCTGCACGGCGTGGAGGACCGTCTGCCACGCGTGTGTTTTGCTGCACATCGACGGCCTGGAACAGAGACACTCTATCATTCCTCTATCCACACATAATCTATTGCAACGCCTCTATCGCTCTACAGTCCCATTTCTCGGAATTGATGCGGAGATTGAAAAAATACAAGACACACAGAACAGAGCAACGAGAGTTGGATAAATGTGTGCTGGTGCTGGTGCTGCAGCTAATTGAATAAAATTATGGCTGTCGATCTCTACTAAATAAAAGATCTGTATATATTTCCACTATTGTGGACTGTATAAAATATTTTCATAAGCACAGTGCGCTCTGTGGCGCCCGAAGACTTCGAGAAAAAACGAAATAGAGAGACCGTTATAGCCCTCGTGCTATCTTCATATACTATACAAGGAGTACCCACCAAAGCAAAAATACTCTGGTGTGGCACTCACGAAAATCAATACGAATTTAAATTAAGAACTATATTAAAGAAAAAAGTTAACAAGAGTAGTATCAACCTTTTGCACTCGAACGCCACCATAGAAGCGGCATGCACGGTAAGCTGTATTACTCGAGTGCAGCCACCATAGCGGTAGCATGAAAATAATAAAAAATAAAGTCTTATTTCTCAATGTTTTTAATATATGGGGTTTTTCAGTTTTCAATATTATTTAAGCGAGGATCGTTGAAGTACAATTAAAGTAATAAGTTACAGAATGAAGAAGTTCAGCGGGTTAAAAACAAAAAGTTGTCAATAGACAACAATTAACCCCATTGTATCTGCTGTGCTTGGCACCTCTATTATTGATCATTACACCACTGCAGTTGGTATCAAAACCACAGTTCACCACCCAAAAAGTTGATAACCTGTCAAACTACAATTTTTTTAGTTCCATAAATTTTTTAAGATGATCATATTCTTATATATTATTCAATTTTGGATTAATTTTCTTTAGACATCAGTAGTAAAAATATGATGCATTTTATAATTGAACAAACAAAGAAATGCTGTTTACCTCAGAACAGGTATTTACTATACCTAGTGAGAATAGACGGTGCTTAATATGTTTGCTTATATTTTAATTTTGCTTATTTGTATATTTTTTCTACCTTCTTCACTGTTTTGCAAACAGAATATAAAAATACTATGCTATTGGCGTCTATACGCTGATTTTCGGCATTCTACTGAATTGAAATGAACTATCAAGCGAAGCCAATTTTTTTAAATGTATTATTAGCGATATGATTTTTTAAGGTTTTGTAATTTTGAAATTACTCCGCATGTGACGTCACAAGTTCTCTCCGATAAGTTCTGCTGATTGGTAAAATGACTTTCTGTAAACCGGAAATCTATCAGAACACTATCATCGTTTGATTCGGAAGAATTAGCGTCGTCATTCAAACTAATTCATTTTTACTATTTTTTCACACATTTCTGAGAAAATTTGCAGTACAATTTAATGCTCTAATTTTTACCGCGCGTAAGAAAACATTTTTTATATCTATTTTCCCGTAGCACTGAACTTCCTCATTTGATTAAGAAACGAGAAATAAGCCATTCAAATTTGACATGTCTAATTATTATTTTTATTTATTCAAGTTTTTTCCATTACAAACTATAATTAATAATAAAAATTATGTGACCTCACCGGGGTTACCCCTGCCGAGGACACTTAACAATACACTTTTAAAAAAATATTTTTACATTTGAGAATAAACAAAGAAGACTAACTTAATAAACAGAGATAATTAAAAACCTGTTCAGACAGTTTTAAACACAACGTATTTATGTTTATAATTAATTTATGTACATCTATATTATTTATATTACAAAACGCACAATGAAAGAACAAAAACATAACATAAGCTATACATTTGTGTAGCAGTTGATTCAATATTGGTTTGGGGGAATGAGACAATCCAATTTTCTTCTACCTAGCTCCACTGTCCATTTTTAAACATTTTCTCGTTACTAATTGTTTTAATAGATAGTGGAAGTAGGTTATAGGTTTTAATAGAATAATACTCAAAATCCCTTTGTCCGAAAGTGGTATTAGTTTGTATTTGTTTAAGTTGTCTTTGTGCTGAGGATCTAGTGACTATATTATTTGTATGTGATGTATTGTAGGGGTTATGTCTTTCATTTGAGTAAGAGGAGTTTTTTCATCTGTAAGCGAGTATTATTACGATTCTATTTTATGTCAATTGCTATAATACTTTATGTACTCTTTAACTAAGTATCGTAAGAGTCATCTGGGCGTTTATAAATAAAGATAATTTACCTTAATGGAGTAAGTATTAAGGTGCAAATTAGTATTACAAAATGAAGCCAAAGTTATGAAAAATTATAAAATATTAAATTATTTACAAAAGTTTTAGTATCAGAGCTGTTTTGTGCATTAATGTATCGTGGGGTAATTACTGCAACTAGGTAACTTCGAAATCAGCATTTGTGAGTTACCCACTAAAAACACATTTTTTAATCTTCCTCCATATATAAAGGAACCGTGCATTCCAGATGAACTAGCTAACAGGCGTCTCACGCTTAGATCAGCTACGTCTACGGCGAGAGGAAAAGTTATTATACCTCCACGCAAACAGCGCACTAAATTTAGTGAACGGGCATTTGCGGTCGCAGGCCCCATGGCATGGAATGCTCTCCCGGCAAAGGTGCGAGGCTGTGAAAGTGAAGCGATGTTTCGGGAAAACACTTAAAACCCACTTGTTCTCTAAATCATTTGAATAAATCTGTACCATGTGATGACAAAATAAATTGTTTTAATTAAATTACAAATTTAAAAGCTTCAATTAAATTTATGTATCTATAGAATCACTATGTAAAGCGCCCTTGAGGTATTATATTACGAAAATGGCGCTATATAAGTTATCTATAATAATAAAAAAATAAAAATTAATGCTATAATTATTTGTACGCAATTCGTGATTCATTATTGATCTCAATATATCATATGACCTATGATGATTTGAATGCGTGACATGCCTCTTTGTAAGAGTTCACGGAGGATAATAAAATATCTGTCGTTAGTGGGTAAACTCACAAGTGCTGATTTAGAAGTTGCCTAGTTGTAGTAACTGCCCTGCGATATAACGTATCTGTTAATTACTAACACGTAACAAATTAATTACGAAGCAAATTATTCTACGTGTGTAAAATTGTATGTGCCGCTGAAAGATAGGTAATTTTGGTAGATATGTGAGCACATTAATCTTAAATTTCATGTATTTTTGAATTGGTCCTGAATGGGTTAATCAATATAAGCAAACTACTCGCTACAAAACATGTTAATTCAATATTCAATCAAAACACACAACATAAGTTAAAATAACACAATGAAATAACGTTATTCCTAAATGCGTGTAAAATTTTAGTTGTCTTCCTCAGTTACACAGTAGGTACTTCATGTTTCAGACATTTTTTAAAATTTATTTTTAAACATACTCATTTTCAACAATAGATGTCGCTGGTTTCCACCATACTTTCATTTTCGATACTGCCCCGCTAAGGCTTAAAGCCGTATACAGATACAAAAAATTCAACAGTGAATTAAAAAATTTACAGTAGGTAATTGTTTTATGCTTTGCCGATCTGTTTTTTTCTTAATTTTTTCATTTTAGGTTCTATGCCGTAATTCACCGCTGTAATTGGACATTCTAGCTCGTTGAAAAATGCTGTACGCTAATATGTAAGTCAACTACCAATAGAATGGTAAATGTTACACAGATGACAGATTGTAAACTCTGTAAATACCTTGACTTCCATATTCTGAACAGCTTCATCTGTGTTGAATTTTTTTTTAATACAAATTGCTATTTGCTTGGAAAATTAGAGTTTTCTAATACACGAAAAACAAGTTTTCATTCACAATTTTCAGTTTAAAAAAGGAGCACATATAAAACAGCTCACCGTCGACGTAATTTGTCATCAGTGCCGGGTGTGCTCCTAAGAAACCCTGCGTACAACTCGAGCAAAGAACGGCGCGGGTAACGTCACACGTGTCGTTTATCTTATAGAGCATGAAACATCTCATTTTTCGATAATTCAAAATAAGCTTATTTTTAACCATTATTGAAAATTTATCTGACATAAGGAAAAAAAAATCATTACTATTGTATTTTTTTTCTTATTTTGTTAATATTTTTTAATTAATGATATTTTAGCTATTTACAGAGTCAATATACTACATGAAGTTTCCATTCCAATCTCGCCACTAGTACCCCAAACTAGAGTAAGCATTATAACACCAAATATTAGTAGACTGGTTATAGGAAGAAGTCATGCACTGTAACATTTTTGAAACTTACGGTTGTTTGCGAAAGGCTTCTCCCACCATGCTGCGACAAAATTAATCAATCAATTTAAATAACTATTTTTTTCACCATGAAAACATGATTTAGTCTAAGTACAATTTAGATTTAATAAAATAAACTTTTTGACTAATTTGTATATTGTAATGTTTCTACATATTTGAAAATTATTTATCTTTATTCTAAATTTATTTATGTACATAGGTAATACAAATTTTTAAAGAATTACACATATTATAAACAATATTTTAAGTATATCAAAATATGTCAAAATCTTTGGATTTCACACCCCAGAGAGTTTATCAGTATTGATAGATATTTCAAAAGAGAGAACTTTTAAGAGAAGCATTTTTAGTATAATTTTCATTTTTAATATTCAATCTTAATTTGTACATAAGATAAAATAAATACATTCAATGTAAATCACGTTATATAAAAAAATATACCAATTTACCAAAAAGCCACTTGTTTTTAAAAATGATACGCTAAATTTGTTATGGCTGTAAATTTGCATTTTAATATTTAACAATAAATTTTCAAAAACATTGTATCATATAAAAGAGCAGAAGACAGCTTGCCAACACATACCGCACACCGCACTTAAGGACTTAAGTGTCTTTAGGGGAGTCCACATACAGTAAAAAAATTATCAATGCCTAACGGGAAAAGCTGCCTGAAGAAGCCCTTTGCAATCCGGTAGTCGTGGCATCTTTTTGAAGAAAAAAGATAATCCAGAAGTACACAATATGAAATTCATCGGATCGAGGGAAATGAATTCTCCACTGACTGGAAATCAATAGATTTGACATGAAATGATGATAAAATCTCTTAGAAGTCATCAGATCTGTATATGACAGGACCTATAAAAGGGCGACGGATATTAGCGAGAAGCTCCATTCGGAATTCACAGAGAGAGGAAGAGGGACAAGAACACAAGATGTGTTCAGAAGACGAAATCAACAATATTAAAGACAAGTAATTTTTCATTTAAATTACAATGACCTGATAAAAATTAGGTGATCTTGTTATCGGGGATGACCCAAGGTGACTTTGGGTATTAACGGATTGAGGGTGAAAAAAGTTACCCTTTGTGATGGGGAAGATTCTCATCGCGATTACCAAGCATCAAGAAGAGCTTCAGTTGGGTGTAATATAAAAGTAATATTGTTAATTACAGAGGTAGCTTTTACAACGGGCATAACCATTTGCAGGTTATTCTTGTTTTTGGAATGAGTAATAGACCATGCACATGTTGAGCTGTCTAAGATAGACCATAAAAATGAATGCTCCGCATAATTTGAAGTCCAATTATTTGCAGGCCCATCATTATAATAAATAAATACTTACTGTACGACTCTAGCTTGCTCCGCCACCTCTGGCTTTTCTTCAGGGGGCTGTACGGCTCGGTACTGTAGGCTGTTGTATGTTCTCCAGAACAAATATTCTCTATAATACTTCAGCCTGGAACAGAAAGGATAGAAAAATAAGTGAATTTTTATTTGATATTGAAGGCGGAATCAAGTTTGAGTTATGACAGCACTATCCAGCGTCCGATCATTTTACATTTGAGATGACATAATACTCGTGCGCCGTAAGGTGCAGTGGCAACACTTCGAAACAAATGTGACCACTGTAAGGCATAAATATTACCTTTTTATATTTTTCATCGGTAGCTATATCTTTATTTATTTATACATACGACCAATGGGCATTTTCTGGGACATATTAACATAGAAAATTATTATAAAAGAAAGTAGAAAGACATAATGGTATATAGTAGACTTGGTGGGAGTGGAAGCGGGAGAATGGTGTTTATGATTGAATTTGATTCAGTGATCGTATGAAAGAAGACTACTTGTTATCAAAGAAATCAAGACTGGTATGTTTGTTGGCAGACCTAAGAATTCTGGGCACAGGGGAATGAAAACCATAGTTAGTTCTATGGTTATCGGTATGAAAGAGTAAGTTTTGTATGAGGTTTCTAGTTGGGATATTTAATTTAATTGAGCTTAGTAGTTCAGGCGCAACAAAGAGTGAGTTGAGAATTTTAAACAGGACTAGAAGGTCGAATTTATTTCGACGGTCTTGAAGAGAAGATATATTTAAGCTAGTTTCTAACTCATTATACGTATATTGGTCTCTGGATAAGCCCAACCTCCAGCCTATCTTTCTTATAAATCTATGTTGAACTGATTCAATATTTTTGATGTGAACATCATAATATGGAGACCAGATAACGGAGGAATACTCTAGGTGCGGGCGAACTAGGGAACAGAAAATAGTTTTAAGGGTATTGATGTTTTTGAAGTCAGTTAATAAATCCAAGGAGTTTTAAGGATTTATTGTCAAATATAACCAAAAAAAAGGTCTAAAGCTCTCTCCTGTAAAGTATGTAATAGATTTGCGGATAGAGCACTTTACGTAGCACATGTCGATATAAGACTATTGTAATATCAAAACAAAATATCACAGTGTTACATAAAAATACCAAATTATGCAGAATTTTTTTGGTTAGCTACTCAAAAGATAATTATGAATTTTTACAAATTAATGGTATCTTACCCTTCATAAAGAACTGCCATAATGAAGATAATGCTAATAGATCCCATGAGTCCTCCGATAGAGTTAAACTTCCACCACTCGAACAGCACCGTCTCGTTGTAGCCGCCGTGGAACTAAAATAATTGTTTATTTAATAAACTTCCGTATTCGATTATTAAATAAAAGCAGTAATTCATTTGCTTATTACTGAAAAAATACAGTCTTAAACAAAGTATGAGGCACAAAATAAGACCAATTTAAAAGATGATGATTTCAAATTAACCTTTTCTGAGCCGCTAGGATCGCTATGGCAGTTACCGGCAGGCCGCGAAAATTTAGATAATTTTTATAATTCCCCGTGTTCTAATGTGTGTGTTTCTTGAAACTTACTGTCATAGACATCATATGGCCAGCCATTGAGCCGTGTCCAGAGTGCTGCTCGGCATCTCCACTCCGACTTTCCATCTGTAAGGATAACAATAATAATTATTATTATGGAATCCTTAATATGTTATACAAGGGAAGCGATTTTCTGATGAATGTCAATAAATCGAATGCGATAGTTTTTAAAAGAAATGAAAGTATGACTAAACGCGAGATCACTGTGAATTATTTTTATATCTGAGAATTATGTTTTCTAGGGATGGAATGACTGCAAAATATATCGTGAGGAGGGTGAGCGCCGGGAACAGAATGAACGGTGCACTTAAATCAACCTTTACAAATAAATTTTTGTCACCGGAGGCAAAATAAGCAGTTCGCAATGGAGTCCTGGTGCCGAACCTTATGTACGGCAGCGAAGTATGGAATTGGAAAAACAAGAATAAAAGTAGGCTGATGTCAAAATGCGATCTCTCAGGAAAATGTGTGGTAAAAATATCAAGATCCATTATCGACAAAACCAATAAAGGAACTCTGCGTTGGTTTTGACATGTAGAGCGAATGTACAGCAGAAGAACAGCTAAAAAGGTTAATGGTGAGAATGTTGATGAATGGAGAAATTGAGAAAGTACGAGAAAGACGTGGCATGATCAAATCCAATAAATACTTGAAGGTGGACATGTCGAAAGTACAAATAATTGGCGCGTGTGCATGAGAATATGTATGAATGTAGAGGAAGGCCTCTCGCTCTGCCTACCTTTACAAGGAAACAGGATAATGGCTTGTTTTACTCGTTTTTTGTATTTCGACATTTTGAAAAGAGTCCTAAGACACACCACAAAGCTGTTGCTGAGCCTAAAACGGCTTCCGTACGGACAGAGACTGGAAACTCTCGGTCTCACAACGCTGCAGGAACAGCGAGAAAGGGGTGTCTTGATAGAGACATAAAATACTCAACAGTCATTATAGCAGGTCAAATGTGGAATCCACATTTCAAATAAAAAAGATGCTCGACTTCGAGGCCAGTCTCGGGCTGGAGAAAATCAGTTTCAATCTAAACTCACAGAAACATTTCTTGCAATAGGATTATTGATGGTTGGAATAAGCTGCCACAAGAGCTGGTCTCAATGTACAGTCTCAATAATTTAAAAAATGGGCTAGATATGTTTTGGAAAAGTTAAAATACGCCAACAATTAACTTTCGTTAAAACAGATTTAAGCTGCTCGCTTGGAATAAAAATAAAAACAATAATGCATGCGTCGCACTACGAGTATAAACACAAGTTGGTACGTGATTACAACACTGGGTTTACTAGTATGGCTGTACTAGAGCTAGCTGTTCCTAGATATTGCAATAAAAAGAAAGGGTACCTCCACAGCAATGACATCAGTTTGCAACTTTATACAAACCAAAATTGATAAAGGAAATACAGTGACTGCACTCATACTTGACTTCAAGAAGGCATTTGATACAGTCCACATAGATACCCTTCTAGATAAACTAAAACATACAGGAGTTAAGGGACAAGCTCTCAAAATATTTAAAAACTATCTACAAGGAAGAAAACAGTTTACGAAAATTGAAGAACACAAAAGTGAAATAACAACAATGCAATTTGGAGTACCTCAGGGATCAATATTAGGACCATTGTTTTATATAATATACATTAACGACATAATACACAGTGACATAATGGGAAAAAAAACAATCTATGCGGACGACTTAGGAATTTTATACGAAAACAAAAATGACATTGAAACGACTAAAACCATCAACAATGACGTGCAAAAACTATTAGAATGGACATACAAAAACTTCTTAACACTAAATGCCAAGAAATGCAATATAATACATTTTGAAACACAAAAGAAGAACCATAACATGAACATAAAAATAAACAACGAAACTCTTAAAGAACTAGAACATGTGACTTACCTAGGACTTACAATGGACAGACAATTAAAATGGACAAAACACATAGACGGACTCACTAAAGTAATGGCATCACTACATAGCCTCTTCTACAAAATTAAAGATTTTATATCAAGAAAAGAAAAAATTATGATGTACGAAGCCTATGTCAAAAGTAAATTGAGTTACATGATCGCCTTCTGGGGAACTGGTAACAAGACAGACATAACAAGAATACAAAGACAACAAAATAAAATTCTTAAACTAACATACAACCTACCCTACCTGACCTCTACGACTGAACTGTACAAAAAAACACACCAGTTTGACATAAACTACTTGACTAAAATTGAGACCTTAAAAATTGTGCACAAAATAACACTGGGAAACATACAAGACGACGACATAATATTAGTCAAAAATGCTGACATACATAAATATAACACCAGACAACAAAAACACTATCATATTGAAAAAGCAAAGACAAACACAGGACAGTCAAAAATACTACATAATGGACTTAAACACTACAACGACCTACCTTACTACTTGAAAACTTTTAATGGAGACAAATTTAAAATCAATCTGAAAAAGCACATGATGACTGAACTAACTAGACTAGACGAGACATAAAATGACTAGACAATATTTAATTTCTAATGTAACCCTAACGGGTTTTTTAAAATTGTAAATAAATAAAAAAAAAAAAAAAAAAAAAAAAAAAAAAAAAATATGTCAAAAAGACACTGTAATACAGTAAACCTAAAATATTGAACATGTTACCAGACAATATTAAAAATACCAAGTTGAATACAGGAGTGAGACGTTTGCTCAAATTATGGTTAATAGAATTTTTTTTTTGTATTAGTGATAGTTTTTAATTTTTGATGATGTAATATGTAATGTTTTTCAAGTAAAATTATTATTAATGTAGGTTTAGTATGAATAATCTAAGCAATTTATAAGAACCTGCTGACAAGTTGTATGTATGTAACTCATCAGGACATTAATTTAAGACTATTTTGTAAATATTTTTGAAAAATAAAAATGAAAAAAATATTTTTTTAAATATTATTATTCACGCTTATCTTTATACCCGAGTTGTCCATTGTCCGTTAGGTCAACAAATAACATTCTGTGTTAACAAAACAAAGGGTATTTAACATTACAAAATGGAGGTAGATGAAAATGAGAGATTATACAACTAATTTGTTCTGCATTATGATTTTACCGACGATAATATAAACCTTAAGCTGAGACAGCGAATGGTCAAATATTATATACGGTCTGACTCACTGTACGGTGTAGAGGTGTAGACTCTAAAAGTTAATATTATAAACCGCCTTGAAGCATTTGAAATGTGGATCCACCGTAGAATGTTAAGAATATCTTGGACCGATTTGATAACCAACAATGAAGTATTGCGTAGAGCCAATACAAAGAGAACTATTCTCCACTGTTAAGCTCCGTAAGATTTTATATTTTGGCCGTGTGTTCAGAGGTGATAAATATGCCATACTTCAGCTTGTCACGAAGGGGAAGATCGAGGGACATAGAGGGGTCGAAAGAAAAGAGTTTTCCTGGCTTCGAAACATCCGAGCATGGACCGGGATTAGAACTGTGGAGGAGAGAATTTTTACACGCAATTCCAACCATATGTGTGATACTTTGTCAATGCTGTCGGCGAAAACACCAATTAGGTACTTAGTACTTAGACACTTACATAGTATCATAAACGTAAACCGATACCAACGCCCAGCGGCATCGGTAATTAGTTAGTCCCCCATTTGGATTTTATTACTTAGATTCTCATTTTGAAAATGATGTTTTTAAACAATTGAAGAGTTTTCGCTCAACTGTGGGCAATATTTTTGTTTGGCATACGGACATATCCGAGAAGAAGACCATTATAAAACGGAATAAATATATGGAGAAAACCACAAACTAAAATGTCGACTAATGTTTCCTCATTATATCCGAGATCTCGCTATTTCCGTGATCGTTATAACCAAGTTCGACTGTATTTAATGAAAAAAACAAACAAAAAATAAATCTCACATGCAGGTGTTCCTTAGCTAGGTCTGCGACGGCCGCGACAACGCTGTGCTGGGTGGCCACATCATGACCCCCGTGTCCCGAGTGCATGTCGTGACCGCCGTGTCCCGAGTGCATGTCGTGGCCGCCGTGTCCCGAGTGCATGTCGTGGCCTTCCATCGGTAGGGAATGGAAGACTGTGTCTCTGTAGACAAATAAACACATTTAGAGAAAAATGCTTATGCGGATTTACTGTGAGAGATGGAGGTATGGCATTCGGTGTGAGCTGGTCTTTCTACATTTGTCTCTCATAGATTTCACACCTAATAAGCTAGTCCACTCGCATATTGGTATATTTGTAACTCATTGTAATAAACCAAGGTTAAAACATCATCATCATTGGATGTCCGCTCCCTAGTTGGAGCATATGGTGTCCACAAAGATCTTCCAAGGATCTGTCAGCTGCCAGCTCCTGTGGATCCTCCCGAGTCAGGTTCGCGTCCCGTAGTTCTGACACGAACTGCCGACGAGCAGACATCGTCCAAAAGCAGCGGTCGTCCAGGACGTCGAGAACCTGATGCTTTGTAAAGTAGGAAAGCGTGGGAGTAGACAGACGCCACCAATAATAGAGGAACGCTTTCTTTTTAAGTGGAAATCTGCGGATCGTCGCTGGACCTCTGGATCCAAAGGGGACAAGCCCATTAGAACCGGGAGTGCATCCATCGAGTATGTCTTATATGCTCTAGCAAGAGCCGGGAGAGGTTGCCTTTGTCCACTTAAAATAATTCGCCTGAAATATTGCAACTCACATCGGTGTGCCCAACAGCCAGCTGCATAGCATACAATGCCTAGGAAAATGGATTTATAATAGACCGTTAAAGTTTCAAAAGACAAAAACTAGTCATGAGAATAAAACATTTTAATCTTAATATTTAAATCAAACACTGATTTGAGTATATTTATTTTATTTATTTTCTCAACATTGAAACTATGAAAAAAAACTAAGCTTGAAGAAGCAAACGTGTTGTTGCTGAAACTAGTTAATTTATTTATTCATTATACAGGATGTTCTTTAAACCCTGTCACATCTGAAACCACAATGATCAGTATGGGCAAGAAGACATATTAATATATTAAAAAAAACAAATGGTTGCTTACTTCTGCAGGGGAGAAGTGAGGGGAGCGCGGCGCAGTATCAGATTCCCCCCTCCCCATCCTCGTTTCTCTCCTGCAGAAGTTAGCAACCATTTGCTTTTTTTGATATTTTATTTTTTTAAATTTTATTTGTTCTAAAAAATTATTTTAATGTGCCAATATGTCTTCTTGCTCACACTGATCAGCGTAGTTTCGGATGTGACAGGGTTTAATTAACACCCTGTATAAATGGCCTAAGCCAATTAAAACAGTTACATGAAGAAACACACGAGCATATGTAAGAAACTGAACAAAAATAACATAAAACTATGTAGCGAAGACAATGAAAAGCAATAAAAAAATGTTATACGATACATTCATAGACATATAAGACTTCGAGCTAAACCATGCCAATCCATCTTCATCCTGTGACCTGTGAATGTTACACAGTGTGTAAAGTGGCCGTTTAAACCAGGCAATGACAGGTCATAAGCCCTGTAAATGTATAGACTTCCATATTGCATTTTTAAAAAAAATGTCATTTCAGTTTTTTTATTTAAAAAAAGCAATAACAGTTACCGTTTTACAATTTAAGCTGTTGCGTGAAAACATAAAAAAAAATAACAGTTTAGTGCAGTGGACGACACGAAAAAAAATTAAAGTTTTTTCCGTTGCTCAATTTTTGTTAATTAAGAAAGAAAAAATTACTAAATTTCAAATTTCAGTTTTTAATTTTTTTAATTATTATTTAATGTATTTTATAGGAACCTTGTTTTATGGAATAACATAATTTTTTTTAGTTCAAAACTTTTATTCAATCCATGATACCTTTAATTTCACAAAATGTCATTTCATTTGTGACCTATAGTATCAAAAAGTGACAGATCCACTTTGGGAAAAAAATGAGTTAATAATGCAGTTTCACTGCTTTTAAAAATTGGAAAATGGCATTGTCATCATAAACCGATTAATCCTTACAAATTTTAAGCGGTGGCTCTTTGAAAATCATGGTTATTATCAAAACATGACATATTCATTCAAGTGTATTATCAAATACTGACAAATCCATTCAACCAACAAGCATCGTTACAGATGTCTCGTGATTGGTCGAAGGAACCGCCATTGTTTTTTTTTACTCATAGAGTATTCACATAACCATTGTAATTGCGTTCTAATGAGTATCAGGGGATAGATGTTTTGTGATTTTCAAAGTTTAAAGTGGTAGAAAGTTCGTAAAATATGGAAAGAGTTACTTCAGATAAAGCAAGGAAGAGGATTAGACAACCAGATAAGTGGAAAAGGTCAAAAGAAGTACTAAAACGGTAAGTTCTTTTTCTTAACTGTCAAAAAACCAATGTTATCTTGCATGTTAAAATTACAGTGGTGTATCCTAGTGTAGGTCAATTTGTCAATTTTATTTAGTGATATTTGAATTTAAAAAAATATTATTTGCATATACATGTGTAACGAAACTCGTAGTACAATCTGAAAACTGGTGAATCTGCATTATATTTGGAGTCGAATGTGTAATATAACTTTTGAATCTAGGTTAAAAAAAAAAAAAAATTCTTCTTGTAAAAGCTTTCATAAGTACCGCAGATTAAGTAAAATTGTATGAATTCTTATTAAAATGCTGTTTTTTTATGAACAGTATTATTTGTCTTAATAAATGATATTTGATAACAATTTCCAAAAATTCATCTAAAAACAAATTAATTCTTAATCAATTTTCTCGAAAACTATCGGTCAAATCAAAGAAATTTATTCCACAAAATCGGCTCAAAAGATGATATTAATTCACTGGTTTCCCGCTTGTACGCCGAGTTTCGTTACAAGGTGGATTTATATTTTTTAAGTAGTTTCATATCCATGCTATTCTAAACATCGACTTGTTGGTTATGTTACAGATATTCCGCACCAACTTTACCCTTTGCACCAAAATGCAACCATAATTCTGAAGCATACCAATGTTTATCTTTGACAATGGCAGACATGCACAACTTTTATGAAAAATTCTATTTGCATGCAAATAAAATTTACCAAGATAATTTTTTGATTAAATATTGTGTGCCAAAAAAAGTAAAGAGAAGAAGAGGAAATAACTCAACTAGTTTAGAAAAAAAAAAAACCAAATCAATATCAGCGTCTTATCATGTAAGAAAAATTAATAGGATGATAGTGCCGGTCTGTAGAGATACATTTTTAAATATTTTACACATAAAAAAAACACGTGTTCTAGGAGTGATGAAACGACATTTTACATCAGGTACTCCTGCTATTGAAAAACGGGGAGGTAATAGGAAGGTCCTTAAATTTGCTGAACGTCAAAATGCTGTCGTAGAATACATATCAAAATTTATTCCTTTAGAAATACATTATTGCAGAAGTAAAATAAAATCCCGGCAGTACCTGGCATCAGAATTGAATATCAACAAATTGAGCAAAATGTTCAATGCCCAAGCAGACCCGAGTTGCACAGTAAAAACATCGTATTTTAGGAAAATTTTTAAAACTGCATTCAATATCGGATTTGGTTCTCCAAAATCCGACCAATGTTCCAAGTGTTTAGAGCTTGGGGAAAAAATAAAATACGAAAAGGATATTGGAACCAAAAATACCTTTATTATTGAAAAACGAGTGCATAAACTGAAAGCGAAAATGTTTTTTAAAATGCTACAAGAAGAGAAATCTGGAATGATGACAATATCTTTTGATTGTCAAAAGAACCAACCTTTGCCTAAGGTTCCAGATCAAGCTGCGTATTATTCACGCCAATTATATATGTATAATTTTACAGCAGTAATTGGTACCTCGCACTCTAAATTAACATCTGACAATGTATTTATTTATGCATGGACAGAGGATCAGTTTGCCAAAGGATCCAACGAAATAGCGAGTTCAGTCTTTCATCTTCTGTCTTCCATCGATTTTGATGGTATCACCAACCTCCGACTTATGGCTGATGGATGTGGAGGACAGAACAAAAATTCTACCCTTATCGGAATGTGTACCAAGTGGTTAGACAGTAATACTCATTCCGTAAAAACTATAGAAATAATATTTCCCGTGGTCGGTCATTCCTTCCTTCCAGCCGATAGGGTTTTTGCAGGAATAGAAAAAAAGATAAAGATGAAGGAAGTAATTGTAGATCCAGAAGACTACTACAACATTTTTAAAGAGCATGGAAAGGTACACAAGCTAGGGACTGAAGTGAACATTTTTGACTGGAAGTCTGCCATACAGGGGATTCTTAAGCCCCCAAGTCAGTGGCATTTTAAATTTGCTCCTACCAAAAGGTTTATATTAACTAAAAATATGTCCGGTTTAATAACAGTTGCTGGAGAAGCCCATTATAAAGTTGATTTGTGTATGCCTAAAAAAATATTAAAATCTAAGACATCGCCGAGCCAAATTATTCCCATTCAGTTAAATAAAACTGCAAAAATTAAAAAAGATAAAGTTAAAGATGTAAACAATCTAATCATTAAGCACTATGGTGATAATTGGAGAAATGTTGCGTGCTTACTATATTACAAAAACATCATTGATAACTTTCAAGATATAGAAGATGCGGAAACTACAGAAGACCCGGAATTATTTTGTACAACAATTGAAGAAATAAGCGACCTCACTGTATAGCTTAAATATTTTTTGTAATGTATTTTCTTTTTTAATATACAAACTATTAAAGATTTTTTTCATTTAATTTGCATCCCTGGCTGCACCCATGGTTTAAGACCAAGATGGCAAATCATCACTCGGTAGTAGCAAAATGTGACAAATCCCAAACGGTTAATATCAAAATATGACAAATCCGTACTTTACTTTCAAAAAGTGACAGATCCAAACAAGAATCGTAAATTTATAGAAAATTGAGCTTAGTAAATTATTTTTAATGCTTTGAAATGAAATATTTCAACCGTTAAAATGTAAATAAAAGAAAACAAACACTTCTATTCATTTATTTCACAAATAAACACATTTTCACGATTATCTCTAAACTATGAAAAGTGGACATGTCACATTTTGATTCTATAAGTCACATTTATACCTATAATTATGTTTTCATTTGGATTATATGAACTTAATTATTAATTTAACATTTATAATAAATTACCCATGATAAATTATAAATATTGTATACACAAGAAATTATCAATTGGATGCGCGTGTAAATTGGGCGCTTACACTAAAATTGAGCCACTTAGTAAACTTGGCGTTCCTTTTATACAAACGGCAGGGTCGGCATTTTAAAGGAATTGTGCGCTTAAGTGCCTCATTACTGTACGTAGATTCCGATAATATTGTATGAAGTTTTAATGAATGGGTCAAAAACGTAAAAATTAACACCAAACGCAGTTGTTTTTAAACGGTGTACTCACAAGTTATCTCGTTCTTTTAAAATGTCTTAAAGGTTACAACTGGTTACGACACTGTTTCAGTTTAAATTGCTACTCCGTTGTGGAAACACCTTCAGCTTTTGATATTATTTGTTATTTCATGGTAACGACTGACGACATCGTGCTGTTTAAAATTTCGAATTTTAAGATATGGAATAAGGATGGACAAGGTCACGGGACTACACGGGTATGGGGTGGAGTGAGGACGGGCCGGGGAGATTTCATGCGTATATGTATATGTACTTCTTCCTTGGGAGATTACAATACGAGTAGGTAGGCATTATGGATAAAGATTTTAAGTTATTTTTGTGAAACTGTTCTTGGTGTTTCGAAAGGGTAGCTGTTTTAAAACAGCAGTTTCAATTTTTTTACCACCTCTATTTCAAAGGCCTTTTCCCTTTATGTTGCGACGGATTTAGATGATCAGTTTAATTTAAATAGATGAAATTAACAGATATAAAAATATAAAAAAACTAACCTTTTACAGATCTCAAAGTGAAACAGTGCAGCGCGTAGATGCAGAACTTTATAAATAAGATAGACAAACTAGGATTCAATCTTATATTTATATCGGGACACAAACATTGGGTCAATAAGTCAAGATACATCTGTCAGCTAAGCGCGTGCTGTACTGGAGAACGATCGAGGAAAATGCTCAAATTCCCACAGTAAACTATTAGAGGTTAACAAAAGTTGTGTCCGTTTTTTTTTTTCAAATTTAAAAATGAGCACCATAAGTATAACAAAATGGTAAAGTTTATAAGACATTTGAAAGAAAATTTTCTGCTCTACAAGATATTGTGTTTGCTTTTACGTTACATAAATTATTTTATTTGATTACAAGCCTTCGAAACAGGATGTCAAGTAGATGAAAGTGAGCATTTTCGACACCCTTGACATTCAAGCGAGAAGAAAATAAATATGGGGGATACATTATTGACTAATTTGACAACAAACGAAGGAGAATTTTCGGGTCGGAAAACCGCCACGAAAGTTTCACTATAAAACTTTTATCTTCTTAAGTATGGATTATGGATGTTTACGTTTTTTGCCGTTTTAAAGTTAAAAATGTAGATATTATCGCAATAAGTTATTTTATACCTGAATAGAAATCACCGAATTCCACTTTCGTCATAAAAAATATTTTTTGAGTTGATATAAAAATCTGAAGTCTACATTATTTTAATGGAAAAAATCTCAGTGGTCCCAGATACGCTATTTTAATATGTACTATTATCTTCAAAATAATTATTATTTTACATTGAATAATCTTTATAGATTGATTTTTTTTAAACGAATAATCCGCTTAGCCTCTATTTTGAGAGCAGAAATTTTCCTTCCTAATTTTTTAATTTGAAAAAAAAACACAACTTATGTTAACGCCCAATATTCAGTTTATCTCATATTTATTTACAAACAAGCTGAAGAGATTAGTTTGTTATTTTGAATGAGAAAATCAGCAATGGCATCTAGCTAATTACTATATTATATGCAAAATAGTTGATGCGATTGCATTTCTAGATAAGGAATTAAGATAACGAAAGCTTAAGCTGCAGAACTAATTAATAAAAATAAATCGAGACAAGAGTTTCTCTACTGACAGTTCTCCATGGAACTGCATTCGTATTTATTTTACTTTATAAGGTAATTCAACAAAGATACATACTGGAAAACATACAGTTTGAAGGTATTCTTCGATAGAATTCCACATGCATAGAAATACATCTTCATTTATACAATTACACAAAATAGATAGAATTACTTACATTTGTTGTTTTTTTATATATTGTTTATTTCTTATACAGTATAAGAATACAATGAAAAATAAGTTGTTCGAGGTGTGTTCAGAAAATAACGGGAATTTGTCAAAACTGTCCGACTGATGGTCCGACTGTCAAATGTTTATTATGTTGGTATAATGCCTCTGAAGTATGCTAAAATTTTCAGCTATATTTATTGTTTACTTTGTCTGTGCAGCCGCTAAGGTTGGACGTGTTTTTATGAGCTCGGCGATTTTCGTTTGTTATAAAAAATGAATAAATAATTTGTATTAAATTTTGTGTAAAAAATGGAATAAAGTGTAATAAAGTAGGTGAAATGTTAACAAAGGCCTATGATGAGTCTGATATGAGTAAAACAAGAGTTTACGAGTGGTATAAGCGTTTCCAAGATGGCGGTGAAGACGTTAAAGATGACAAACAGCCCGGACGCCCCAGCACATCAACAATCGATGAAAACGTGGAAAAAGTTAATGAAATGGTTATGAACGCTCGCCAAATCACAATCAGAGAAGTCGCTGATGATGTTGGCATATCGATTGGCTCGTGCCATGAAATTTTTTCCAATTTTTTTTTAATTCCGAACAAAAACAGCGGCGAATAGAAGTTGCTCAGGTGTTACTAAATGAAGTCAACGACGATGCAGAATTACTGAAACGTGTTATAACAGGTGACGAAACATGGGTTTACGGATATGACGTCGAAACTAAGGCACAATCGTCCCAGTGGGGGCATTCTGGATCGCCAAGACGAAAATCGCCGATCACGCCGAACACGTCTAACTGCCACAGACAAAGTAAAAAATGAATATAGCTGAAAATTTTTCATACTGCAGGGGCAATTATACCAACATTTTTTTTAATGCAGAAAGATGAATAATACTCATTGGAGTCATTTTATGATCTTAACTCATTTTAAGGTTTCAGTTGAGTCGTTTTCGTTCTAAAGGTGCGAAATGTTCTCCATCTCTCTTGTAATACTTTAAAAATAAAAAAAATTAGACAATCTCAAAATATTGTTGACTTATTGAAGATTTTGCAGATTGACATATGTACCTAACCTTGATGATTCACAGAACACTCCAATGGCAGGTTGTTGATAGTATAATTACGAGTATTATTAATTTACTCAATCAGATAGCGGCCACTGAAGTAACATGTTTATAATCATATCACAATAATGAGTGGTTTATTTTTATAAATATTGTAAAAAAACATAATGCTTATTGTACGTAATTCAATTACATTAGTAAACAGTAAATCACATTAAAAAACCACAATGAGGAATCAGTTTTGTGATAAAAAAATCATGTTAACAATATTATGAATATTTATGTAGTTATTATCATATTATGTACATTAAATTATACATTTATACAATGTTGCTTTGACTTTCTAACTAGGATTATTCACCCCGTTCTAAGTTAGTCAAAAAAAATATAAAAAACAGTAATCAATAAATAAAGCTTGGCTGCACGAGTGGTTGATGGGATTGAGTGGTTTGTGGCTGGATGGACCACCGGTGGATGAAGGTCCACCTATCCTACCCATCCTGTGATCTCCAAACTTTCAATGTTTGTTATTCTCCTCGTCTCTTTGGCCATGGGTAGCTACGGTTGCTATAGGAACAATTTTTAATATCCATAGCAACCAACATCAACAATTACACTTTCTTTTTCTTCTTGATAATTTCTGCCGACTTCCGCATGTTAGAATTTTATCTGCTCGTCCTATAATCATCTGCCCGCATCTGAACATTTTTACATCATCTGACCGCCGCTCCGCCAAATTCATCATTATATTTTGCAAATAACTTTAGTGAAAGTGCCGTGTTCACCAAAAAGGAAAAAAACTACCAAAAAGCCAGGACTTGGAGATATCATCCGGATTCCTGTCCCTGATTCCCTTTCCTGTCTTCCTAAAGGTAGGATTTTTGTCTACTGAAGTTTGTTTAGCCGCACACTGTTCGATTCCGCATTTTCCGTCTCCGCGCAACCCATCTCTTATTTCCCCGCAAATTTTAACACAGATCAACGGATTCGGTCAAATAATATCCACACAAAATTATAATCGCCACCCCAAAGGTAGTAGACATAATGGAAATATAGGAAAAACATAGTAAAATACGTTTGCGGTGTCAAGTAGTATAATTGAAATTGGTTTTTGCAAGGTTTACAGACAGTTTTGAATTACGCTATTATTAAAGTAGGCAGGTAAGTTTTTTTTTTAATGTGGCAACATAGAGGGAAAACGTTTTTGAGTTGGGAATATGGAGTCTAGGCATTTACAGTCACAAAAGTCAACAGATGGGAGAGTCGCGGAAATGTGGATGTTCAAACATGGGCAGAATGGTGCATGTTACACAGTGTGAAATGTGGCCACTTAAACCAGCCAATGACAGGTCATAAGCCCTGTAAATACCTAGACTCCCATATTTCCAACTCAAAAATGTTTTCCCTCTCTGTTGCGACAAATTTAAATATGAACAACTCCCAAGGGAGAAAATCCAGCCAGTCTGCAAGCATTTAGACATACTCAAAACATTGTTGGTAGGTTTTTATTTATAGTTTATTTTGGCATCAATAACTAATTTTCCGTTTTTGATAGAGATTTCTAATTATGTTTTACTAACTCATTGGAGAACGCTAAGTTTGCGGTGTCAAGTAGTATAATTGAAATCTGTATTTGCAAGATTTAGAGACGGCTTTGAATTACGCTATTATTAAGGTAGGCCGGTAGGTTTTTATGTATAGTTTATTTTGGCATCAATAACTAATTTTCCGTTTTTGATAGAGATTTCTAATGTTTCACCAACTCAATGGAGAACGCTAAGTTTGCGGTGCCAAGTAGCATAGTTGAAATCTGTATTTGCAAGATTTAGAGACGGCTTTGAATTACGCTATTATTAAGTTAGGCAGGTAGGTTTTTATGTATAGTTTATTTTGGCACCAATAACTAATTTTCTGTTTTTGATAGAGATTTCTTAGTTTGCTTCTAATACCCTCATAGATATGTATAAGTAATCATTGACTTCAAAATATTTTGAGTATGTCCAAATGTTTTAAGACAAGGCCGGATGAAGCTCACCTACAGCAATAAAGGTTTCAGCTATTTTACTACACAAAAGTCAACAGATGGAAAAGTTGAGGAGAATAAGATGTTTGAACATAGGCAGAATGGTGAATTTGAATGAATGGAAGTGAGCTCTGGGGTTCCGTGGAAGGGTCACAGGGGTTCTGAGAGTTAGGGCGTATTGTCGTAGACAACAGGCAGTCGACGCCGGCGCTTTTGTCGGTAAATAGCTTCACCTTTGAAAAATGCCTTGTTTTGGACCTTTTTTTCGAGTCTAACATTTCAACACGCAAACAATAAAGTAGATAGACCTTGAATCGCGCGCGGCGCCCGCGCGCGGGCACATGGCCAGCGCCACGCGCTGCATCCCACGCCGCAAAACGCTCGCCACTGTGACCACGCACTCGTGGGCCTTAATAATAACATTTTTGTCAATTTAATTTTTTAATGTCGAGATGGGATTTCGCCAAAAACAGGTTGATTAATTAGGGTCCCATAGCAAAAAAAAAGGGAATCGCTGGCCTAGACTCCCACATTCTCTTCTCGAAAATGTTTTCCCGGTGCAATAAATTTCAGAATTTTATGGCCCCGCGGTTGGGGCGGTACATGCAAATATGTTAAATAGTTGGCGCAAAACAATAGTTGGTGATGGTAGCGCAAAAACTTATCACCATTAAAGTTATATATTACGTGAGTTGGTAGTTCGACTGTAGAGAGAATCATTGCTACAAGTGGGTAATTGAGAGACAATCAGTACTGGTTATTTGTAATGGGTACGGTCACGGTGCAGTGAGTCAATTAGCTATTGGGTATAAGTTGTAATGCTCAAAGACAATAAACTCTCTGACGCACAAGGTATATCCAAAGATTCGCGCCTGCGTGGTACTCACCGCAACTTATTGAGGAGTTGACGCTATTGATGTTAGCTGACTGTTGTGTACGCTTCGTGGTGCTTGTTTGAAATGCCAAATAAAATTGAAAATCCCACGGCTTGTGAGATAAGTTCTGTAATTTCTTCTAAGTTTGCTTATGCGAAGAACATTAAACCAATCCACATTCATGAACAGATCTATGAGGTGTACGGAGAGTCAATGGTATGGAAATGGTTGAGACAGTTTAATCAGATCAGCTTCGTCTACGGCGAGAGCAAAACTGATTATACCTATACACAAACAGCGCACTAAATTCGATGAACGCGCATTTACGGTCGCAGGTCCTACGGCATGGAATGCTCTCCCAGCAGAGGTGCAAGGCTGTGAGAGTGAAGCGATGTTTCGGAAAAAACTTAAAACCCACTTGTTTACTAAATCATTTGAATAAACTGTAGCATATGATAGTAAAATAAATTGTTTAACTTAAATTACTCATTTAGCCTCTTTTAACAATATTTAGCTTCGATTAATAACATAAGCCTCTATTGATAATATTTAGCCTCTTTTTGAAAAAAAAAAAAAAAAAAAACACCACATTTCACACTAATGGAGTCATGCGTTAAACATATTCTTGCCACATTTTGTTGTCCTGTCAGAAATTGTATTATATTTAATGTGTTGTGTACTTAATTGGTGATGTGTTAGGTTTGTTTTTTGTAATAACACTGTAATTATATCAATATAGCACTGTGTGCACAACAATAAGCTAAAATTAATCAAAATAAATAAAAAAATCTTCGATTAAATTGATTTATCTATAGAATCACTTTGTACAGCGCCCTTGGGGTATTATATTACGAAAATGGCGCTTTATAAGTTATCCATAATAATAATGAAGGTCGTGATAATGTGCACGACAACGAACGAAGCGGGTGTCCCCTTTTTATGAAGACGGCGGCACCGTTTCCGGGGTAGTATAAATAATCTTTTTAGGGGTACGATTATCATTTATTCCGTGAACATGGCCCAACCATTGTAATCTTCTTATTTTGATAAATTGTGCAATATTGGGTTCGCCATACAGTGCCTCTAAATCACGATTAAACCGTCTCCTCCACACTCCGTTTTGGTTGACAGAACCAAATATCTTCCTTAATATTTTTCTTTTAAATACATATACCATGTTTTCATCTCTTTTGGTCATAACCCAGCATTCGGTGCCATATGCAATGACCGGTCTGAGGAGTTTTGTAAATAATGGTCTTAGTTTTTCTAGTGAGCAATTTGGATCCCAGGTGTTAAAATAAGCCATAATAACGTCTGTTTGCTGCCGATAGCCGTGCTCTAATCTCGGTACTATACATAATTGATATCATTAGTCATTTCAGTACATAAATATATAAAGGAAATATTAACGTTATCAATACGTCATTCCAATCCACTGTGTCGTGTTATCGTGTGAATTTATAATCAAGAAACCGACAAGTGCCGATCTGACCGCAGGATCTGATAGAACCTGCCGCGAGAGAGAAGTCGCTAACAAGATATTTTAGCTATCGTGCTGAGAATATCAAACCACATCTACATTCGTTGTCAGTTCAGTTCTTATTGGGCTGGAGAGAAAAAGATTATACCCACAGTAGGATAATTATAAAATTCCTACAAGGGCTCAGTAGGTAGCAAAAAATTTAACACTGCAACCTACAAGTGAATGTGCAATACTCATATACATAGTACATGTGGCGCAAACATTCTCCCAGCCTTGAAAGGAACGCCTTTCAAATTAAAAGATAAAAAAAGGAATTATGCTATCTTAAGCAAATAACCTTATTGCGCAAGGCAAAAAATACAAATACAATAATAATAACCTAAACTATTTTTTTTTAATTTATTTTTTGTAAAGCACTGCAAAGTACGACTATTCGCAGATGATACCCTTATATATATAGCGGGAGAAAACTATGAAGACTCAATTAATAAATTGAATGAAGATCTACAGAACATATCGTCATGGCTAAAGATAAATAAATTGAAATTAAATGTTAGTAAAACAAAATATATGGAAATAGGTAATAAAGCACATGGCATAACAATGAATGTAAACATTGATGGTAAAATTATTGAAAGGGTTGATGAAATGAAATACTTAGGAATTATTCTTGACTCCAGATTAAATTTAACATCACACTTTGAATATATACATAAGAAAATTTCAAAAAAGATTTTCTTCCTAGGAAGAATTCGAAAAAAAATAAATAAAAAGAGTGCAGAACTTATATACAAAACAATAATTGCCCCTCATTGGAACTATTGCTCTACTATATTATATTTAGCTAACGAGGGAGACATAAACAAGTTTGTAATACTACAAAATAGAGCAATGAGAATTATACTGAAAAAAAGCAAATATAATAGTGTTGAAAAAATGAGAAAACAATTGAACTGGATAGGAATAAAGAAAAGACTATTGTATAATGTATTTGTATTTATATATAAAGTGTTTAATAATCTCATGCCAAAGTATTTTATAAGTGAAATTATATTAAATAGAAATGTACATAAATATAGGACAAGAAATAGAAATAGGATAAGACTACCACTTAAGAAAAAAACAAAATCACAAAATAGCTTAATGTATAAAGGGTTAAAACTGTATGATGAGATGCCTGAAAGTATGAAGAATGAAAGAAAACTTACGGATTTTAAAAAAAAATGTTATGTTTATTGTAATAATGTAGTTATGTAAGAAATATTTAATAAGTATTTGTTATAATTGTAAATATATTAGTTAATATACAATGTAATATTAACTAACTTAAGTAAATAAATAAAAAATAAAAAAATAAAAAAAAAACCTTTATTAGCATAAAAAAAATACATCCAATAAAAAAATGTAACACTTAAGGTAGAACTTGCCAAAAAAGAGTCTGGCTCTTGTGTTTGTATCAACAATGTTTTGAGTTGGTCCAATTTTTTGTAGACAAGAACTGGATTCAACCCCCTAGAGAGCTGTTAATATTGACATTCAAATTTAAAAATGTTTCCAGGCGTTGCCTAGTATGTGAGTGAAATAATTCAATCGGATGAATCTCAATCACTCAATCAATCAATCAATCACATATATATTTTTTAATAAAGTGGTAAAGGTTTTAGCTCTTTTTTTATTTTTTTTGTTTTCTTACAATAAACATAATAATAAAACAGAGTATTAAAAAAATAAAGCATAATTACATATCAACGAAATACATATTATTATATTTTATTATTATTTCCCATATAAAAATCCCACTAAGGCATGGCCTGTTTTACTTCACAAACATCAACAGATGGAAGAATTGAAGGAATATAGATGTTCAAATAAAGACAGAATGGTGAATGTTAAACCAGCCATTGACAGGCCTGTAGATGCCTAGACTTCTATATTCCCTTCTCTAAAATGTTCTCCATCTCTGTTATAATATGTTAAAATAATGTAAATTATACTAGAGTAGACTAATAATACTATTGTAATGGAAGAGAACACAATTTAACGAATAGTCTTTAAAAAAAAAATTTTTGGTCTTTACCAAAGCCACTCGGGCAACCCCGCGCATTGTATCTTGATATTTTTTTGTTACATGAAGGTAAGATGATCAGTCTTACGCTTCAGGTACCAGTACACCTGTTGATGCGTTGCCCCCTTTTCAGCTTTCAAAGACAACAGCTGGAGGCGCGATGCAGAGGCCTGGGTGAAGATCTATGCGACATCCTATTGGTGATAGGTAATAAAGAACTCACACGAGAGGTAGTATCATACATGATAAATATAGCGCAGGAAATTGGTAAAATAAACCAAAGTAGGGAACAAAATGCCGAACACTCCTCTAGTGGAACGGCAGGCCTGTTGACTGCTGCCAACAGGCCGGCTTCTCCTGAAGAGTTTTAAGTGGTTTCCTCTCCACGTGAGCAAATGCTGAGAAGTTCCTGATTAGCCCACATTAATATATCCCTCCTGATCCCAATAGTTTAGATAAATTTTAAGATATTTAATTGCAGAAAAATCCACTTTTTGAAATATAAACCTTGTATATTATAAGCAAGGTAAATAATAAAGCAACTCCCATATAAAAAATAAAAAAAAGGTACCAGTACAAGCACCTTTTTAAATAAACATTCCACGTCCTCTTGAGACCCCTTGAATGGAAGGCAAACGCGCTGACCACTGCACCACGAGGACGACCATTATTTAATAAGATAATGATGTCGTTCGTCTCTGGAGATTTCGGTCTTTGTAGCAATAAAAATACGCACATTTGAGAGTATTAAAAGCAAACTTAGAAATCTCCATTAAAGGAGTTACAGAGATATTTGCGAAAAACTTTTAAAAAAGATTTGTGAGATTTGTAATTATGCTTCACCAACTCAATGGAGAATGCTTAGTGTGCGGTGTCAGGTAGTATAATTAAAATCTGCTTTTGGAAGATTTAGAGACGGTTTTGAATTACGCTATTTTTTAGGTAGGTAGGTAGGTTTTTATGTATATTTTATTTTGGCTTTAATGACTAATTTTCCGTTTTTGATGGTGATTTCTAAGTTTGCTTACCCACATTTATAAAAGAGAAATCGATTTCCTTAGAATTTGAAATTGCATTCTCCGCGGGAAATACCAAATAAATACCGGAATATGGAATAAGGACGCACGCCGAACTACGCGAGGAATTCCGCCAACCACAAGCGAAGTGTTCCACAACTGTGTGATTCAAATCGATAACAATTTTAAAAGAATTTTGAAAAAAAAAACGTAAAATCTATGTTTTATGTTTGTTTAACTAAATTTTATAGCAGGTATATTTATCAAATGTTAAAAAAAGTTAGAAATAAGTTATAAATGAACATGTAAATTGTACATATAAATGGCATCTAGGTTATAGTATACTAGACGTTGTCCTGCCCGAACGTGGGCTTGCCTGCTATAAGCTGGTTCCTCAAATGTTTTTTCGATATTTTAATTATCTACCTAGCGGGTCCAATTGTGAATCTAAACCACCCAGGGACCCACTCAAACAAACGAAAAACTTCCATCAAAATTAACAAAAAAAAATTTTGGCCCTTTTTAAGCTATTTATATATTCATATAGAATACTTGGTCCACTTCCACTTATTTATTGTGTCCAATTAGCGCTTTCACTAATGGGCATCCTCGACCAGTCTGAAGATGCCCATTAGAGGGTGAAAGCGCTAATTGGTAAAAATAAATAAGTGGAAGTGTACCAAGTATTCTTTAAATTAATAACTTATATGGAAATATAAGTTATTACATCATTACAATGGAATTCCATCAAGAATTGTCAATAAATAATTTAAATGAAAAAAATATATAAAAGTAGTTTAAAAATTAAAATCAAAGTAAAAAAGTTATTAAATCAGTTTCTAGTTAGTTTTTACATAAATGTAAATAATATTTAAATGAAAAATAAACTTGCTAAAAGTAATTAAAAAGTAAGAATTAAACTTAACGATAAAACTAATGAATTGGCATAAAAAATATTTTTTGATTTATAATTTTTAATTCCGGCGAAAACAGTCCATTGCATTACCCACACCGCTAATACGTCACGATTTGTGTAAATTTCGAACTTTGTTTTTTTTTGTTTGTGACGGTTTAAATTTAAATAGAACATCGTCATGAATCTTGACGTCACAATTATCAACGCCAAACATGTCGCGTTTTTGTAGACATATTTTTTAATAATTTCTTTTTCAAAGTTATGCATGATTACATTTCTCCACAGTATGTATCCATATTGATTTTGAAAACACAATTAATTTTTCTTAATCCATTTCAGAAAATGTAGGCATATAGAGCAAGGCGATTCATACATCGGTGGATTGGCAGCTGTCCAATATTGCATCCAAAATAATTTACGACGACTCCACTCCATTTTCCTATAGAGAGATATAGCTCTGAGTTACCAGTGAAAATCGGCGGTTGACTACTTGTCGAGTCACTCATTCACAGAACTAAATAGGCCACTTAACCCATGTAACGAGAACACGATGTTAAATAAACTGGCAGTCAAAAACTGCAATAGCCGTGTGGAAAAATTGGTTTAGTAGATATTTAAAACAAAGACGTATGATGCCTGCATTATCTAATGTTCACATCGGCCATTCGGCGGCAAAAAATTAGCTAAAAACATGAAAAAACCATCAGCTCATGGTCGCAACGCGAACGAAAGAATTATCATATTATGTTAATCAAATTTGTATAAAACCAATGAAAGAATTATCACTGACGAAATTCGGGGTGGTACTAATTGACGTCTGGCAGAAGTACTGGCAACTTTGCTACTCGCGCGTATGACACGTGAAATTGTCTCTCTCGCTCCCAAAAATATCTGTAGTATCGAGAGTGAGACGCAAAGGGTGTGAGACAATTGCATACTCGGCTCTCTTTTACGTCATACGCCGCAACATGCGACACATGGGTAATTTTTTTATATATTAGAGTTCCTAATAAGTACGATTTTTTTAATAAAAATATATTTTAACCGATACGTAAATGTATAACGGAGTAATACCGAAAATCTTCACTCAAAATTTATTAAATTTTTAGAGATACTAGCTTTTACCCGCAACTTCGCTCGCATGGGAGAAATTAGTTAGATAATTAATCAGTTTTGTCGGTTATCAATAAGAATTTTCCAGGTGGAACGATAGGAATTCGCTTGTATCGATTTTCGCTACTCCAACTATAGCTATGAAAAAAATACGACGGTTCGTCAATCTATGACGGTTCGTTAGTCTATGGCGTTATTTTGTGTACAAATCCAAAATCCTGCTACAAAACCAAAGCAAAAAGCAAAAAGCAAACCAAACTAACCATAGAGATAAAGCTAGTCAGTTATGTAAATTTCAAATGGATTTTTTTTGACATTCCACATTATCGCCTACCCATTTTCAAATGGACGTAGTTATGCAGAAAGCAGCCAGTGCACAATTTTGAAAAAAAATAATGTTGGTGTTATCGGGTGCAGTAAGGCCAATTCTATGTTATGCTAAAAAAAGCCAGACGGCTTTCACACAAAAAAACTGTAATAATATGAAAATAGTGTCGATCACAAAAACTACAATTCTAAATTTGCAGAAAACACCCACAGCAGTAGAAAAATCTTACGGTAGTATAAAAATCATTAAAACTGGTCAACAAAAATAGATTCTTGTTTGTAATATACAAAATGTTTTCATCATTCAGTCAAAAACTTCCAACGGTTGTGCAGATTTGATTATTCACTCTTTTCACAAAGGTGCTATTATCTCAGGTTCATTTTCTATGGCTGGCTGCTTTAAAGGATGTTGCTCATTGTCGACATATTTTTTTAAATTATTGTTCTGGGTGAAAAATAAGTATCCTTTTTTACTTTACGTCGGTCCTTCCGGCCGCGTCGCTCCAATCGGTCCCTCCGTTGAGACGTGAAGGAAACACAAACAAACACAATTTCGCATTTATAATATTGTACTAGCTACACATCACCGGGACGGGAGGGGGGAATATAGTCAAATGTATTCCTCAAACATACCTACTAGGGGTTTAACTTAAGCTGGTGCGTTCAGAAAACTCACACTAACGCATTTAAAATCTACAGACTGTTGATTTTGAAAAACGTTGTATTAAATTTTAACCAAATGT
Source organism: Micrasema longulum (assembly GCF_059751315.1). Lineage (NCBI taxonomy): Eukaryota > Metazoa > Arthropoda > Insecta > Trichoptera > Brachycentridae > Micrasema > Micrasema longulum. The sequence continues at coordinate 831,724 of NW_028277457.1, forward strand.
TCTACCTTTTTTTTAAATTCGGTGTCGGATTAGAGGATTGTGTATATAATAAAAAATTCAATGGGTTACGAAAATGTAATATAAATTTACAAACATACTATGTTTCATTATTTTTAATTTTTCAAATCATTTTTTAAAATGTTGCATTTTACTAATTATAATCCTTCCAAGAACAAGGGGCAATTAAAAATTTTGAAAATGTATTTTTTATAGTCTAGAACCAGAATGCGAAGTTGTAAAGATTGTTTTAAGTGTATAAATAACAAGATTTATTGTTTATCAATAAGTGTGTATAAATATTTTTTCCGATATAATTTGTACTGTGCATTTTCATTATACTCTATTAATTATTATTACGATGAACACAAAATGCTTGTTTAAAAATAAATACTCGTAAATATGTGACATTTTCTTAAGTAATTGTTTTTTTTCCGCTCTAATCCAAAAGAGATTTTTAAAAACATTTAATATAACAATATATAATATCAAGATTTTTAAAATCAGTATTCTGTGCATTAAAAATGTCTTTGTGTAAGTTGTGTGAAAGCCCCATCACTACATAATCTACCTATTCATGATTCGATTAAATGAAAATACCTACATATTTATAAACCCGTGTTTTTAATCCATAACTTAATACGCGTACATTTTATTATATTTTTACTATTAAGAATCGCAGCGGAATTCAGACGAACGCAGAAGCATCCTGTGTATATTGTATTACCATATCAACTTTTTTTTCATATGTACGTAGTGTCCTCGAGTTTGGTTCGCCGATTTGGAATCCCCAATATAATACGTACAAAAATCGTATTGAACATATTCAAAATTATTTTCTTAGACAATTAGATTTCAGAAATAATGTTTCATTCTCAAGTAGGACTGAGTCAGCTAATTTTCACAAGGTTCAAAATCTCGCAACTCGGCGTACCATGTTGGATATGAGCTTTCTATACAAAATTGTTAATAACGTAATTCATAGCCCAGAAATTGTTAGAGGCATTTCATATCCAGTCCCTGTCCGTAGAACTGGTCAATCTGTACTCTTCGACATTCCCAACTCAATGACTAATTATTTAAAAAATAGCACTCTACGAAGAATACAGATTACATATAATGACAGTTTTAGTGACATCGACATACTACATTGTAAATACCATATTTTTATCAGATCAGTTAAAGACATTTTAAATTTATCTCCTGCTTGACTTTTAACTTTTAATTTGATTTTTAATTTTGTCTTTCAATTTTAACTTTTAAATTTTAATTCTTAATTTTAACTTTTAATTTAAACTTTTAACTTAATTTTAATTTAAACTTTTCATTTTAATTTTAACTTTTACTTTTAATTTTAAACATTTGATTTCAACTCTTAATTTATGGTTACCTACATCTACTACCTTCATCGAATAATTTATTGTTGGTTGTGATTTTTTACAATTAAATTGAAATGTTCATGGAAGCAGAGAGAGAGGGAGGAAAGTGGAGTAGCTTTACAATGTCTTCTCCTTTTTATGAACTTTTTATGCAATATTTTTATTTTTACTTTTTTAGAATTAAATTATTTTTCCCCTCTCCTCCTGCATTCATTAGTGTGAAATCTGTAATTGGTCTTAGTTTTTTTAAATTGTTCTTTTGTACCTTGTTTTATATAAAGACTGTATGATTTCATTAATAAATAAATTAATTAGCAACTAATAAAGCAATAGTTGTCTATGTCACGCTCATAAGCGCGTCTGAGCGCGAGAGAGACATATATTATTTTTATAATGCGTATGCCGTGCTATGACATACCATGGGCTTATTCACGGACACTACACAATGCGTATTTGTAAGTATAGCGCACGCGCCAGCTTATAAAAATCCACCAGTACTGCCTACATACAAACATAAACACTATTATCAGGATTCACCGTGAAACGATATCACGTCTAATAAAGATAATGGGGATATTACCCTGTGCGATCTGCGATCGCTCAGTTCCGTGTTCCGTCGACGGACGCAATCGCATCATAATAAACGATAAGGTGTTTATATTCATATTATTTTTCGTCTAATACAACGACAGTGCAAACAGAGAGTGGATAAATTGCGAGGCATGTTGATAGTGATAAATGAAAATAATTTTGAAAAGCACATGTAGAATAATCAAATAGATATGTTTAAATGCGATATAGTTACATGACATGACAAAAATATATTATTTAAAGCAAGGGCAAAGGTTAAGACATATGACGTGTTAAACTACTTATAAATGAAAAACGGGTAACCCCCGTTGATCGCAGGGGATGCGTTCTGTAGCTCTGTTAAGTGCTAACGTTTTGCCTTTTGTTATATTCAAAACTAACTCAAACCCTTGTTAGATAATTGCCATCTCCCACACCTTAATAACTTATATGGTATCGTAACTATTTTATTTTTGATCTTTGGCTTGACATTTTATTTTAGCCAAGGGTTATTTATTAGTCGTAGTCTCTACCCATTTGACGATTTATATCTAGAGTCTATACGCGTCTAATAATTTACCTATCTTAATGCTCTCACCTGCAAGGGGCGGATTTCCCAAGGGACAATATTGTCTTTTTAAGGATTGACCATTTAGATGCACCTTGCGATGCTCCAAACTGAACCTTTCTTAAATTAACCTATTATAATCCCCTCCATTTACTGAAAATGTACACTTTATAACCCAATACATTGGTTCCAGGAGGACACATTAAAATTAGATTCCTAACTTAGTACGTCGTGACTACGACAATTTATTATTAAATGTAAACTTGAATATTATTAAATTATAAGTACAGTAAACCCAACGAGTGTAGTTGGACACATCTTGTTCTCTTCAAAGGTGAACTAAATAAAACAATACCATCTTCGAAGCTGCCTTTTATTGACTACTGGAGGGCGATTCAATTACCCATTACAAAGTGCCCCTCAACACCTTACACGGCACATAACAGCTCAATCACAAATAAATATCGACGAGCTAATAAGCGACGTGATAACAATTTCTCGCCATGGTTGTTTATCGTATTCGCGATCACAATGCAACATCCGTAAACACCTAATATTAAATGTCAAAATATTGACGTTTCGCAACGTATAATCAATCCTGCTGCGCAATCATATATTTGAATTTCATCGGTGTAAATTTGGAAAATATTTAAAAACTGCTATATTTATTTATTATTTATCAAGCTTTTTATTGCATTAAGCCGGCGGTTGGCAAGCCAAATGTCAAGAAGAGCAGTCTCTATAGTAATTGTAATTTAATTTTCACTTTTTTGTGTTAGATACTCCTTTTGCAAATGCAATATATTGTATTATTTTTTATACCAAACGCCGATTTTTCGACAGTGAACTGTATTTATTTACGGGGAAAACAAAAAATAAACTGACACGAACGTTGACTTAGAGATTACACACGCGTTGACTTACGACTGCGATAACTTAAGCATGTTCATTATTGTTCATTGTGATCGGTCAAATACTTGTGATAACTCAAAAAACATGTTTTTAAGCACGTCGATAGTTATTTGTGAAACACTTATGTATGGAAGTGAAACATGGAACTGGCAGAGGAAGGATGAAAGATGAGTGAACGCGGTTGAAATGCGATCTATTAGAGGAATGTGTGGGAAATCAATGCATTACAGGGTTACGAATGATGATATCTGGCGAGAGTGTAAATCTAAGTATAATTGATAAAATTAAGAAAGGATTTCTGAGATGGTTTGGTCACGTAGAACGAATGGACGACGAAAGAATAGTAAAACAAGTATATATGGCGAAAATGAACGGCAACGTGAGACGAGGACGACCAAGGAAGACGTGGCATGATCAGATGAACCAAAATCTAAAGTCTGGTCATGTCAAAAGCAGACAGAACCGAAGGGCATGTATGACAAGATGTATGAGTGTGGAAGAAGCTGAAATGTATGCCAGGATAGACGTGTATGGCGGTCCATTCTCTCTGCCTACCCCTACGGGGAAATGGCGTTATGGTTGTAGTAGTAGAGCTACTAGTGTGTTTTTTCGTACAGTTTCGTCGTAGGGGTCGAGCAGGGTAAGTTTTATGTTATACTCCTTAAAATGTAACATGATTAGAATGACAGTTGTCAGAAAAAGGGACGACATAACTTTGTAGTAACGTCAAAGGAGTTATTTATATTGACACACGAAAAATCATTTGTATCTGGCGTGTTAATTATTTTTTTAATACAATGCTTGAAACATAAATCAACATTAAAATATAAAATCAGCTTTAAAACTAAAAGAAAACTAAAATAAACCTAATTATTAACGACGTTCTTACAATCATTTTGCAAAAACGTTAGACATGGGACAAATTGATCAATGTAAATTGATCGAATAGAAAAATAATTAATTTGATGTTGTTCATGAAAAAAGTATAAATGTCTAATTTTTTGGTGAATAATTGTGGTAAACACACTATAATAGGCTTGTTTTTGCGTTTTTATTTCAATTTTTTGGAAACAGAGTTTCATGATTGCATGAAATAACTGATAAAAACGATTTGATCAGTGATCAGTAATTTCCATCACTAATGAAATTAGTTTGACAGCTGTCATTCTAATCAAGCTATATTTTAGGGACTATAGTTTAATTATTTTATTTTGTTGTCTTTGTATCTTTGTTATGCCTGTCTTGTTACTTGTCACTGGTTACCCAGAATGCGATCATCGTGTACCTACATGCATAGCACATTTGCTTTTAACGTAAGCACGTTTAAATTACTTTCAGTGTTAGTGACCGCACCAGAAAAATTCAAAAGCAGGTCGCCCGTAGTGGTTAAAACTGTGGCCACCCATGTCAATATGCATGTGGAATTGTATCGACAAATAGCTTTTTTTGTACGTATCTTCATTAAATTGCCTTTGAAATAATAAATAACTATGATTCTTCTTCTTCTCCAGCCTTATTCTCTCCACTGTTGGATAAAGGCCTCTTCCAAACGTCTTCATTCCTTCCTATCACCCGCTTTCATCATCCACGTTTTACCGGCAATCGAGGCAATGTCGTCTACCCATCTTTTCTGTGGCCTTCCAACACTTCTTTTGTTTGCCCATGGTCTCCACTTTATTATTCTGGGTGTCCACCTGCCATTATTTTGTCTCGCCGAGTGTCCTGCCCACTACCATTTAAATTTCGCTGCACGACCTATGATATCCACGAATCCGGTTCAGCGCCTTATTTCTCAATTTCTTCGTCTCTTAGACATACACCGAGCATCTATGTCTTTCCATGGATCGTTGAGTGCATTTTAATTTCTGGCTACTTTTTTGTGTTATAGATATGGTTTCTAATCCGTATGTTGTCACCGGCAATATGCACGATTCATATACTTGTCTTTTCAAGCATATAGGGACTTCTTTATTTTCAAAAATATATTTAAGTTTGCCGAAAGCAGCCCAACTTAGCCCTATTTTTCTTGGTAACTCCGCTATCTGGTTATCTTTACCATGTTTGAATTTGTGTCCTAGATATATACAGGGTGTTCTTTAAACACTGTCACATCCGAAACCACGATGATCAGTTTAGATATAAAGACATATTAGCATATTTAAAAAAATATATTTAGAACAAAATTTTTTTTTTGAATAAAATATTTTTAAAAACCAATGGTTGCTTACTTCTGCAGAGGAGAAGTGAAGGGAGCTCGGTTGTTAGTGTATAAGACCCCCCCCCCCCACCCCTGCAGAAGTAAGCAACCATGTGCTTTTTTTAAAAATTTTATTTTTATAAATTTCGTTCATTCCAAAAAGTTATTTTAATTGATTTTATTATTGTTAACAAAAAAGGTCTCATCCTGTTGGACTCATAATCTTTGTTTTATAAATATTTATTTCCAAACCAAACCAATAATTATAAAATAAATAATTTTTATGTATAACAATTACGGTGTTATACAAATATTACTCGTAAACGTCCATCGTTTTTAATTCAGCAAGTTTACAGTATGAAAATAATAATTTGTAGATTATACATAGTATTTTTATGCATACAAAATATTGTGGATATGACCACAGTGATTAGAATAGGTACGTTTTGTGGTTATCAATTTGATTTTATCACTCGAATTATAACATTTACCTATAGTGTGTGGTTAAGGTGCAAAAACACATTAACAAGTGTGGAATAATGTAAAAAAATCAGGATGGTGGGAAAACGAATTCCCACACGGGTACGGGGCGAGAAATTGCGGGGGGCGAAGCCCTAGGGATTCTACAATATTATTCAGCGGAGTGGACGGTATTTAATATTTAATGAAAATAAGTGGGTATCCTTGATATGCGGTATACAGTGTCAATCGGTCACAACCCCAACAAATGAGATGGATTAGGAATAGATGCGATTAACCTTATCTTCGTTCTTGATTGAATTGCTGTGGTCCGACTGGTCATTCGCGAGCGGCAACACAGGGGTAAGCCCCCGATATGGAGCTCAACACTGGCGGTTGGTGGAAACAAAGTCAGTGATGCGACACACGTTCAACGAAATAAACGCGCGATTCACGACACGACGTCTTAATGTGGCGGGTGATCAAAGGATACTAAGGTGAGAGGTGAACAGTGGTTGTGGGTAAAAATGATGTAGAAGTTGTGACAATACTTGACCAATGCATATTCACATAATTCGCAACCACATGTCATTTTAAAAGTTGAAGAAACATTTAAAAAAAGGTTTAAAGTCAAAGAGAGCTGATCACATAATTATCGTTTTTATAGCAGTAATTAATTTAAGAAAAATATAATACGTATGAAGTGGGTATTTTTATGTATATTTTTTAATGGCGTAAGAGATATCATCGGCATTAAGGTAGGCTTACATTGTTGTATCATGTTGTGTAGTGGTAAGGTGTGATGAGAGCTCGTCTGTCGATTTTATTAATCATTCATCGTATTTGACATCGTTAAGACGTGCTTGCGTAGCTGTAAACAGCGACTGAATACGTTAAGGAAACGTTTCTAAAAACACATTGATGTGGTGAGTTGTAATCTCCCTCCATCACTCTAGCGCAGACTAAAAATCCTTGAATCGGGACTCCATCGGTGGTGCACCATGAACCATGACACACCACGCGAGAACAGTGTAATTCTGATCATTTAAAATACATAGAAGTGGTATGCGCCAGATAGCTCCCACAACACCACTGCACAAGAGGACATAACAATGTAATCTTGACCTTGTCTTTTTATTTACATCACTGAACTCAGAAAAAAAAAACAAAAAATAAACAAACCATCACGCCGTTTCAGAGGCAGATACGAGTATGATGTATGATATAACGCCATATCACTGTCTTTTTTATACTTTTAATGCCGAATTAAACAGACTTCATGAACTCGGCAATAGTTATTCTTACGTATCTGATATATTTAGTGTAGGGTTTGTTCCTATAGAACAAACCTTTTGAACTTTTTCAAAGATAATGAATGCTAATTATATTTATTTATTCATACATTTCATAATATATACAGTTTTTTGTTCACTTTGCCCAGATGTATGAAACAGTACTAATGATTTTATTGTTGTATTACTGTAGAATGTTTTATTATTTAAGCTTTCTACTGAATATGATGTATATTTTTTAGGTTATTTTTTAAATATAAATCTTATATAATTTTTAGGTTTCATTTTTTTTTATAAATCTTGGGTAAAAGTAAATTTATGTTTTAAAAAAAAAAAAAATATTAAGCCAAATATGTTAGTATTATAAATTTTTGTAAAAGGCAGATTTGCCGTTTATGTTAATAAAATAAAAATATTACAGAAAATAATAACGTATCCCTAACTCCGTGGGGCTAAGAACCTTTGCAAACAGACCTCGCTTCCTCTACATTCATACATCTTACCATGCATGCACGCCTATTATTCCAACTTTTGACATGTCCACCTTCAAATATTTGTAGGATTTCTTCATGTCATGTCTTTCTCAATTTCTGCATCCATCAACGTTCGCATCTTTTCAGCCATTCTTTCGTGTTAACTTTATGTTTAACCAACGCAAAACTCTTTTCTCAATTCGCTTGCTTCGAAAAGTAGCATGGAAGCTTAGACTAGAGAGAGGTTATTATTCGTATGCTGACATAGTCAATGTTAAATATTTCTAGTCTACAATAACGTAGCACTAATATTGATTCCATATATATGTTCGGCATACTAAATGATATAATCGATGTTCCATCATTACTTGGACAAGTAAAATTCAATATTCCGACTCGTAGGTTGAGAAACAATGAAGTAGTGTTCATCGATCAGCATAGAACAAACTATGGCTTTAATTCTCCAATGGCCCGTCTTTGTCGTATTGTTAACTCAAGACAAGATCTGGACTTTTTTGTTTTAAGTTTACAACGATTTAAACGAGCACTAAATAAATAGTCCAGATCTTGTCTTGATGTCTCTTGCGTTTTTTAATGCTTCTTTTCTTCCTTTTTTAATGTTTTAAACTATTCTTTAATTGTAATATTTAAACCCTATAAATTGTATACATGGACAATGTCCGTTAATAAATAAATAAATAAATTGTGTCGATATTGCTTATCTCAACTCTCCCTAATATACGGATCTCGACATTTGTCGTAACTCATCATTCTGTAAATTTAAAATTAATAAATTAAATCGGCCTCAAGGTGAAATAGTTAGCGCGTTTGCCTACCATGCGAGAGATTTTTTTCATTTCATTTCATTTATTTGCACAGGCCAGGAGGCCCAATTACAGTGGTGAATTACATTACAGAACAACCAGGCTTGAGAAAAACCACATTTTAATGTTTGTGTTCTCACCGGGAATCGAACCCGGGACCTTCCGTACGTGAGTCAAGCATCTTGACCACTACTCCACGGAGGCCGCCGGGTTCGATTCCCGACATGGTTGATATGAAATATTTATTTCAAAGGGTGTTTTCACACCAGAATATTTCATAGTCGCTGGACTGGTACCTGAAGCGAAGGACTGATCATCTTACATTAATGTAACCAAAATGATCAAGATACGCTGCGATTGGTGTACCAATGCAGTGCCCTATGCATCATTAGGTGTGGAAAGGGAATGATGCTAATGAAATTAAATATGCTCAAACGCATTTTTTTCCAAGATCTCTTTACAAAACGTAGTTCAGTAGATACTAAGGTTGATTTCAACGATTTGGAAAGTAATACAAAAAAATATAATTTTACCTGAAATGTAGAAAGCAGAGTTTATTTCAGAACCGTTGATAGTGCATTTGGGATATGGATACGGAAAACAAAAAACAAAACCTCTCACCGCCACTTTTTCTGAACTACTAAACAATTTGATAATATTTGACATTGAATATTCAAGATCAAAGAGTGAAGGTTATTTTTTATTTGTTACATTTGATATAGTGTAAGTATGTATAACAATTTATATTTAATAATGTACACCTGTTATAATTAATAACATGATCGTTTTAGCATGTATTTCATTATTTGTATTAAAACATTTTATACAAGGAACCATTTTATAGGTCCATATTTATTGTCCATAGTACCTTGGCAGAACACAATTTTTCTTTAAACTTATTTGTATACCTCGATAAAGAGGCTTGTATAGCTTTGAAACCGGTCGGTAGAAAAAAGTGGTTAAAAACAAAGTTTATTACAAGTAATTTTGTTTGTAATAAACTTTGTTTTCAACCACTTTTTTTCTACCGACCGGTTTCAAAGCTATACAAGCCTTTTTATCGAGGTATACTCAACTAATGAATTCTATCCTATTTTATTCTATCAATAGCGGCCTCCGTGGTGTAGCGGTCAAGACGCTTGACTCACACACGAAAGGTTCCGGGTAGGATTCCCGGTGAGAACACAAAAATTAAATGTGATTTTTCTCAAGCCTGGGTGTTCTGTGATGTAATTCACCACTATAATTGGGCCTCCTGGCATGTTGTGGTGCAAAAAATAATAATAGTAAATAATAGTAATATTAAATAATATTGTGCTTCGTATGGAACTAATAAATCAAGTCTCTTGGCCTTGTAAGGATGGGAATCGTAATTTGAGATGGATACGCTCAAAACTCGCAAACCATCTGATAGAAAATAATCATAATTTCAATAAAGACACTGGATTAAAAGTTTTTCATGTTGAAAATAAAATATTAAAATTAGACGACATTAAAAAAGCGATTCATAATAAGAAAGAAATAATTAATAACCAAATAAACTATATTCCCTTTATTCCACTCCTGTCAAGTTTTGATCGTAACTATGGTGAAGGTGTATAGTGGATTTCGCATGTTGATTTAATTGGTATCCTGACGAAGAGACGGGTACGTCCCGAAACCGGTAGATATGTCTAGAAAAGTCAATAAGTTATATACAAATATTGAATAACATTTTATATACTAATTCTATGGGGTCAGTAACTTGTAGCCTGGATGTTAGCTTAATCGATAAATCCCCACACTTAATATTGATTTTGCTCTCACATCCGAGTTCACTAGAAGAAATTGATTAAAAACTGTTAAGTATAAACACGTCAACTGATTACGCCGAGCATGTCAACAATATAAGCCACATTCGTCAGAAATAAAAAAGGCAGATAAATCGTTTTAAAAATAACGCGGACAGCCTACGTGGTATATTGACTAGAGTGTAAGGACCAGTTGGTGTTGCACTACAAAAAGTTATTGACATATTACAACAGAGATGGAGAACATGTTAGAGAAGGGAATATAGGAGTCTAGACATTATAAAGGCCCCGTAAATGCTTAAACTGAGTATATAAATTTTAAACTTAGAATCAGTCATGAATTTTTAAATTACGATTTTTTACTAAAAACATTATACTTGTAAAAACTGAATGATAGAATTGTAAATTCAATATGGGATTGCCCTGAACTGTTATCTCTCATCAACTTCAGGGTGCCTGGAAGAATGACTAGACAAGTGCCACCGTTTTGTAGCAACAATTCACGGACAGTGTATACTTGTAATGCCGTATTAAACCGACTTCATGAACTCGGCAATAGTTTTTTTAATTTTTTTTATTTATAAATTTCATAAAAGGTACATGTTTTTTAAAAATTCTATACAGATCTACTTTTATACATCTAGTAAATTTTATCACTGTAACTCTCCAAAAAATGAACTAACTCTTGTACTTGAAGAGTGACTTACACTGTTGTAGTTGTTTATTTATAAGAGTTTATATAATTTTGAATAAACGAGTATTTGAGGGGAAAAAAACACAGAATATATAAAGAAAAAAACATAAAATAATAATACATTCATACTAATTAACATTTAATGCAGTTTTTACACTTGTTCAAAAAAATATATTTTTATATTTTTTTTAATTGCTTTTAGTTCATTGGAGAGATTATTATAATTTTTTACACCTTTGAAGACAAAGCTATTTTGACCATGACTTGTGTGGAATTTAGGAATTTTAATATTATTTTGGTATCTGAGTGACTTATTCATCTAAAATTCTTTTATTTTTTCCTCTTTATAAATTTGTATAATGGAATTTATTTTATAAAGAGTGTCTGTACTGTATGAACCTTAAATATGTTATAGACTTTCCGTATTGAATGTTGAGGATTTCTTTAAAATCACTTTAATAATTAATCTTTGTACTATTTTAAGAGGGTTTAATATATTGGCATATGCACAACCCCATCCTACAATACCATATTGTAACAAAGATTGTAAAATTGAGTAATAAGCTATTTTCAAATTTTTGATTTTTAAAATATTCTTTAATCTAATAAATATGTATTTACATTTTCTAATACGTTTAATAGTTCACTAATATGATTATTCCCACATATCGGATATGTTAAGTGCCTACACTTAATACCCTAGTATTGTTCCTATAGAACAAACCTTTTGAACTTTTTCAAAGATGGTGAATGGTAATTATATTAATTTATTTATACATTTCATAATATATATGTGCAATTTTTTATTCACTTTGCCTAGCTGTATGAAACAGTATTAACGATTTTCTTGTTATATTACTGTAGAATGTTTTATTATTTAAACATTCTACTGAATATGCTGTATAATTTTTAGGTTATTTTTTTAAATATAAATCTTGTATAATTTTTAGGTTTAATTTTTTTTATAAATCTTGGGTATGAAGAAAATTTATGTTTTAAAAAAATATATATATATTAAGCTAAATATGTTGGTATTATAAATTTTTGTAAAAGGCAGATTTGCCGTTTATGTTAGTAAAATAAAAATTTAAAAAATAAATTACTTACTGTACTGAGAATGAGCAACGATTAGATCTCGATACATTTCACGACTCGGTATGGCAGTACAAAAAGAAGTTAAGGTGATTCTAAACGAAAATATGAAACTAATTATTCATAGATGGCGCTTTTACAATTTTTTATTTAAAAAATGTAATTTTTACGTTTATTTTCAATTGAAATTTTACAAAACTTGGTTTGCGGAAACTTAACACTATATTGAGTGTAACAAATACCATATCAATATAATTTAAACCATTTTCACAAAATGGTGTACAAAACAAAAACAAAAAAGGTTATTTTTTGTCAGCCTTAGCCAACAAGGCGCTCTTGGACTCATTCGGTTGGGATGTTTTGAACCCCCCCTTGTATACCCCTGACCTGGCTGGAGAGGTCGTCCAGGAAGGCATAAAGAAGCTCGTGCCACGGCCCACCACCGCATTGAACGGGATGGCGATTATGTGGAAAAATAGTCAACAAGTGTATAAAAAATACTAATTAACTTTTTCTAAACAAATTTAAAAATCTGAAGTCTGTTCATTATTACAAGAATTTCCAAATAAACAAACCGGCTACGTGATATCCGACGGAGAATAGCCTATTTCACACATATCGTCTTAATCTAAACGGCACAGTAAAATATATTTCAATTTGATAATATTTATACATTCGTACTCTATAGTTAATGATTTTAATAAAAAATATCAATAAAAACGTCTTGGTCAATACAGGGTGTTCTTTAAACCCTGTCACATCCGAAACTACTATGGTCAGTATGAGCAAGAAGACATATTGGAACATTAAAGTTAATTGCTTACTTCTGCAGGGGAGAAACGAGGAGGGGGAAGGGGGATTCTGATACACCGTCAACCGCACGGCCACGCTACCCTCGCTTCTCCCCTGCAGAAGTAAGCAACGATTTGTTTTTTAATTTTCTTCATTCTAAATATTTTTTTAAATATGCTAATAGGTTTTCTTGCCCATACTGATCATCGTGGTTTCGGATGTGACATGGTTTAAAGAACACCCATTATATTATTATTTAAAAAAATAATAGAAATTTGTATTAGCGTTCTTATAATATACCCAAATATTTCAATTTCGGTGAGCATTATCAACGAGTTGTAAATAACTCACTATTAGAAAATGGAAATCAAGTTGGGATAGAGTGGGGTTCGAACCTCGGACCTCTGCTCTGTGAGTCCGCAACACTAGCTACGGGACCAAAACCCGGTTCAAAAAATAAAGTAAAACTTGACAAAAGAGATTTTGATGATAATTTTATCAAAATCATTATTTCAATTTAGCGAGTACTCTCAGGTAAAAATCCTGCAAAAGGAAATTATCTGGAGATGAGTCGGTCTTATGGTGTACTGGTTATTGCGTTTGCCGGGCACTAAATGAAAAAATAATTGTAAAACAATAAATATCGATCCGCCGTATTGTATTTTATCACGCCGTATAGATTTTTGTCGTGGTTTGAAATTGGGCAATTATGCGATATCACGCAGTGGGCTCGTGGTTTGCGCGCGCACAGCGGTCCAACCTCGGTGAATGTACGGTAGTGCACTTACTTTCTGAACATGCCTCGTACATCCGATTTCCCGTAACACTGAACTTCCTCATTGTGTTTCATATCCTTCAATGCTGCAATATAAATTATTGAACTAAAGAAAACGAATAACGCCATTCACATAATTTCATTATACCCTTGGATACAGGAACCAGTAACGTACACACGTGCTCTGTTTTGATTGGTCTAATCATAATATATACTTAGTAATAATAAATTAATTGCCTTGGGCAGAAACAGCCAGCGAGGCAGGGAGTGCCCGACCTGAAAATGATTGTTACACGTATTGGTTGTAGCTTGTAACCGATTGAAGGAAATAATCGAATAATTTTAAAGTGGAAACAGCAGATTGAAAATATTACAAATAAACTTAAAAGACTAACGTATATATTCGAAACAATTCCAAATATAGCGAATGTAAAAGAACTTCAAAAGATTTGTGTAAATAAATGTATTTAAATAAAATTAGAAAGCAGAACAAAAACAAAAAAAATATTAAAGTTTATTGCATTGGAAATAATCTTTCATCGACGTTTGTTTTTTTTACTGTTTTATTCCCGTAAGTCAACATTATATTTTCCGCTTTGCAAATAATATTTTTTTCGGCATCAGTTATTGAATGTGAGTAGTAGAATGTTTTTATCTTTCGAAGATAGAGCATGCTTCTGAAAATGACGGTACAGGTTACGGCTCCTCTTCATCAATATCGGCCTCTTCAGCTGTCTCCTTCAACCTTGTGTCACACGAGCTTTCGATAGTTTCTATCCCACAAGTTGGGATATTGTCGTCAAATGTGACAAAATTGTTGAAATTCGTCTGTGTGTCGAGTCTTAGCCAATCATCTTCAGAAACTTTAACTTGTTCTAATTGTCATTATATCTCTTTCGAACGTTCTGCGCATTAGAACATACACAAAATATTAAATTAATCTTTTGTATCTTTAAACAAATAGCTAGAGCAGCTAAAGCCACGTGGGGACTTAAAAGCGAGGTTATAAAAATTCTATATGAATATATACTCACACCGATATTTACATATGGAGCAAGCGTCTGGGGAGATTGTGCTAGCAAGAAGAAAAACATAAAAAAATTCGAAAGTCTGCAACGATTTATGGCCATAAAGATAACTAAGGGCTATCGCACAATCTCTACAGATGCAGCACTAATTTTGGCTGGTATAAAACCATTAGAAATTGCCATCTCAGAAAGAAAAAAAATTTATAACGTAAAAAGGTATGGCAAAGCCGAAGAAATCCCATCCGACAGAATAATTCAAACCCTAGTGAATGTGAGTGAACTTGATCACCCAGCTGCCTTGAACGCCATTGAAGTGATTTTTGAAAATAACTCCGTGCTGAATGATAATATGCATGACATCCAAATTTACACCGATGGAAGCAAGCTAGATAGCCGTGTAGGAGCAGCCTTTGTAGTATACATAAACGAGCAGGTAATCTACAAAAAACTTCTAAAACTAGCCAAAGAATGTACAGTATATCAGAGTGAACTCATAGCTATAAAAGAAGCACTTAATTGGAGTTTGCAACGTCTTACTAACAAGCGAATCGTTATATACAGTGACAGCTTTTCAAGCATCCAAGCAGTTAGCGACATGAGGTCAGCCGATAAAATCGTTCATGCTATAAAACGTGTTGGACAACTGAACAAGGACGTTAAAAACAAAATATACCTAACTTGGATAAAGGCCCATGCAGGCCATACTCAAAACGAGTTTGTTGATAGCCTCGCAAAGAAAGCAACCAAAATGAAAACACTACCAAACTATGATGAAATTCCGATATCCTATGTTAAAAAAATGATTAAAATAAATTCAACGAAAGAATGGGACGAAAAATACATGAGCTCAAAGAAAGGAAAAACAACTAAGATATTCTTCGGCAATGTAGAAGATTGCATAAATATATTAAATGAAACAAACAGATCTTTTGAACTAACCCAAATTTTTACTGGCCATGGCGCTTTCAGGGAATATTTATGCAGATTTAAATTAATAAATACGAATTTATGTCCCTGTGATCAAACGTCAATTCAAGATGTAACACATCTAATTTTTAAATGCAGCATTTTTGATGTTGAAAGGTTAAAAATAGACTTTCTGTACAAAATGAAAAATATAGACTTTAATAAACCAATAGAAGTACTCAAGCATAACGAAACAAGACCAGCATATGTGTTTTTTCTGAAAACCATAGTAACAAGAATAAAACAAATTAATGAACTTGACTCAAGAGCCACAATATAAAACAAAATATAATACTCCTATAGTGTGATTACCCTGCATAAGAGGCAAATTCAGTGTATCTTGAAAAAACAACTATTTTTAAGTTTTTACAAACATTTTGAAATGAAATATAATGAAAAATATAAAAAAAACCGTGTGAAAATTTTAAAAAAATGTGATATCTTATAATGTAAAATAATATTAGTATGTAAAGACTTTGAAAAAAAAGTCAATTATGAAAAAATGTAACAAACTTTAAGTATTTAAGAAACTATGATATGTAATATACGTAAAAAATCCTTGTAAAAATAAGCAAGGAATTGAATAAATGGATTGTAACAAAAAAAAAAAAAAAAAAAAAATTAAATTATGTCAAATGCGCATCGTTCAAACGATGAATGCGGTAAGATGGTAGATAGAGAAACGATCGATGCGATCAATTTTTGTATGTTTTATATGAAATTATTTCGGAGTTGGAAGTAATAAACGACACATCCGGGAAAACGATTATTCGAGGAACGATAGATAGATGTTTTTACTGTATATCGAATTACACATTCGGATATCATAACCGAATACGCACTTCAGGTACTAATTGCCTAACCTCCACTATACATATGACTTAGCTGTAACTAAACGCGCGCACGTGTGTATGTGATAGATTTGATTGATGGAAAGTTTAATATTATAAATAAATAAATGGCGAAAAATTCGAATGTCAGATTTGAACTTTCCCTTTGGCGACGTTGGCAATGCCACTGTATTATACAGTGTGTTTATAGAGTGTATTATACAGACGGTTTCAGGGCCGATCCGCGAAACTTCAGAGGAACATTCCCCGCGATAAACTTATTTTTTGTTGGTCAAATACGTTTTATACATAGGGCCTTACTTATTAACCTGGTATAAAATTACTGATCGAGGTATGGAAGTGAACTCCCCCCTAAAGTTGTGCGACTTGGAATATGCAGATGATGCAGTCCTTTTTGAAAAGTCTGTTGGTGATTTTCAGGAAATTGTTGACACACTGCAGGAAAACGCAACTCGTCTGGGTCTTAATATTAATACAAAAAAGACTCACGATTATGTGCAACAAATCCTGTCCTGACCCTGATCAGCCTCTCTATAATAATGGACAGAGGATTGAGGAAGTTGACAGCTTCAAATACTTGGGAGTACACATAACTGAGGATGGAAGCATGCATAAAGAGCTCGCAACCCGCCTAGGAATTGCTGGAGCAACTTTTAACATGATGCGTGTTGTCTGGAACTCTAGTCTATACTCGGTCAAAACGAAATGCCGATTATTCAACTCTTGTATAATGCCAGTTCTCCTATATGGGTGTGAATCTTGGCACCTTACCTAAACTCAACCTTAGCTCAAAACACCAAACTTCTGAGTTTTGAGAGTAAGTGCTTGAGAAGAATATTAGGTATAAGGTGGTTCGATTTTATAACTAACATTGAAGTCCGAGAACGGACGCAGCAGCCTCCTATAACGAGCGTCTTGAGGATGCGGTGGACCTGGCTTGGACACGTGCTGCGCATGCCTCGGGAAAACCTAAACCCTAGTTGCCTCTTCTTTAAACCTGCGGGATCACGCCGTCCCGGAAGGCCGTCAATGACGATCTTTTGACTTTGTTCGGCGGAATTAAGGGGCGCTGGATTGACATGGGAAAAAGCGAGAGTGCTGGCTGGCGATAGGGTCTCCCGGGGGCAACTGGTGAGGTCCACATGCTCCACTTAGGAGCGGATGTGGAAAAGAAGAAGAAGAAGATAAAATTACGCATAAGCATAGTGATATAATAAGGATGGTATAGTAAAAATACTTACTTATTAACTCCGCATATAGTTATACCTGACATAGAGCTGGGATAGATACCATAGAAACTTATTCCACGGTCATACCTGCGTCCGACGTGGTATAACGCTGGAATAAGCCTGCAATCTGTCATCTATCACACTCTTCAGTAGTAAAATGGATTGCATCTCCAATTTAAACTATTTAGAAAACACGCAGTCTTTTTAAAGATTTTAAAGTGAAATATCGTTTATGAGTGCAAAAGTGATCATCAAATTTACGTTTCATTCAGATAAATTTTATTAAGCATTTGTTTTGAAAATGATCCTTGTTATATTTTGAAGTATTTATGGATAAAAGATTTATTATATTACATCTTTAAATTTATTAAATAAAATATATGCGTCTAAACTTTTGTCAAAGGCATATTTCATTTCGGTATGTTTTTTTTTTAATGGCTAATGTCAATTTGTGCGGGGTGTAATATCTATGAATTGTCGTTCTTCAATTGTTGACATCTTTATAAATATAATTCCTCTGTACGTGTGACGTCACTGAACTTCTCCTTAACGGCTTAACCGATTTACGTGCGGTTTTCAGCGAAATGTAGATCTTTGCGCTTCGCGTGTTCGTAGATATTAAAAATTTCAATCGAATCTGTTAAAAAGAAAGTTGGAAGCATAAATCTTTTTCCATCGACCTACCAGGGTTGCATTCGACGAGAATGCATATACGATTTTTTGTGTTTAAAAAAGTTTGTTTTTGAATGTTTACAAACAACATTCGCTTTTTATAGATCCCAATCAGATTATTTTCTTACATTCCTTATAATTTCTTCCCATTTATTTATTTTTACTGGATTTTTGGTAATACTAAAGAAATATTAACTGACATTAAATACATTTTTGAAAATCGCATTCATGAATAAAGTGCACCCCTGTTGGTGAGAAGTGTCGAGTTTGACATTTGCAAAAAGAATTCTATATTTGTAAATTGATTATTTTACGTTTTGGAATTCAACCATAAACAAGTACCTAGGTACCTTCTTTTTTTTTTTTTATACGCCTCCAGTAGGTACCTTCTTATCAATGAAAATATTTTTCCCAAGGTAGACGTTTAGAAAATATAGTTAGTTTACAGTTTGTGATTTTAGAAGAAAATCCGAGGCTTCAACACCACAATAATACAATAAAACGTTAATAAATAAATATCATTATCGTTTTTCATTAACTTGGGTTTCGTAAGTTACGCTTGTATTTAGTTTGCTATTTCGTATTTAGTTCGTTTTGTTTTGTTACTAACACTAACATGAATAAGGTATTAGTATGGTATTAGTTATCGATATTTAAAAGCGCTCTCCGGGTATTACAACAATAATAATATCTGTACCTTAAAGCTGAAAGGCTGGAAGTTACATTTTTTGCAAAATTGAGTTATGAATGTCATTTTGCTCATATATTCAGATTCTATAAATGCTAAAAACACTGGAGTCCTCCGGTATACCACTACTGAAAAAGCTTGTTCTAAAACACGTGTAGTGCAGTAATAATACTCTCACTTTTAACAAAATTCAACGGTTTGCTGGTATTAAAGCAGTGGATACCGAATAAATTCCACATTTTTTATAACAAACCACCTCTGACGCAGCGAGGGATTTTGCACAAGAAGTCTAACTGTCATAATCAACCATACTTAACCATTATGTCATTTTTTTTGCCCATAATTTCATTATTTCACTTTGCTTTTTTTCACATACTGTTTACTTTCAATGACTGTTTTATTGCTATTAAAATTATGTCATTAAATTTATATTTACAAGTTATTTAAAAAAATAATGAAAGTTTTAATTAATGGCACGTATTTCAATGTTTTTGCCTAAATAAAGTTTTATAAATACATTGTTTTTCATTCAATGTTCTACATGACTTTATACTGAAGTCCGAGGAGGAATAAGGAACTTGAGCCCTACGGTAAATTGTATATAAAAAATGTTTTCTTGCGCGGGGTAAAAATTAGAGCATTAAATTGTACGGCAAAGTTTCTTGAACATGTACGGAAAAAATAATAAAGATTTCCGGTCTGCTTATCGCTTCTGGACCAATAGGAAGAACTGAATGGGAATAAGCGGAAATGAACCTCTGACGTCACACGCGGAGTTATTTCAGAAATACAAAACTTAAAAAAATCGTAGCGCTGATAATACGATATAAAATAATTGAAAAAATTTTTTTTACTTAGTTTAATAGTCTATTAACAAAAAAATTATATATATAAAAACCACTGAACTTCCTCATGACGGCGTGGGCCGGGGGGTTTGACCAAAAAACATTGAAGTCCCATAGTTATTTGCTAGTCCATATTTTAAATGTTTCTTTCTTAAATACTCTTATCAAAAGCCTATGAATCCCAAAAAACAGCAATAAATTGTGTTTTTACTTCGAGAGATACATTTGAAACAGTTTATAATTTCAAACCGCTCTCCTGAACAATTTTTCCAGCATTTCAGCTTTAAGGTATACACATTTATCTGATTTATATAGCGACATTTTTGTGAAAAATCACCTCATTTTATAAATAAACTTACATTCCAACTAAGCTAACATTACATTATATATTTTGAGGAAATATATTACAAAAATAGCGCTATGCAAGTTCTCCATAATAATAATGTTTACAAGTTCTTCAGGTACAACTTGAATATTTTAATATTACCACTTGAGTGCCTACTCAAGTTAAAGAAACCCGGAAGAGCTCTACTATCAATGTGTTATCATTAACATGTGTGTATCTTAAGATAACATAAAATAAACATTGTAAATAAAAATATTTATCTGTCTATAATACCAAGTTACACATTTTATTTACATTTTAACGTGGGTATTGAAGTTATTATTTTAATTATTTGAGTTGGTCGTTTTATGTAAATGAAATGTGTCATTGATCTTTATAATTTTGATTTATTTAAATCTACAATCATATACACAATGATACAGTTATAATATTATAATAGATACTTAAACACTGGACTATAAATGATTTCAAACTTATAATTAACAATGTACATAATGTGTCATAAGTCATAAGTTATATTACAGTATATCGAAAATGAAAAATTAAAAATGATTTTGTTGTGCATAATACATGGTATACTCGTATATGCGTTTGTAAATAAATAAAAAATAATATTCAGATAATATATTTATGTGCTGTGTTACTTTTCTTGTGATACTAGAAATCTGGGCTTTATTATACGCACCACTCAACCATTCAAAACAACCGCATCCCTCAAAATCTTATGTATTATTAATTGTTTTAATGAATGGTGCGACATCAATTGTCTTCAACTTAACATTGACAAATGTAAAATAATATCTTTCTCGCGACGAAAAAAACCTATACAATTCAACTACAAACTAAAAAATACTTCCCTTTCAATGGTTTCGTCAATAAAGGATCTTGGCATTACTTTAGATAGTAAACTCTCCTATCGTGAACACATTGATAATATTGTAAACAAATCTCTCAAACTTCTCGGTTTTATCAATAGAGTGACGGCGGACTTCAAAAATATTAATACCATCAAAACTCTTTATTGCTCACTAGTTCGACAGCATCTAGAATACGCTTCTCCTATTTGGTCTCCATTCTACAGGACTCATATTGACCATATCGAGTCTGTCCAACACCGTTTTCTAAGAAAAGTGGCATGGTTGCTCGGATTACAAAGGGGTTATTATTCCTATTTTGAAATAGAGCAATCTCTTAATCTGTCTTCATTGGAGAGACGTAGAACTGAGATGGACCTTATTTATATGCATTTTCAAAATACTTAAATGCTTTAAGTGATGTTCCATCTCTGTTGCAATCAATTTCTTTTCATGTTCCCAACCGTGTCACCAGAAGTCAAAATCTGCTATTTATAAAATCTTCTAAGAGCAACTTTGGTTTTTATGTTCCAATGTCTAGAATGTGTAGATTAGTCAATTCATCACACGATTTGGAATTTTTTGGGATAGATCTTCCGGCTTTTCGTAGATCTCTTCGCGACTAAACAGTGTGGGATGAAGTTGGATTGGCATGGTTTAGCTCAAAGTTTTAGGTCTTTCGTTTTTTTTAATATATTGTATACAATTATTGTTTTTCCCTTGTTTGTCATTGCTAAATAGTTTTATGTTCTTTTTGTTCAGTTTCTTGCATTTATGTTTCTTCATGTAACTGTTGTAATTGGCTTAGGCCGTATATATAATAAATAAATAAATAAATAATGCGTACGTTCGCAGCCATCTTGAGTTTGCATTTGTTGTTTGGAATCCTCGATATACAATTTATATATTACAATTAGATAGAATACAGAATAGATTCCTTAAACTTCTGGATCGTAAATCTCTTACATATTTTGACTCGTATGAAGACTCTTCTTCCTTTCATAGTTTAACTTCCCTTACTAAACGTAGAAGCATTTCTGATCTGTCTTTCCTCTTCAAAATTTCAAACAATTTTATAGATAGTCCATATTTCTTGGAGCGTATTTCAATCCATTGTCCCATAAAGTCAACACGACAAGTTAATTTTATTTTTATAATTCATTGCCCAAAAAAAAATATGTTCAAAACTCATTTATTTATCGTAGCTGCTCCGAATTTAATTTACTTTGTCCCCATTTAGATATTTTTAATACAAAATTTTGTGACTTCAAAAAAAAACTTTCGTAAAAAAAAATAGTTCTTTATCCTCGGGTTTCTGGAACAAGTTGGTAACTACAAATTTTCGAAAAATGAGATTTCGTTATAAATGGCATCAAATAATCTTTGTTTAAAAAGTAAATGAAAATATTTCATATTTTATAAATACAAAAAATAATCTATACGCATATAATTATTCTGTACGTGGGATGTCACTGAACTCCTCCTTAACGGCTCAACCTATTTGCGTGCGGTGTTCAGCGAAATGTAGATCTTTGCGCTGCGCGTGTTCGTAAATATTAAAATTATTAATCGATTTTGTAAAAAAAAGTTAGAAGCATAAATCTTTTTTCCATCGACCTACCAGGGTTGCATTCAACGAGAATGCTTATACGATTTTTTGTGTTTAAAAAGTTTGTTTTTGAATGTTTACAAACAGCATTCGCTTTTTATAGATCCCAATCAGATTATTTTCTTACATTCCTCATAATTTCTTCTCATTTATTTATTTTTACCTGATTTTTGGTAATACTAAAATAATGTTAAAATAATAATAATACGACTAAAATAATACAGTACCCAAAATCTAAATACATTTGTAATCAAAACTAATGCGTATGGAATTGGATCTAATTATAAATATGAACAAATAACATTTTATACAAAATATAGATTATTTACTTCTGTTCGGAAATAATAATATTGCGACAGTTACGAAAATAAAATAATATTATATTTTTAAACCATTTAAAAAAAACATCTATTCGTGTTAATTATAAGGTAAGAAAACGTAGAAAAGTCTTCATAATGAGATCGTTGCCTTTTGTAAAATGCGAAAAAAATATGTAAATATAATTGGGCCTTAATGGGTTAGTAAATTAAAGATGTTCTATTAGCTTTGTAAGCAATCCTTATAGTATTATATACGAACTGCATGTAATTGGTAATTATTATTATTTTTAATTTTTATTTTATTTAATTTTACAATACGCCCAAGGGGCATTTACAAACAATATACAGGTAAGTACAAACATAGTAAGTAATAATTAAAAAGATAAACAACGCTTTTTTGTATACATGTAGAAACAATAAAAAGCATACTGCCATGCAAAATAAAAAGTGAAACTTAAC
Organism: Micrasema longulum; assembly: GCF_059751315.1. Classification (NCBI taxonomy): domain Eukaryota; kingdom Metazoa; phylum Arthropoda; class Insecta; order Trichoptera; family Brachycentridae; genus Micrasema; species Micrasema longulum. The sequence goes on from NW_028277457.1 coordinate 855,405, forward strand.
ATAGTAAAAAAGAAAAAAAATATATGGATATAAGAAAAGTAATTGAATTAAAAAGCAAATTGTAAATAACTTGTAAAGAATTTAAACAAAAAAATATATAAATTTACGTTTACTTATACGTATAAAAAAAATGGTATCAAATTATTGTTAAAAACAAATAATAAAAATTAGTTTACAGTAAGTATATATAAGATAATAACATTATATCTGGTACACAAAAATATTTGATACATTAATTTCAGAAAAAGATAATAATAAATAATAATACACATCAAAAACAGAGAAAAAATTGTATGAAAAAGAAAGTTTTATTACGACATTAATAATTAGTTTTAAACAGGGCATTTAAGAACGTTTTAAAATGGATAATTGTCGTATTAAAAATGTCTATATCACAAGTAAATTTGTTGGCTAAGGAATGTAAACGCGGAATAGGAGAGTGCCATATTTTTTTATTACATATTTACATATTACATTTTTTTCTTTGCACCACAACAGGCCAGGAGGCCTAATTACAGTGGTGAATTACATCACAGAGAACCCAGGCTTGAGAAAAATCAAATTTTTAATTTTTGTGTTCTCACCGGGAATCGAACCCGGAACCTTCCGTGCGTGAGTCAAGCGTCTTGACCACTACACCACGGAGGCCGCCAATGTCGCGCATTATGGAAACATACATAGTAAAATACAAAGATATACTTGATAAATAATAAACACGGTTGTTACATCCTTGTACGTGACTCTTATAACACATTGTTACATGTATTTCAAGAGTGTGGAAAATCGCGATTGTATAATATTATCTTTGTAATGTATAAATAAGTCTGTTTTACTTCAAAACTTTACTATAAATTTAATGACTTAATTCAAGAAGAATTTAAGGGTTTTGTTGTGTATTTTAATAAACTACCAACATGTAGGAACTATTAAAGCGGTACTCGCAAAGGTTTGTTTTCGACCTAATGAAAGTTAGCCAAAACCAAGTAAGATTTATCACTTGACCCCGTACAGGGCACTGCAAATTGAACAAACACCATGCTGGAATGACCCTTTCTGAAATTTCTTAATGTAAGTTCTGCAGTGCACATGATGAAACACCCATACACATTATATGCAAATGCGATGCTTTATATCACAAAGAAGCCGCATCTTCGAGGGACCAACGTTAAACCTGAGGACATTAGAACCCTCGCCCACTACCAAATAGCCTGGTACTTTAAGGAGCTGGGATTAGGGGGAACAATACCAACGAAACAATGATTTATGATTTTCGCTATTTCGATTATACCGCGTTATCTTTATTTTTATTATTATTCATTTTTTTAATTATTTTTTTACCTAAGTATGTTAAGTATCAAAATCGTATATCGAACAATGTATAAAACAGCTGTGTAATATGTATGGATATATTGTTATAATATTATTTTATAATTTTGTAATAGAGCACTGTTATGTTAAATATATTTATGTTTATGTTTATGTTTATAAAAGGCATTTGTGCCGTGTACACACTAATAATAAATAAATTAGAAGGGGAGATTTAGAAAAATGGAAACTCTCACACTACTGGGCTTGGAGGGCAATAACTTATTAACGGGGACCCGTCATAATGGATCTACTCAGGACGCAGTAGTGTCAGGAGCTTATATACCACTGACCCCTATCTTGCAAAATAAGAATAAGCTGTATTACAAAAAGAGATATATTTTTATAATTACAGTATTTAGGGTATGTGTGAAAAAATATCTAATATTAATCAATTATTTTTTTCAACAGAGATAAAGCTGTTTAGAATATTGTATGTTTGAACGTATCCTTAAAGGTGTAAGGCAGGATGGCATACTTTCACCGATGCTTTTTAACTTGTACTCCGAATTTGTATTTAGAGATGCCTTGCAAGATGTTGACATAGAAATTCAAATAAATAGAAAAGTAATAAATAATAGAAGATACGATGATGATACTGCCACTATAGCTGATACTGCGGATCATCTACAGCAACTCGTCGGCAAGGCAAATAATGCAGGTTAAGAATTTAGACAAAATGAACGTTTCAAAAACCATCCATTCATATATTTTTATTTTTACTTCATGCTTGTATTTGGAGTATTTTGATATGTCTCGAACAATTTTTGACAGAATGTTAAATGACTAAATAAATAAATAAATAAAATAAATAAATGCTGCCTATCTCAGAACAGGTATTTACCATACCCAGTGAGGATAGACAGTACCTAATATGTTTGCTTATAATTTCATTTTAATTAAATTTGACTTAATTGTACCCCTTTTCAATGTTTTGCAAATAGAACATAGTATTGTATTATTTACAATAATAAATGTCGGTTTTCGGCACTGAACTGAAAAACCTTCTAGATATATGAAAATGTATCAGAAATAAAAAGTTACCAATGGAATTTATAAAAAAGATATGAGAGAATTGTGTTGTATACATAAAATTTCCAAAATACAAAAATAAGATTTTTTCTAGTACTCCAAACTTTTTAACTGATTGCTCAAAATTGTGTTTTTTGGGTAAGTGACTTTTGCCTGAACGGCGACGATATAATGTTCCATTCTTGGTACCGGCAGCAGTTCTTCAATGGCCCGGGTTTCTACATTAGCTTTGATTTTGGCCTTGTGTTTTTTTCAAACCGATTTTCTCAATTCTGTCCATGAAACTAAGCATGACTATTCAATATTATATTATGTATATTTTTCAACTCATCTTAAAATTTCCATAATTTATGTTGACAAGAAATTCATTTTGAAAATATGCTTCGTCACGAAGAAGCAATCAATCAATGAAGGGATCAGCAGAGTGACTCTCTAATTAGATACGTTACACTTATTTTATAGGGAAAACTAGCTACATAAATTAGAAATGCAAATGTTGATATTTATATATCACATCAGAGATTAAGAAAAACAGAAGTCGAGACATTTACAGGGTTTTTGACCCGTCATTTTATTTATTTTGTGTAACTAGGAAGCATGTTTTCGAGAGATCGAAGAGTAGAAAAGGTGTCTAAGGAGAGTGAATGCGGGCAATAATATGAACGGCGTACTAAGCACAGTAATTGTTAATAAAAATTTGTCAATCGAAGCTAAACTTATGTATGGAAGTGAAACATGGAACTGGCCGAAGGAAGGATGAAAGCAGAGTGAACGCGGTCAAAATGTGGTCTATTAGACGAATGTGTGGGAAATCAATGTATGACAGGGTTACGAATGATGAAATCAGGCGAGAGTGCAAATCTGAGTCAGGTATAGTTGATTAGATTAAGAAAGGGTCACTGAGATGGTAAAACAGATATATTCATTTTATTAATTTTTCACACCCAAAAAGGCTTTCACATACATGGAAGATATATAATACACGAGTATATAAATAACTAATATTTTTTCTTCTTTATTTTAACGTGTTGGACATAATATAAATCGTAAATTGGTGGACTTATTGCCAAATGACAACTTCTTCTAACCAACTGATAAAATAAAGATGTTATTAATAAAAAACTTATTACTTGTAAAGTACTAATGTTGTATTAATTTTCTTTTTTATCATTACCTAGTTGAATACTAACCACTTTATTTATCTTTAATTATTCTCAATTTTACTTTGTTATATTTATATTTAGAACATAAGATTTCTCATATTAATTGTTAGAGATGTTTTGTTTCTTTTTTACTTTTTTTGTTTTTTTATATTTTATATTATGTACTACATAATTATTGTTCACTGCTGTGTTATTTTTGTAAAACATTATTTTAAAAAAGGTTCTTTGAACCGTTGATGTATAAATAAATAAACATAATTTTAAAAAATACAGTATAAAGAAATAAAAGGTAGAACAGTGTTTAGAAGTATAGTTGGTATAAAAAAAGAAGTTTGTATGAGATATTAAAAATAAAAAATTAGATAAACAAATAAAATACAAACATATGAAAGAAATACAGTTTGAAGGTTTAAAGCGGCAAACTTCTATTTGATATGGAACATATACATTGATTTTTAAAATCTACAAGACTCACATTAAAGACAGTGATGTTGTTAACATATTGGTTCGCAAGTACATGCATCCGTACTACTGATGAATTTGAGCTGTAATTGGTCGATGATGGACCGCAGTAGAACAGAGTATTACATCGGGTAACTCGACCGGGCACTCGCACATTAATAAAATTATGAGTTCACAACAATCGAACATTGATGTTATTATTTTCAATTAAAAAATCAAGTCATTTAAATTGTCCGTTTTCTAATGTTTGTATATTTAAATAATAATTTAAGTATGTGTTATTTATATATTAAATCGGTATATTTAGTTTTAAATTGATAAAATGCAAAAACTTATGCTGAACTCTTTCGATATCCTTAATATGAACTCTGTTATGGTGACCATATACAAACAAACAAAACATCACGCCGTTTCCGTAGGGGTAAGCAGAGAGGATAGAACGCCATATCACTGTCTTTATTTATTTTTTCATTTATTAAGGAAAAACAACAGTTGTTACATAAGAATACAAAATATAAAAAATAGTACATACATCCAGTTAAAGTTTTTCACAAATATAATGAGAGAACATGTTACACAGCAAAGAGAAAAATAATATATTATGTAAGACATGAGAAAAAAAAAGAGCTCTGAAAAAGATGAGGAAATAGAGTGGAGGAGTGGAAGAGAGGGATTTTCATAATATAGTTGACCAATTCAAAATTTTGATATTATAATAAAATAAACATAATTAAAGGAACATAAACTTATTACACACTGACAAATGTTTTATTTTTCAGTGTTTCAAAAAGTTTTTTTTTTAATTAATTAAAAATATCTAAATTTAATTTAATTAATAATTTAATTTAGATATTTTAAATTAAATTTAGAGCAGCTATGATAAATAAACGAGTTTTAAACTTTTTTTTTTTTTGAGCAATAAATTATTTAAAAAATTAACTTTTCGTGTTGACTTTACGGGACAATTGATTGAAATACGCTCCAAGAGGTATGGACTATCAATTAAATTGTTTAAAATTTTGAAGAGGAAAGACAGATCAGAATTTTTTGTTTGTTTACATATTTATACATGTGTTAGTAATACATATATTCAGGTTAGTAAGTAAGTATTTAATATTTTGAGAACTTTGCATTGAATATTATAATATAACATATTTACATCTTAACATCATTTCTAACTAGATATTTATATAGAATTTTGAATAGATGTTTATTGGGTGGAGACAGGAGAGTTAGAATATGAATAGGGAATGGTATATTAATATCAGAGAAGTCGGATAGGAAATCAGGATAACAATCATTTATGGGGCATCCAAAAAAAACATGGTTTAAATCTTCCTAATCAAGCTGACATTCGAACAGGTGAGAACCATTGCAGCAGTGCCCAATGCGCATTCTGCATATGGAGGATGTCTCAAACTTATTCAGAATCACTTTGGAAAACCAAGGCTTTTCTGTTATATTTGGCATCAGTCGGAAAAGATGTTGACCCTTGGCTTGGGAGGAGGCTACCCAATGTTCTTGCCATGTACGAAGTTGCTTCTCCTTCGTCATAACAAGGGGATTACCCAGTGGTAGTAAATTATTGTAGGCAGGATCCCCGGAGTGGACCGCCTCCTTTGCTAACGCGTCCACTTTTTCGTTCCCGGGAATACCACAATGGCTAGGCATAACAATACTCTTATTGGACGCCTCTGATAAAGAAAGAAGAAATCTAGTTTCCACGCAGAGCTTGTCCTCAGGATAAGAGGATGGAGGGGATTTAATTTTTTGTAAGGCACTCAAGGAATCCGACAGGATTAGGAACTTGCTATATTGTGAGCTTAAGGCGTACTTGACAGCTTCTCGGATTGTGATACATTCCGCTGTAAATACAGATGCAGTCGTCTTCACAATATATGGCCGCACCCGTGTGGGATGGCGAATCTGACCGAAATCCATCAGTGTAGATAACTTTCCAACCTATCCATCTTGAAGACTGATTACGGTTGAATGTAAACCGGGGCTGTAGGTGGATTATGACTTCGAATGTGAGTTCAATATTCGGGACGCATACATAAACATTAAATGGAAAACGACAAAGGGGAAGAAGGTCTTTAGGGTTAATGTTAAATTCGAAAGATTTGTAAAAATTAAAACGGTTGACTAGTGAAGGGGGCGGTTTATGGGACCAAAAAGATGATGATGTTACACAGTCAGAGAGCAATTTTACTTTTTTGACGAGTAGGTTCCTTATTTGGACAGAGCAAAGATTGTCTTCTCATTCTGAGTGGGGCATCAGAAGCCTCTACCTGTAAAGTGTTAATTGGAGAGGACTTCATTGCTCCGATGGCTAGTCTCAGACTTTGGGATTGGATCCGGTCGAGTCTTTGGAGATTGTTTTTTGAACACGGTTCGAAAAGGAACGAGGCATAATCGAGATGGCTCCGGATATTCAAGTATGCCTATCATAGATTTGTATTATCTTTAGTTTGAAAAATGAACGAATACCTAACGTTTCTGACCTTCCATTAGAATATTGCATCATCCTAAGAAAACAAGAAAGCGGGAAAACTCGTAATCATTTATTATTATTTCATCAAAACATTAATAAAATATACAAAATATGTCAATTAAATTTATTTTAATATAATAAACCTACCATATGCTGTACCCAGTTTCTATTAAATGACGGAACAAAAATAACGACATCTTTCAACGCATTTTACTCGTAATTTTTCCATATTTATGCATTAATTGTAAGAGATAGCCAAAGTTAAAAACTCACGACTCACCGAAGTACCAGGGCAGCGTCTTAATTGAGTATTTAAAGGTTATGTAATGGTGTTTAACACTGTCGTATAAATCAACACAAGTTAAGTTATTTTCACAGAATTATCACAGAGCACCACAATCCGAGCACATTCCAATTACGCCCAATGACACTCACTGAATGAAAATTCGTGCGAATTCCCTTTCACTCGATACCACTTGCTAACTAAAAGTGACAGCGCGACCGGCATAGAAACTGAACTGAACTAGATCAGTAGGTCTTGCAAAAAAATAATTGATCTACTTTTAAACAATAAATTTTATCTGTGATTTTTTCAGTACTTGCTTACTTAAAAAAAACAGTGATGATAATAATTTTTTGAATATTATTTTCTCTCATTTTTTAAAACAGGAGCATTAAAAAAACGAATCCATTCATCAACAAACAAACGGTGACACCGTTTCTCCGTAGGGGTAGGCGGAAAGAATAAAATGACATAGCCAGTTCTTTAATACAGATTTTTCTTCCTCTTTATTCATAAGTCATTCTCGCAATTCGTTTAGATTTTAAATTATTAAAGACTTTTTTCTTTTTGATACTTCATTGCATTAAAAGAACTTAATTCATGAGTCGTTATCGCGATTCATTTAGATTTAAAATTAATAAAGACCTTTTTCTTTCTGATACTTCATTGCATTAAAAGAACCTAATTCTTAGTGAGCTTATTAATTTATGAAAGGCACTGTCGTCAGCCATGTACTTTTAAAATAAAATGATGGAAAATAATTAAAGGTATGGAGGCAGTGAAATATGTTTGGAAGGCAATTAAGTCATTATATCCGCTTGGAAGATAATTAAAATGTATTAATTGGACAAACATTAAACTTCGATTCTCCCTTCGATACAACCGCCTTAAAAAAACTTTACTTTTTGCTTTATTGGAATTGTTTTAATTTACTTTGTTTAAAAAAAAAAATGTGAAACGAACTCCCTCTCTAAACACAAGTATCTACTTTATAAGAGAGGTAGAAACGTTATATATAAGATGTTCTGTATATTTACCTATTTTATATTTCAAAAATGTATTTTGTAAAAAAAAAAAATATTCAATAAAAAAAAAAAAAAAATGATTTTAATTTGTATTTTTATAAAAAGCAAGTGTATAGCCAAACTTATCATAGGTTCAGCTGACAAAGAACTAGACACTTGCTTACAAGGGAGGGGAGAATAATATGCTCGTATTTATTTACTAACATATGTATCTTTTTTGGGTGATCGCGTGTATGTTGGATTAATTCCAAAACATTGAAACGAAAATACATGGGATCATCCAAAAAAGAAACATTTTGATAACAGTGACAGTGAAAACCTACGCAACCGTATATATTTCCGTCCTTTTTCAGTAAGTCACGGAGCACTAGCGCCCCCTAAATCTAGCGCTGAGCAAGTATGATAAAAAATCAACTAATCTAATTGGCAATTGGAAAGGGGGAAAATGAAGTTTTGAGATGTTTTTTCTCAGCTGCTTCCTTATTTTAGGCATGTGCGAGCGCTAGATTTTATTTTTCTTGTTTTAGGATGCATTATTTTCATTAAGAGTTTTTGAATAAAAATTGACTGAATATGAGATAGGTCTCGGAAATAGATAATAGAGAACGGCCCTCATACATCTTCTCACACATGCACGCCAATTACTTCACCTTTTGACATATCCATCTTCAGTTTTTGTTATATTTGGTGATGTCATGTCTTTCTCTTTTACGAGTAATCTATGTGAAATTAATTTATTGCTTCCATTACAATTTTTATTAGTTACTTGAAAATAGGTTTAATGATATCATCATCATTATTTCTTTTCCGCATCTAATGGTGCATAGGGCACTGTATTGGTTCACCAATCGCAGCGTATCCTGATATTTTTTATTACATGAAGGTTAGATGATCAGTCTCATGCTTGGTGCCAATCCAGGGACTGAAAATATTTTAGCATAAAAACACAATTTTAAATAAATATTTCAAGTCAACCATGTTGGAAATCTAACCCGAGACCTCTTGCATGGTATACAAATGCGCTGACTATTACCATGAGTATATACCCAATTTAACTTTGGAGCCATTTTAAGTTAGTTGTAATTCACTGAATGCTAGAAAATGAAAACCAAGTTGTAGTAGAGCTGAGTTCGACACTATGGCGAGACCTCAAATGTAAATTATCTAAAAACTGTAGAAAACCATTGAGGGCGCTGGTGTTTCATTTAATGGCAACATTTTAAAAACGGCAAAACTGAAATAGAAAGTCGCGACCTTGTCATTACCAAAGAAAAAACACAACACTTCAAATTTGGTATTGCCAGCATAAAAAAAATTGTACATCCGACTTATACTGTTTCTTGCTCTTATTTAACAGACTATCCTAGAAAGAGCTTTAATAATATAAAATATCATTGAAATAAAATCCATGTACAGTATTAAAAGGTACTTTATTTGTATATTAAATGTAGCAGTCATGCAAAAAAAATATTTACAAGGAAAGAATATACAAGCTGTCATAGAAGTTGCATCACCTTTGCATATTTTGAGGTCTTTCAAAGATTGCTTCGAGTGTAAATTTTATTGAAAATTTTTATTTTTTAAAAATAAAATTATAATAAGTCCCGATTTTTTAAATGTAAACGTGATTTTTTAAAATGCCAAATAAAGATTATTATTAAAACAAAGTTTTCACTGCATAATAATTTATCGTAAAGTGTTACAAAGCACACGCTTACTCAATCGATACAATTATTCCAGTTATATACAGAGATACATTTATATTTTCTTTTAAAATCTATCTAATTATAAATATTACATACAGTATAAATAGTTTTTAAAAATGAGTAAGAATTTTTATACATCAGTGACACTGATACTAAAAAATAATTTATGCGAACGAAAATTGTTTATAATAAAAATAAACAAAAAAAATTAGAAATGGCACACAGTTAAGTAGTGTTAACAAAAGGACAATCAAATATTGTTCTGTCTTAGCATCCGACCTATTGTCCACGTATGAAAAGCAATTTGGAGGACATGACAACAGATCGAGACATTGTCCCAGAGATAGGCGGGAAAGCTATCTCCACAAGACAATGGATTACTTCCACTCCGCGGGGCCGGATTGCCCTATGCGCATGGACAGGACCGTAGGACAAGAGCTTTATTAGTTCCCCTAACATTTCTAATACATCTTGGTAAAACAGATATAATATTTATTGCAAACTTGCTCGTAGCAAATGTTGTCACGTATTCATTTTTGCAGCGTTTACGTGTGAACTACAGACAAATGTTTGTATTGTCCCAGTGTCCTGTCCCGCAAGGTCAAGGGTGTTGGCAAAGCTGGGACAAGACATTATTCCTATCGCTCCCTCACAGTACTCGAGTACTCACAAAGTCAAACCACCGCACACCCAAGATTCTTTTAAGACACCTATTCTCAAAACTCAGAATTTTGCTGTTTTGGGCCCTAGTGAGGTGCCACGATTCGCATCCGTAGAGGAGAATAGGTGTAATGCAGGCGTTATATAGGCGGCATTTGCTTTCACTGAGTAAATATTCGATCTCCAGACAGCCTTCATACTGTTGAATGTGGCCCAGTTCTTTTTGAAAGCTGCCATTTTCTGTAACATACACTCTCAGGTATTTGAAACTCTTGACCCTTTCGATGATTTGGTTTGACGTTTTGAGTCAGGGGATTTTGAGCATCAATGCACGAAGTATTACACAGTACATGGGTTTTAACAATATTGATTTTTAAACCCACGCATGTGGAGTACCTATTTAGCTTATCTACAGTGACCTGAAGGCCCCCAACTGAATTATCAATTATAACCGCATCATCAGCATACTCTAGGTCGCAGAGTTTTTGGGAGGGGGAGATAGATATTCCTCGATCTAGTGGAATTGACTTTCTAAGGATGAAATCCATAAGGATTATAAAAAGGAATGGTGCAAGAACACAACCTTGGTGAACTCCGGCTGTGACCTCAAACCAATCTGTGACAACATCGTTAATTCTGATTTGGCATTCTCTAGCATGTACTTAAGCGCGTAGATATGTGTACCGTGACGTACGCTTCTCTTTGTTATATTTCAATATACCTACCCAAAACTTGAATGTGGGGAGGTCGGTAGTGTATCTTTGTAATCGCTTGGGAGAATTTATCTTCAACTGTACCTTCATGATGAAGTTATGACTTCCTTAGCTACCCATCATAATCGCGGCCCTGGGGCATAAAGTGCGTGGAAAAAATTACCACTTGCTTTAATTTTGATAGGCAAGATTAAGGGTCGCCGAGGGGCTGGAAGAAGACGGTCCTGGCTGCGTAATATTCGAGACTGGGCTGGCTTCATATGTGAAGCAGATTTTCCGGGCGGTACAGGACAGAGGCCTTCACCAGAGTGATTGCCAACATTGGGGATGCCTGACAAGGCACTTAGAGAAGAAAATTTATAATTTATTACAGTACTTAAGAGATTATACAGTGGGTAAGAATTTTGATAAATAGGTATTTGAAGATTGTCTTTCTGTCACCTTCTCGCAGATACCTCGACGATACAGTGTGAAAAAGATAACAGATTTTCGCCAACTGAACAGATTTTGATGTTTTTTTTTAGAAAGAGTATCAGAATGAAATTTTCTGTATCGGTACCTTTTCTGTTTTTTAAAAGTATTTATCATATTTGTATACTGTACGTCCAAAGATGGCAGATAAAACTGGGGGCTTTTTTGGGTTTTTGGATGGTCCTAGCTACCATAAGAAACAATTTATCAAAAAAGCGAAACAATAGAGGCACGCCAATGGTAAATATCTATAGTGTATAAAATAAAATGCTGCCTAGTGCCATAATACGGAGAAAATACGGGACTATGTTTGTATGAAGAAAAGTAAGACCGCATTTCCGCTTAAAGAGTTACAAATGCTTGTCTTCTTCGAAGTTCTCTCTCTTGCTAGGAATTCAGATTTCCGTGTCAGTCCAGGGATTTCCTCAGGAAGTTGTAAGGCGCTCCCGGGTGCACTCTGGCCACATGCTTCTTCAGATTAGAGGTGTGGTTACAGCGGTAGCCGCACTGGTCGCAGCAGTACGGCCGCTCGTTGGTGTGGGTCCTCTTGTGCACCTTGAGGGAGTTTATAAAGTTTGTTCTGCAAACAAAAAAAACCTTAAGATGCATTATACCAATGAGGAAGTTCAGTGGTGTTTTTCACATTTTTAATTTTTTGATAGACTATCAAACTAAGCCAAAAAACAATTACAGTAAAACCCCCTTTTTACGTTTTTCAAGGCAGCGAGAATATTTTTTTTCCTATGACATCACTAAAAACAACTGTCATATAGATCGCTGCAAAATTGTTCCACACTTTGTATGATAACTTTTTAAACTATCTTTTTTATAACTTTAAATATCCCTATTGTTCATTTTAAACATCGTAATTTATTGATTTTAAAACTTTATTGTTTCTAAACGTTTGTCAACTGTGTATCATGATTTGCACAAGTCAGTATGACATTTTTGTTTAAATGAAAACAAAAATAAAGGAAGGAAAGGAAGACACTAAAACGGTCAATTACACTGCACCGCTTTGAATTTAGGTTAAGACAATAATTTATTCTTTATTGGTTGTTTATCTGTTGTTATTCTTCATTCGCGTGGCACATGCGGTGGCGCGTGGACGGCGGCGCCATTATTACGATGTAATTTTGGCTTTTTTGACACATCAAATGAATTCTGAAAAATTTTAAACGCTAACCGGGGTGATGAAAAATATGAAAAATGTTAATTGGGGAGAATATTTGTATGAGAATGTATGAAGCAAAATGGGAACTGAACATTTCGGTGTAAAAAGCGGTAAAATGTAAAATTGAGGAATGTAAAAACGAGGTCTTACTGTATTTTATTTTTATGTATCATTGCTATGATATTTTCAAGCTCTATAATTTTGGAAATCCCCACCGAAACTTGCACCGCCCGCAACGTCACGAGTTCTGGTCGGCGAGTGATCAAAACACACATCTGAACGGTGAAGATAACTGACAAGAAGCAAAGAAAACATTTTTTAGAAATGATTTATTTAAAACATATTCTAATACAATAAAGGTACAAGTTCATGACAAATATATTGTTAATTACAAGACACATCAAGCCAATGAGAAAATTCAGTGTTTATTTTTTCATAATTGTATTTATTAATAGACTATTAAACTATGCCAAAACTTTTTTTTAAATTTCTATATATCGTATTAACAGCGTTATGATTTGTTAAAGTTTTATATTTATGAAATTACTCCATGTGCGACGTCTTAAGTTATCTTTCGCTTCTTCTCAGTCAGTTCTGCCAATTGGTCTGTTGACTTACCGTAAACCGGAAATCTTTCACAACTCTCTTATTGTTGCTCTCTTATGGTTAATGCGTATAAACTAGTGACGTCGTTCAAAGTAGTTATATTTTTCATACATTTTCAACCCGTACAGTTTATTGTTCTAATTTTTACCGTGTGTTAAAAAACATTTTTTGTATCCAAGCTTCCATAGGGCTGGTCGGTGAAGATTATCCACAATAATAATAAAAAATATAAACTGTACCTAAAATCACAGGCATCACAGAAATACGGTTTCTCCTCTGTGTGAATCCTCTTGTGTTTTTTGAGGTTGGAAGAAATTTTGCAGGCATAGCTACATCCTTCGAAGTCACACACATAAGGACTCTCTCCAGTATGGACACGGTGGTGTTTACGCAAATCGGCCATTAGGTAGCACCTTAAAATGAGAATAATTTCACATTTTCATGTTGATTTTTATTTTTATATATATTATTCTGTAATATTTTATATTGTGAATAAATAAATTTAAACAAACATCAAAAAAGTTTGGGTTAAAGTCTCATGGTAGATTTGTGAGTCCTCGCAAATCAGAGATCCAATCAGGCTGCCAATACTCGATTTCCAATTTCTGATACGGTTATTCACAACTATTTAAACATGCCACCAAAATGGATGCTCAAATATCAACATTGGAAAGAAAAAAGTTACTAATTGACATGTAGCAACTTTACAGAAGATCTAAATAAAGTTTTTTTTTTTTAATTAATAAAAAAATCACATATTCTTAATTTTCATTTAAATTATGTAGGAATTAATCGGGATGTGGTCCTGTGGCTAGCGTTTCGGACTCACGGATCAAAAGTCCGTGGTTCGAATCCCATTCTACCCCGACTTGATTCCCATTTTCTAATAGTGAGTTATTTACAACTCGTTGAAAATGGCCTTAAAATGAAATATTTAGTTTTTTAGTTATTTAATTATTTTATGTATTTACCTACAAGGTGCGAGCGAGCAGTGTCTATAATTAGACTAATGCCCGTATTCAGGGACAAAACTATGTTGAGAAAAGAAAATTCTAATCATACGCAGAGAATAACTTGAAGGAGAGGTGAGTAGAATTTACTATGTTCAGCTTAAAATTTGTCTTTGAATACGGATGAATAACAAGCTAACACAAAATAATAATGTACTCTATGTATTTTTTTTCAGATGGCTAGACTTTATCTCTGTTGAAGTAGCCATCGATCTTAATAAAAAATTTAGTCCAGTATTTATTTACAAAGATTTGATTTCCACGGTACTTTTCTTATGGCAAGCGAGTATTCTACCACTGAACAAATTGTTAAATTATTAAAATAGAGGTTTATGAAATTGTACATTTTAAAAGAGTAACTTGTTTTTTGACAAAAAAAAAACATTGCTTTTTAGTATGATTGAAACCGCACAGTCTTTAAAACAGTTTTCGGGTATGCGGAGGGAGTCCTACTTTTCTTATGGACCATGGAATTATTCAAGTGTACTAACTTGTAGGGGCAAATCTCGCAGGCCAGAGATTTCCCGCCACCATGTTGCATCATCTTGTGATGCTTGAGAGCTGCCTTCAGATATGTGCTGAATATGCAGGACTCTGATGCATCGCACTTCAAGGGTTCTCCTGTCGGGTGGTACTGAAACAAGAACAAAATAATTTAACTATGCACAATTCACTTCCCTACCTATCCATATCCATCTCAAGACTCCTCTCACTTCCCCCTTTTCCTGGCGCAGGTCCACGCAACTATAATCAATCAGTGCTTGCAAAATGTTCCATCATCATCATCATAAACCCGTCAGTCCTGGGTAGGACCCACTCTTGCCGCCCATTTTAACTGCATGGCCAGCCCTCCTCGAGCATCCCACCTTGATGGAGTTGATTGCATCGGGCCCTCCATAGATTTCATATAGCTCCGTATTGTAGCGACGAAAATGGTTGCTTTCTCTCACAGGACCATAGACAACTCTGAGGATCCTAGCGCAGTACCAAACTAACACTACCTGTTGTCCAGGACATTTTCTAACAACTAAGCTATGACAGTGTCCACGCAGACTGCTAGCTCAACTGACATTAACTGCCGACGAACAGTCAGCAGTGGATTTCCAGGATGCCGAGAACCTGATGTCTTGTAAAGTAGCCAAGCGTGGTTAAGGTTAACCATATCGCCTCCGCTCGATGACAGTTGTCACCAAAGTTTGCTGCGTCCATTTTCTTATTACCTCATTCCTAACAAAGTCAAACCACCGCAAACCCGAAATTCTTCTGAGACACCTATTCTCATATTTTGCTGTTTTGGACCCAAGTGAGGTGCCACGATTCGCATCCTTAGAGGAGAATAGGTGTTATGCAAAATTAACATAAACTAAAACGTCAACGAATGTTTCCTCATTACATCTGAGATCTCGCTATTTCCTGTGATTATTAGACCCAGTTTGAGTGTACATATACATATATATATTTTTTTTTTTATAAAATTAATTCAAGGATCCTCCTCACTAGGGAAATCTGTTGAGATGTATAGGGTTCACAGTCCATAATTGACGACACACACGTGCTAAAACGTTTCACCTAAAATAGTGTGATTACCGAAGAAAGCAATGACATCATTTTCTGTATAATCCAAAATAACAACTCCAACAGTATTGCACATGAAATCAGGGGGCATCGTTCTGCAGTACATTCACATCGTCCCTACCATGAAGAAATGAACTACAAAGGAATGTGGTCTATAAAGACATCACAGGATGCAACGCCAGTCAGTCAGCCCAACAAGTTCAGTTCACTTCAGTCCAGATCGATGAAGTCACACAGTTTTAGCATGTAGTTCAAGTGCCGTCTCTTCAACCTATCATCGCTGCTACGCTCCTGCTACACAATCAGGTGCTGTATCTTATTCGACATGTAATAAATATGCATTAAACAGTAACCTCGTGTCTTCTCTGTCAATCTCTAACTGTGGTAGGAACTCCAACCAACACCCAACAACCTAATCCTACAGATGTAATATTTTGTAATGAAAACATAATATAAGTAAATAAATTGATATTGAAAATCAGAAGGTTCCTTACTTTTCCGACTCGTCTGAAACCTGTGGATCCTGCATTTCAGGAGAGAATCAAAAGAAGGAACCTTACCATCCTGACACATTTCCTTTGCACTAAAGCGTCCGGAAAGCTTGAAGAGCTGATTATGATAAAATGTAGCAGTAACATACCTTTTTAGTGTGGTACACAAGGCTATTATTATGCTTGGCTCTAAAGTCACAACCGCTCATTGTACAGATGTATGGGATCTCTCCAGAATGTTGCCTGTAATGTTTTCTGCAAAAACAAAAACCACTATGCAATATATATAATTTTTTTGGTAGCATTGAACTTCTTCATTACAGTTTTCAGTATCTGCCATCTCTATCAACTAGAAATAAACCACCCTTTCTGTCAATCAAAGAAAAAAAAAATTACCATCCTCATCGAACTTTTACAGTTTACATTTAAATACATATTTATTAGATCGTAACTCGTAAATCTTTTATGGGAAGGTAAGGTGATCAGTCTTACGCTTCGGATGGCAGACCATGGGTGATGAAATATTGAAGTGTAAAACCACCTTTTAAATAAATATTTCAAGTCGACCCTCCCAGGAATCAAACCCGGGACCTCAAACATGGCACCAGCCACTACATTACGAGGCAGGCTTTTTTTCATTAGATTTCTTTTTTTAGGATTTTTACTTAAGAGGAGCCATTGAGTTAAAAACACTCGTCCAAGATTATGGTTCTATTTCACACATAAAACTTTACTCTTCATATGATAGGCACATAATATTTATCATACGCTTCATAATATGTATATTTAAGTGATAATAAAAATAAAGGATTTTAGTACCTACCTAAGATCAGATGCTGTAGCACCTCTGTATATGCATTGGTCACACTGAAAATCTTTTCTCCCTTTATGATCATTCTTTCTATGTAAATTAAGTTCAGTTAATTCTGTGGTTGAAAAATCACAATTCGAACGATTGCATGTAAATGTGCTGCTCGTGTGATCAATAAACTTCTTTAACTTTTTCTTTTTTCGCCTTATTAGGGATTTTTTTCTTTTGGGTGAAGGAGGCCATTCGGGACTAGAGCACCTATCTGGCGAAGGTAAACTGTCAAAATTGTCTATGGAATCTAGTTTTTCAATATTGTGTAGTTGATCTTTGATTTCTTTATTGAATTTGTCATCTATGGAATTGTTTTTTTTGGTTTTGAGCTTTTTATGTTTGTCTTTATGTTTTCTTGATTTTTTTTCTTGATTTTGATTAGCTTCTTCGGGAGTATTTGTATTTTTGATGCCATCAAGGGGTGGAGGAGATTGGGTTACTGTCATTAACGGATCCTGATCTTGCAAACTCTATAAATAAAGATTAGAAACACCTTTGAGAAACAGAACACATTAATTTAAAATCATAGTTTTATAACACCCCTAGAGTATGTACTTTGTTGATCTGTCTAAATGTTCCACACGTTACACACACGTAACTATATATCAAACGAGATTATTTGCCGTTCCGCTCATTTAACCAATCATAATGCGGATTTCATTTAGCCAAACTCCAACACGAGCTAACATTACTATTGCAAGCCGGCCCGCCAACAACACGCTGAATATTTTCATTATTTATTTTATTTTTTATTTTAATAATTTTTCACGCCCATAAGGCTTTTACATACATGGAAGTTATATAAAACATAAAATTTTAAAAATACATCTAAAGCAATAAGAGATAGAACAGTGTTTGGAAATAAAGTTGGTATAAAAAAGAAGACGAGCATATAAACATAAATTTAAAAAAATACAATATAAATAAATAAAAGATAGGAACAGTGTTAAGAACTATAGTTGGTATAAAATTAAAAAGATGAGTGTATAAACAACATAATTTAAAAAAAAATCAATATAAAGAAATAAAGTATACAACTGTGTTTAGAAGTTTATTATTTAGATTTAATTAAATGCTTACAGACTTGCTTCAAAGTCACTAATTTTTGTGTTTAAATTTGTTGCAACAGAGAGGGAAAACATTTTTGAGAAGGGAATATGGAAGTCTAGGAACTTAAGCCCTTTATGACCTGTCATTGGCTGGTTTAAGTGGCCACTTTACACTGTGTAACATTCACCATTCTGCCTATGGTTAAATTTTCTCAACTCCTCACTTTTGTAAGGTAAAAGAGCCAAAACTTTTATCATGCGGGTGAGATTCATTCGGCTGAACCTATGCCCCGACTAGGCACCACCTGAAAACGATTTTCCAATTTTCATGCTTCTTCATTTACCAGTTACATAATTCAAGAATGTTTTGAGTATTGTAAAATTGTTTTCAGGCGTTGCCTAGTTGGTGAATTGGTTCAGCCGGATGAACAGCCCACATCAGCTCTTTTACTTCACGAAAGTCAACAGATAGAGTTGAGGAAATGTGGATGTTTAAACATTGGCAGAATGGTGAATGTCACATAGTGTGTAAAGTGGCTACTTGAACCAGCCAATGACAGGTCATAAGCCCTATAACTGCCAATACTACCGATAAATTTAAACTAAGTGTCGCCAAAAGCGGAGGGAAAACAGTTGATAAATACTTAATTTTAAATATCGTACCTCGTCATAGCTGGGCAAGTGTTGGATCTTGACAAAACCTTTTGGGACGACTTCTACATACAGCACCTGTTTGGTGGCAGGCCCGCACGCCTTCACACTCTCCAGGTAACGAACCGGTCCGTAGATATCGGAGACATCCGGAACTGAAAAAAGGTGGTATTTAAAAATATTATTCTTTCAAGCTACATCTAAAAATTTCATTATTTAAAAAAAAATTATTCGCGTTTTCATAATTTACACAAATATTTCAATTTTGGGGCCATTTTCAACGAGCTGTAAATAACTCACTATTAGAAAATGATAATCAAGTTGGGGTAGAGTGGGGTTCAAACTTCGAACATCTGATCCTAGACGCCTCGACTTCTGTATTACCTTATTTAAAATGTTCTTCATCTCTGTTGTAATATGTTTATATTGTTCGTTTTATTTAAATGGGTATTTTATTAGTGTTTACAAGTAATTGATGAAAAATAAATAGTCTTTTTACATTTGAGTATATCTGGGTTTTAAATATTATTTTTCGTTGTTTGTAAACAAAATAAATTAATAAATTACATAATAATAAACGAACAATATAAAACTGGTAAACATACTTAACTAGTAGGAAACAAAAATAGATTTAAGGTGCAATAGATCCAAAAATATATATTGTGGGCAAGGAACGATAAAAGTAGCGGATAAAGGACTTCATTAGAACACGATGTTCTGAATAAAACCAATTAAATAACACTAAAAATATATTGCATGGGATATTTTTATATATTTTAAGTGGAAAACATCAATAATACTCACAAACTTCGAAACATGGTCCATGTTGCATTATACGATGTATAAGTTTATATGATAAAACAAATATTATGTAGATAATAAAACGACTAGATATAACTTTCTGTTCTTCATGTTTATGGGCTAAACTTTAGCTATTTTAAAAAATAAAAGTATTTTTATTTGTAAATTTACGATATGAACACTGTTCCGACGTTTGCTTGTTCGTTTATCCATAGAATGCAAAAAAATAAGGAGATTTCGGAATGTGTTCGACTATTTTTTAAGTTTGGTGATCGTCTGATCTGAGTTGTAAAATATTTCAATATACTTTTTAGATTACCTGGTAATATATTAAAATCATATGAAAAAAAAAATTGTAACTCAATATAGTCATAACTTTGAAAAAAAGTGTTATAATAATATTTGAAAAAAAACTACAGAAAGTTAAAAAAAATATTTTGCAACAAAATCACTCAACGAAAAATTTTGAAACAATATCAACATGAAAAATAAGTATGGAAAAATAAAAAGGTTTTATAAAAAGTAACAGCTCATTTGTTCAGAAATTAAGAGACACTATGGAGCCGAGAACCGGGCCATGCAGTAGTATTGTAAATTCACGGTCCAAAGGTCCAAGGCTTGAATTTTACTCTGTCACAAACAAATTTCCATTTTTTCCAGTCCAAGTTATTAACGGCTTTTAGGAAGTCTGAATATTTGAATAATTCAGCAAATAATAAAAAACTCAAATACCTCTCTTTTTGTAAAAAAATTAAATTGAAAATGATAATGTTTTTCTACTTGAAGTATTTAATTTATCGTGTTTTGTAAAATAATATATTAATGTTGAAAAATAGGAATTGACAAACAAAATAAGTCATTATTCGTTATTTGTTTGAGCCCACGGACAAAAATATTATTTATCATTCTGATTATTCTTAAAAATGAATAAAAGTAGTAATATCCACATTATTATTTGATCTTTTTGCTTAAGTATTTCATTTATATAATTTGGCTTCAAAATAATCGTATGGTAAGTAAAAAATAAATGAACTTCATTTATATTTTCACAAAATTGAAGAAACAAAAAAACATACGGTGAGTCAAATACGCGATCGCGTCTAAATATTTATGTCGAGTATTGGTTTATCATTACGTACAGTCTGTCAAAAGGGGTGGTACATAATATGCACTTTCTATATTAGGCACTACTGAATAAAAGCTTTGTGGCAATCATGAAGCAAACATAAGATATAATTGATTTCTTTTATTGAAATCAGTTGAAGTTCCTTTATATACTGTTTTCATCTCCTTTTTGACAAAATAAGTTATTATATTTGTGAGAGTTTGGATTTCAAGTCGGTGTTGGTCGAACCAACACCGACTAGATTTTCTGACGATTAGTAAGCGCGAAGTAAATGTAAATGAACACTCTCAAATTTCATGTCTGTGGTCATGTAAATGTCAAACTCATATTATATCCAATTATATCCTTTATCTATGGTCAAACCTCAAAGTGTCATTCATTACGTCAAACGTGCGTAGTTTGAAGTTTGAGTATTTTCAGAAAATTTTTTTTTAAAATAAAATAATGTAAAAAAGGGTAGTTTAAGGTTTTATTACTAAGATGGCAGAGGTAGTAGACATTTTCCCCGCTGAGATAGAATTAACTGAATCCTTGGATGACCATGTTTGTCCAGAACAAAACTGTAATAGTGTTTTCAAGAAGGCTCCACATTTAAAAATGCACCTTGTCAAACACCACAAAATTGGCAAAATGAATTCTACTTCTAAAGAGTGCAAATCGAGATATTTCTGCCCCGTGGAACAATGCATTTACAATATCAAAACAAAACGAAATAAACATTTTACTCATAACCGTTTGTTGAAGCAACATTATATGAAAGTTCACGGAGAAAAACGATTCGAATGTGAGAAGTGTAAAGCTAAATTTTCCATACAATCCATTTACAAACGTCACTTAAATACTTGCGGACTCATATTTACGTGCAAGGTTTGCGGCTGGGAATACATTGACAAGAATGCTCTTGTATTACATTTATACAGAAAGCATCCGAAACTCCACCAATTATACAAACAAAATAAATACTTTTTAAATCATTCACCGCAAATGGAAAATTCGGGCAGTGATAATATCAAACTTCCCGTTTTACGTAATCCGGATTCCTCGAATTCATCGAAGATAATAATTCACGACACCGGGCAAAACAAATATCTTATTAATGAAACTCATTTGAATAATCCACACAATCTAGCCGTGCAGTCAATAGTTGATTTGAAACAGTTTTCAAATTCGCAAAATGTAGTAGACTCCCATTCAATTAATTTACCTAGTACTTATACAATCGGCACTTTGACAAAATACGTCAACAGAAATGAAATTTACGCTGTCAATACTGATGAAAGCAAAATGAATAATGTCAACGGTGCTCCTAGTTACGTATTAATCCCAACTAACACTCTTCTACCGAATTTACTTCCTTCTGCAATTTCAAATGATGTGAGCGCTAATGTAAATTCTAAATCAAATAAAAGGCCGAAAAAATCTGCTTCTAAATTACCTTCAAAAAGTAGAAAAAGAATCCAAAAAAAGAAAATGTCCGATTCCAACTGCGAAATAATTAAAGAAATATCAGAAAATGGCGATGAATCAAGTATTTCCTCTTTTAATCGGGATAGATTTACTCAAACCACTCTGAAAATCGTGAAAAAAACAAATCATTCTATAACCAAAAAGTTCAATGCTGAAACTCAAACATTTTCATCTAATGGTACTGTGAAACGAAAAATTAAGCTCGACAAGTCTACTAATTTATCGTATGAAAATAACAAAAGAACATTCGCAACTCAAACAAACTACAGCATGCAAGAAAAGATTTCTTCCGCTGATGATTTAAAAGTATCGAAAAGAATGACAAATATTTTTGATAAAAGTATTCCATCTAAATCTTTATGTGTAACTCTTCCAAAGAAAAAAATACTTAAGTATGACATAGCTTGTAGTACAGCTGTTGATTTTGAACAAGAGCCAGACAGGGTTAAGCGATATAGTAAAAATTTCAACTTATCTCAATTCGATACAAACGATACGAAACAAGAAAACTGTTTGAAAATGGCCTTACAACCGTGTGTCAATGAAATTGACAGTGAATGTGGTGGTATAAATACATCAAATATAACAACAAACTATTCACCTAATATGGATAGTCAATTTACTTATGGCGATGGTACGGGGAACTCGACAACAATTGAAACCCAGACAGCTCTAGATGAACTCCTGTACTCAAACAGATGGAAACACGACTCGATACTCTTTTCCGAGCTGATTTGTCTGTCGGACATTCAAACGCAGACTGCCTGGCCTACGGACACCAGAAATTTAGACACCGAAATCAGCTTTAACGAGAATTGTTTAAGTACCCAAATAGACTCATTAAAAGATCCGCTTAGTTACGGGGATTCTGAAAGTGCCCTAATCTCAACTGAGACTCAAACAAATGATAACATTTTTGACTTTCCTGGAAACATATCGACGTTTGAAGAGACACGCAACGAATCTCCAGACTTTTCTTTCAAAGAAACTCAAACTTGCGATTGTTTCGTAGAGCCATTGAGTTTTTCAGACTATGACTTTGGGAACTTAAGATCTTCTTTTCCGTCTACTAAAATTCACGCTTCCACCTGTTGTCGGGTTTTGCTGAATAGGAAATCTGATGTGTTTCTTTCCTGTACTTCTAGCGAAACTCAAACGTATCTGGATGATCAATTGGCCAGTAAAGATTTAGTCAATGATAGTCCTTGACCCTGGTACATGTAATCTTATATTACACATTATAGACACTATTGTTGATTTCAGTCTGAGACTGGAATGTCAGAAGTTAAAATTATAAAAGGTGGCCTATGCAGGTCAAGCTAACCTCAGGGGACACAAAATCTATATAATAAATATTTGTACATATTTATGTTAGAGTATAATATTACTAGAAATAAAATATTATGGTTGCGTAATATGTATGTACATATAATATTAAATCTCATTATGTATTGGGGATACAACTTATACAAATTATAAAAAATATATTTAACTATACTATTAAAGTTTTATTTAATATTTTTCAATAACCTGTAGTATTATATGAACCACAACAGTAACATTATTAACAATGTTTTATACTGTATAATGTATAACTGTTGCTCTTATTAATTTAACTGTCTTTATACTACAAAAATGCATAATTATTATAACTGCATGATTGATTTAGCTTTAGTACACTGATTTCTAAGGAAGGAATTCACAACAAAAAAAATAGTGGGATAGCTCTATGATGATATTTTTTAAATAGGGAAATATCAAAAAGGATAAAAATTTGTGAAGTGGATTAAGATAAAATAATTGTATTTTCATAATTTTCATTTCATAACATAATTTAAAAAAAGCAATGATAAAAAAATATGTCTAGAAGAACGCGACATGTTTGGCATTGATAATTATAACAAAATGGTTACAAAATTAAATATTCACATGAATTGTGATGTATTAGGGGCGCGGCCAATGCAATGACCGCTTTCGCGAGAATTCAAAATTAAAAAACATTTTTTTGCCACTGGTAAATAGTAAAAAAAAAATTTTTTACTCAATATTATTTTATAGACCCTTATTCCTTTCAAACTGTGAAAGAAAGTGATTTTTCTTCATTCCTTCTAAAATAAGTTCCTATCTTACTTGAATTTTTTATAATTATTTTTATAATAGCAACACTAAGACGATATGTCAAAATTATTTTGACATATAGCATAAAAGTATTGAGCAGTATTTAACTTCTGTTTGTAATTAAATCATATTAAAATGTTAATAAAGTCAACGTGTATGTTGAGATTAAATCAAATAACTAGAAAATGTATTCAAAGCTCCCACCAGTTACGTCATTACAGTACGTCACAGAAAAAGCTAAAAGATGATCCTAACCTAAATTTCGAAAACGAATACAAACAAAACTATATCGAACTAACTCAATTCCAAAGGGCCGCTTTATCCATCGGTTCTGCCGCAGTCGCCCTCGTGGACCCCTATAGAGGAGACATGATCGCTTGTCTCGGTGAAGTCACCGGCGAAACTGCGTTGATTCACATGCGAGAACAAATGCTCAAAACTGTCGAAGGAATCGACATTTTACACGACAAACCGCGCATCAATTCAAAAACCGTCGACTTCGAAAAGTTGGGGACCTTACCAGAGGGCACCATAGGAAGAACTTACCACAATTTTTTACTAGAAAACGAAGTTACAGCGGATTCTAGGCTTCCCGTGCAGTTTATCAAAGATAAAGAATTGGCCTATGTGATGCAGAGGTACAGAGAAGTACACGATTTAGTGCACGCTTGTTTAGGGATGAAAACTAACATGTTAGGAGAAGTTACGATCAAATGGGTGGAGGGATTGCAAACTGGATTGCCGATGTGTATCGGGGGAGGTATTTTTGGAGCGATAAGATTAAAGCCCAAACACCGGCAGTTGTATCTGAAGCATTACTTGCCTTGGGCTATATACACGGGTACTCACGCCAAGTTCTTACAAGGAGTGTTCTTTGAGAAGCGTTGGGAACAACCGCTGGATGATTTTTACACCGAAATGAATATGACTAAACTTGTAGTGTAAATAAATCCATGTGCAGAAATACAATGAAAATTTGAGCGTTGCGATGGAAGGAAAATTGCAATAGTTGACTTTTTATTGAACGAGACGGGTACCAGAAAAAAAAAACATTTTTTTTTTTTTACATCTACATTTTTTTTTGCACCACAACAGTGGTGAATTACATCACAGAGCACCCAGGCTTGAGAAAAATCACATTTTAATTTTTGTGTTCTCACCGTGAGTCAAGCGTCTTGACCACTACACCACGGAGGCCGCCCAAAAAACTGTATTTTTAGGATCAATAAGTGTGGTATAACTCTCGCTGCCTCCACCTACCATGGAATCATTTCTCTACAATAACGCAGAGTGTGTGCGTACCGACTTCAAACAGGATCAGGTTGACTGTACAGAATTACTTTGTTTAATAACAGTACATGTTCCAGCCAGGATTTGTAGACTGTACCACCTGTTTCATTTTTTATTTATTTTTTAATAAAAACCTTTATTAGCATAAAAAAAACAATACGTACTTGTCTGGCTCCCAATAAGTAAAATATCATATCCTAAAAATGCTTTTTTTCTAAGGACTTTTTCAGTGAACAATACCAAATTTAAAGACATAGACTACACAAATATCACTCTGTCAGATTTAAAATTGACACTTAAATGTATTATGTAACTTGATAGACACTAAATATGTACATCTCCCTTAACCTCCTTATCCTCTCTTCATCCCTGTCCTAATCCCGCCCCACTCAAAATAACTTTTCATTAAAAATATATATATATATCTTCTTTCATTGTTAAAAAAAACATTTTTTTATGAATAAACTGCATCATTATATTTTCTTTACTAACTTTGTACAATTTGTGGAAACCTGTTATTGGTTCTGAGTTTATACACTATATCTGTTCTTTATTATAAATGTGTATGTAGAACTGTTGGTTTCCAAAATAAAATAAAATAACCTATATAAAACAATGTCAATAAAGAAATGTTGAAATGGAAAATAAATGCAGAAACTACTTTTTTGTTTTTTTCTATTTTGTTTATTTTTTTTGTTTATTTTTGTTTATTATTTTGCACCACAGCAGGCCAGTAGGCTCAATTACACAGGTGAATTACATCACAGAACACCCAGGCTCGAGAAAAAATCATTAAAATTTTTGTGTTCTCACTGGGAATCGAACTCGGAACCTTCCGTGCAGGAGTCAAGCGTCTTGATCACCAAACCACGGAGGCCTGCCTATATTTTTGTACAAAGATTATTTCATCCGCATAACATCTCCTGACTGACTAATTGTTTAATTTTGATAATTGAATGTTCTTATCATCCATGATGAATACAAAATAGTGGACAAAGACGCTAATTCTTTTTTGAGTCTAAAAGGGCCAATGTCTGATTTAATTTTTTTCTTCAAAACATTTTGTATCAATAAAAAATACACAAATTAAAAAAAAAATATGTACGCATACATATTGTCTGGTTTCTGACACAAGTTAGCAACTGCATTTTACTAGTTGAGATATTGGATTTTTAAAGTTAAAATCTCATCCTGAATCAAGAAGTCAAATAAAACTGCAAGCTGAATAGGTATTATAAAACATATTTTTTTGTTATATTTATAAAATATGAAGTATTTTTATTTACCCTTTAAATAAATATTACTTGATGCCATTATTTATGAAGACAAACCTGAAAATATGTGTTTGTATTTTTTTAATGAAAATCGTTTCAAACATCTCAAATATTTTATTATAACGTCACAAATGAGCTGTAAAATTACTCTGCGTAATGTTGTCATGTACGACATTGGCCCTTTTAGACCCAAGCCACACAAATATTGAATTTATTCACATCGTTTTTAGTAAAGTAAAGAGTAAACTGTCCACAAACAAAAAAAAACATTTAATATCAACAGAGTCGTCTTGGGAAATACACAATATCTGTCTCTGAAAGGTGTTGTTGACGGCAAATAATCATTCCAAATGAGTTCATACTCCTAAGCTTTTACTGTTCCCTCTACATTTTTGTAGACTTGAGACTTTTAACATTGACTCCATTTCTCCGTATGTGTAGTCTCGAGGCCAATCATCCATGCTAACTTTCTTAGCAAACGATGTTGCACCGATTCGATAGGATTTATCCGGCTTACATAAAAGGGAGATTATTTGGCCTTTTGCTTTTTTTATAGTTCTCTGAAGACACTCATCACTGTATTGCTCCCCAATCCATCGCCTCACATAGGGGATGCCATCAGATCCCCAGATGTTGAATTTACTCTCCCCTGAAAATATTACTGTCTTCCACTAATTTAGAGTCTAACTTTTGTGAGCATTTGCCTTTTCCAATCGGGTTTTCGCATTTTTGGTTCAAAACATGCCTTTATAATTGTCGTGGCCTGAAAAAAGCCCTGATTTGAACGCAATCAAAAATTTATGGGCAATACAAAGGTGGAATCCCCAGACAGCAAAAGTGCTGAAGAAAGCACTAGAACATACGTGGGATGAAGAGATTTTGGAAACAACTATTAAAACTAAATGTTATTAAATATTTGTAAATAACCACTTACCGACTTTTCTATGTCTACCGGTTTCGAGACGTACCCGTCTCTTCATCAGGACACCAATTAAACCGGTAGACATAGAAAAGTCGGTAAGTGGTTATATGCAAATATTTAATAACATTTAGTAAAATGTTTGACCACAAAGTTAATGCTTTAAATATTAACAACTATAAAAAGTTTAATTTTATCAATGCCACCTAGAATTGCTACTGTCATTAAGACAAAAAGAGAGGCCACAAAACATTGAAAATTATACTATTTTAGGCTCAAAGGTCTGGGGTTTGAATCCCACTCTACCCCAACTTGATTTCCATTTTCTAATAGTGAGTTATTTACAACTCGTTGAAAATGGCCCTCAAAATGAAATATTTAGGTAAATCATAAAAACCACATATTTCTTTTTAAAGAAAAAAATATTATTTGGTATTTTATGATAACATTTATTGAATTAAAAAAAAATATATGTTCAGAACTGTTTTTTTTTTTATCGATCTCTAAATCTTATTAAAATATGTCAGGACTGACCTTCATTTATTTTAAAAAAAGTAAAAAAATATAAGAAAAATTTACACGTAAAATATTTGGTGATTCAATTTCTGCAATTGAAGGCATTGGAAGCAAAGATAGCAACCTCCAAAAACTTTTGTTTTTTTGGTCATGATGTCATTCTGTAGTTTATCAACTTTATTTTTATAAAAATCATGAGTTGAGTTGCAAATGTAGTTTAAAATCATACTTCTGATGGTTTGAAAATAGTGTTTGGAAGCAAACATAGCAATATCCATTAGCCATTTTATTCGACCAACGACAGTATTGAGATTAAAATTTTCAAAATGGCCATGCCATACAATTATTCAGAAAGTTTTTTGAATTTGTGTTTCTATTAAAGCTAATTTATTAGTATCTTAAAGTTTAAGTTCAGTGAAAACAACATTTCTAACATAAAGACTCTCTTTGGCATTATAAATAATAATTATGGTTTATTAACAAAAATAATAATTACTTTATCTACGATATACACAATTAGGTAATAGATTTCTTTGGATCATGTCTAGTCTGCCTAACTAGGTACAACCTGTTTTGAGGCAAACATTTTTATGCAAAATAAACAATAACATTACTACCTACTAGTTAATTTATTATACAGTTGTAAAATATTAATTTATACCATTTATTATTTAAGCATGTATTTTGAGTAAATTTTCCGATTTTTCTACCTAAAGCAGTAACCAATTTTTTACAAATTTATTAAATTGAATCCGGGTCATGGTTTTGCAATGTTTAGGTAACATATCAAATATTTTGGGGCCCAGAAACATTAAATTTCTTTACCCGAATTTAGAGTTTGTGGTAGACCCCATGACCTATCCTCTAGTTTGACTTCTGGTAGTGTGGGAGTGCTTCTTTTGGGATTTGGTAGAATAATTTGCTTTCATAAACATTATTATTCTAAAAATATATAATTGCCTTATATCTAAGATCTCAAATTGTTCAAATAACTTGATGCTAAGGTACCTGAAGGGCTTTTTAAAAATTATTTTGATTTGATAATACTGATTTTTTGAGCAGATTCGAGATTTTTTAATAATTTATTAGTGCCTCCCCATCCTATTATGCCAAAAGTTATAATTGAGTTACATAAAATAAAATATAGTTGTTTGAGTTTAATTAGGGATCAGATGTTATGTATCGACTTGAAGATATGGGAAAGCTTTCTATTTTTTTGTGTTATATATTCTATGTGTTCTGTCCTTTTAAATATTTATAAATAATTATTCCCAAATATTTGATGTGTACTGATTCAAGTATTTCAGAGCAATTTTTAATCAAAGGTTTTGTTTGTGCTGGTTTTACTAAATGTTATATATTTTGTTTTGTCAATATTTAAAGTTAAGAGATTGTTATCCAGCCACATTTTTATTATATTGACACTGTTTTGAGCCGCAGAATAAGTTTCATCCCATTTGTCACTAGTAAAAATTAGAGCAGTGTCATCTGCAAATGCAATTATGTAAATTACCTTGCAAACCTATATTTGACAGACGTTTCAACATGATTTTATATGATATCGTGTCGAAAGCTTTTGCCAAGTCTAAAAAAATTTAAAGACATTTCTTGCCGGAGTCTACATATTTAGAAATAAGATCTGTTATACCAGAGATGTGTCGTGTGTGTACCTATTCCTTTTTGAAATCCGTACTGATTTGCCGATAGAATATTATTAATGTCTATGTATTCTGAAATTCTTTTTTACTATTGTTTCTATAATTTTAGAGATTGTGTTCAGTAAAGATTTTGGTCGATAGTTGGCAATATCTACTCTGTCTCCCCTTTTATGAATGGGAATTACAATACCTTTTTTTAAGGAAGAAGGGAATGTGCCAGAACTAAAGCTTAGGTTAAAAACATAAGAGATAGTGGTTTCCCCACATTTACTTTGTTGGATTTATTTGCTACATACTGGCCCCTGGTTAAGATGTTGCGTTTCTTACTGTGGGTAGGTACCACATTTTGTCTCCGGCACAACATGTTCAATATTCAAAATTACTCAAATGCATTTAACAAAAGAACAATTGTTAATATAACCGAGCTGTCAGTATTCATGTGCTTAGATAATTTTCAATTCTCACTGCGATCGTTAGTTACTTTTGCGAATAATAATTTATTTAATCCACTGTGTCGTGAAATAATAATAATCAAGAAACCATCTCAAGTGCCCCGCCTTCATGACCCCACGATCTGATCCTGACTGCCGCGAGACAAGTTACAAACAATAAGGTGCCAGAAACCCAGTGTAAGGTAGGAATTGCATTCACTGTATATATTAGGGTTCAGCGGCAAAGCATAAAGATAACACATTCTGCGAACCAGTCAATTTTCGAGCGTTCACCTGCCAACGGGCAAGTGGCGCGATCAGAGAGGCTGTGCAATAGTTAATTTTAGATGCTTAATCAGAACAGAACCAATACCACCAGGACCTAATGAATTTGATGATTTTAGTAAATTAATAGTTTCAATGATTTCATTTGGGCAAGTAGTTAATTTAGCGCCAATCGTTGAGAAATAGTCATTAGCGTGGTTTGCAATTTTTTTACAACCCATAAACATTATTAAAGAATCCCTATCTTTCATTTTCCGTATGGGTGAGTCTTTTTTCACATAAGTATTAGATGCTTTTTTTATAACTTCAAAGACCTTTTTAGAGGTGCAATCTGGTGAGTCGATGACATTTTTAAAGTAGTTTACTTTTACACAGTTTTTGACTGTTTTACAAACATTACGATATTTTTTGTAAAAGGTTATTAGAGCGATGTTATTTGGGTCTTTACGAAATTTCAAGTGTATTCGGTTTCTTTTGTGGATAGAATTCAAGACTCCTCTAGTTATCCAAGAGGTAAATGCTTGTTTTTTATTACTTATAAGTTTTTAATAGCTATCTTTACATATGTTTGTTTTTAAAATATCTATAAAGGAGTCAAACGCATAATTTGCATTATTTTTAGTGTAAATGCTTTGCTCTCAACATTCGTTGCAAATGTCATCGTGTAATTGTTTATAATTTATTGCGGTAATGTGCTTCTGTAGCGATCTGTTTTTGTAAGAAGTATTATAGTTGTTTTGAAATAATATAGTTGTTGTATAATGATCAGTGATGGTAGTTTTGATTATAAATGAATTATAAACGGTAATACCTTTAACGTCAGTGTAGCAGTTTTTGTTATTTTTCTCAAAAACACCAAAACGGGAGTGTGCTATCTTTGCTTCCAATGCCTTCAATTGTATGTTCCAAAAAAACGGAAGAAAATAATACACTTACTAAATGAAAAAAATACATATATTTCACGAAAATCCATGACAAAATCAACAAAACATACAGCCTTAATAAGTACAAATACTTGACAAGAATAATTCATGTTTAATTTACAGAATTGTAGGCATTAACAAGGTAGGGATTTAGAGAACACTTCAAGTGATACACGGTTGCGTTGTCAGTAGGAAAAAATACAATTAACAAAGTTTCAAATACACAATTTGCAAGAATACATCAAAAATATTCATTATCAATATGCCAATCTCCTTGGTATCAGCACAGGTTTTGAGTGGATTCATGCCACTCGATCTGAGGATCAGGGAGCTTGCAGAAGCATATGAGGTGAAAAGGAGCCTCACCTTGCAAGACTTGCCGCAGGACAGATTTTACCAGGGAGTGGGAGACTATTTCTCACTTCCTCATCCGGCGGAGCGCTATCCGATAGATCATGGCTACGATGATCAGGTTCTGCCTGGGACGGCGCGGGAAGAGCTGAGGATCTACGCGGACGGCAGTCTCTTGGACTGCAAAGTGGGTGCAGCTTTTGTACCTTACGATGGCATCAGAGAGCTGCCGTCGAGAAAGTTGAAACTCGGCAATTTTTGCTCCGTGTTTCAGGCAGAACTCTTTGCGATCAGAGAAGCCCTGGTCTATGTTTTGAAGAAGCTACCAAACAGATGGAAGAAAATAACGATCCTGACAGATTGCAAATCTGGAGTCCATTCAATAACTGACCGAAATTCAGTCAACCCTATTGTAATGGACATAAGAACAGATATCCAGAATCTACGATGCAGACACCAGGACGTGTACATCGGCTGGATACGAGGACACTGCGGAATCCTTGGCAACGAAAAGGCTGACAAAAAGGCTCGGGAGGCTACGCTTAAGAAAACAGCCCCCGATTTCGCCGATTTTCCGCTCAGTTTTGCCAAAAGGAAAATAAGAAGCAGGACCCTTCAACTCTGGAACGATCGCTATTTGAGTGAGACAACCGGAAGTGTAACTAAAATGTTTTTCCCTACAATTTTTCATGCCTATGATTTCAGAAAAATGCAAAATGCTGGCTACGAGCTCACCCAGATGCTTACGGGTCATGGTGGCTTCATGAGCTACCTGCATCGCTTCAAGCTCTCAGAGATCGACAGCTGCCCATGCGATGATGAAACTCCTCAAGATGTCCCTCACCTGTTGATGCATTGCCCCTTTTTCAGCTTTCAAAGACAACAGCTGGAGGCGCGATGCAGAGGCCTGGGTGAAGATCTATGCGACATCCCATCGGTGATAGGTAATAAAGAACTCACACGAGAGGTAGTATCATACATGATAAATATAGCGCAGGAAATTGGTAAAATAAACCAAAGTAGGGAACAAAATGCCGAACACTCCTCTAGTGGAACGGAAGGCCTGTTGACTACTGCTAACAGGCCGGCTTCTCCTGAAGAGTTTTAAGTGGTTTCCTCTCCACGTGAGCAAATGCTGAGAAGTTCCTGATTAGCCCACATTAATATATCCCTCCTGATCCCAATAGTTTAGATAAATTTTAAGATATTTAATTGCAGAAAAATCCACTTTTTGAAATATAAACCTTGTATATTATAAGCAAGGTAAATAATAAAGCAACTCCCATATAAAAAAAAAAAAACATAAACTTCTAAAATATCTTAGCAAAATATTAGTTCCAAAATTTCAAAAGACTGTGCAAGGAACTGTTTACAGCATAATTTAAATTTTCTCGCTCATTTTTTATTCCGAGTTTTGTTTTAAAAATAAAATAAAAACATTATTTCGGTACTGTGATGGCAAATGGTTATAGGTGCTGTTTTTGTCATTTTTCAAGTTTGTTCCAAAAAATGCCCCTAAAAGTATATTCTTTGATGTGGCAAAAGGATAAAGCTATGATAATATATACATAGATATAAGATACATGGAATTATCTTTTATAATACCCTGCCCAATCGATTTTGAAACTTTCTTTTTGCTCTTCAGTAAAATAGTGTCTGTGACAGGTATAATCTTTTGCTATCACAGTACTGATTTTTTAATAGATTATCAAACTAAGCCAAAAAAATAAATGGATGTTAGTAAATATGACTATTTAACCACTTACCAACTTTTTATGCCTACCGGTTTCGAAACATACCCGTCTCTTCATCAGGAAACTCACTACTGCAACATGCAGATACTAAAATACACTATCACATTTACTGTCACAGTAGTATACATAGTATTTATGAAAAAAAAAACAAACACTAATTACACGCAGAGTTCAAGGGGATGCAAACACCACCATGTCTAAACATGCACTAAAATTAAGTAAGTAATATTTAGCGATATGTTGTAGAATTTGTGGGGAAGGGGTTAGGTAACTGCATGTAATTTGTGTATTTTTTCGTAAATACCATGTATTTTGGTTTTTTTTGTGCACCACGACAGACCAGGAGGCCCAGTTACAGTGGTGAATTACAGCACAGAACACCCAGGCTTGAGAAAAATCACATTTAATTTTTGTGTTCTCACCGGAAATCTAACCCGGAACCTTCCGTTTGTGAGTCAAGCGTCTTGACCACTGCACCACGGAGGCCACCGTGTACACTACGGTAACAGTAAATGTGATAGTGTATCTTAGTATTTGCGTGTAGGTGTAGTGGGTGTCCTGACGAAGAGACGGGTACGTCTCGAAACCGGTACACATAAAAAGTCGGTGAGTGGATAAATCCTAATATTTACTAACGTTATTGATGTGACGTTTCAAAGTAGTTCATTTTTATAAAATTTTTCATACATGGGAAACTTTGCCATACAATTAAATGCATGATTTTTTACGGCATCAACAGAATTGAGGAATGAATAATATACTAACAATCATAAGCCTAATTTGTATATGAAGATGCTTTATTGATTTTCAGAGATTTTTGTCAATCTCAA
Organism: Micrasema longulum; assembly: GCF_059751315.1. Classification (NCBI taxonomy): domain Eukaryota; kingdom Metazoa; phylum Arthropoda; class Insecta; order Trichoptera; family Brachycentridae; genus Micrasema; species Micrasema longulum. Next base: position 889,940 of record NW_028277457.1, read on the forward strand.
CTTGTTATTAAATTTAGAGAATATGCAAATTCATATTAAACACGCTTAAAACAAAAACTGCATTATGATAACAGATTACATAGAAAAAAGGTTTTGAAAAGCAGAATTAAACAAAATATTAAGAAGTATAAATGTAAATAATTACACTTTAGCAAGGTATATAAAACTAATAGATAAAGCAAACAAGATACATACACAATTGTCAGATATTAACAAATGTTTCTATAACAAATTATACATAAAATAAAATATGTACTTTTTTGTTTGATTGTGGCTATTGTCTCCATGGTAAAGAATTAATCAAAACAAACATACTACACGTGTTGTAATAATAAAAGTAATTACCTACATATAAAAAGATCTAAAAATATGACTCTCATTTTAATAACTTAATTGACAACAATGTCAATGTCCCACACACTTCTTCGCTTTGTAAACACATATATACATACATAATATATATTGTACAAAATATTCACTTTTGATTGATTGTTTTTTGTGCATATTTAATTTCCCTCATCAGAGTTTCAGAAATCAGCCTTTAGTAGAAATAGTCTGTAATAGTAAACTTGACCAATGTATAATTTTTCTCTGGTTTGCATGAAATAATGAACTGCTGCATTTCTAGTTATCTTGCGGTTTCGTACATATCAGATGAAATACCGGGCAGTTGAGTGAATTTTCGGTATTTGCCCTTCTTTAAAATATATAAAATAACAATAACAGATTCAAGACTTATTCAAATATTAATAAATGCTAGATTGATGCAAGTTATCTGTTTCCAAATGTGTTAACTGTTATTAGGAAATATTAGTATGACAATCTCTATAGATTTTCACCAGGGCAGACTTAAACATAAAAAAAATAAAAAACCTACATGCAAAATCTGGTTATTTGATTACATAAAAAGGGATCATAGCAGCTTTTAAAGAGCTGGAAGTGCAGCCAGGATCAGCAGGCTCTGCTTTCAACAGCATGGAGGCTGTCCGGAGATCGGATTTAGTAAGAACTAAATTCAGCCATTAAACAATGGCTGCATTACAACTATTCTCTATGGGTGCGAATCATGGAAACTCACTAGGGCCGGAACAGTACAATATTAAGTTTTGAGAATATGTAGGCACCTTAGAAGAATTTTGGGTGTGCGGTGGTTTTACTTTGAATTAAGAAAATTCACGCAGTAACTTCTGGTGACAACTAACATCAAGCGGAGGCTATACAGTTGGCTGGGCCATATACTGCGGATGCCTCCTGAGAGCCTCAACTGCGTCCACTGCCGACATATAGGTCTGGTGTTCCAACTGGGGAGCAGACATGGGATGATGATGAATGAACAATAAATAACAAAAATGTTATATCACTATGAAAATTTGTAACGGTATAGGAATTAAACCGTAAAAAGTTTTTATTATTTATCAAAAACTGCATACCGTAGAGACTTCATTTCTTTTCTCAAGTACCACAAATACATTTCACAAATATCATTTTTACAATTAATTAGAGATGTCACATTATTATGTAAATATAAATGCATACAATATTTAGTTCATAATAGCCAATTCACAATGGACGGATGTAGATTGATCAGTCTATAAAATTACATATTAATTTATTAATTCACAAAACACAACACGTTTCAAACCAAACATAAAAAGAAAGTATTAGTGATTTTATAATTTACTATAGAAATAAAAGACGAGTGATACTTAATCTGTTTCCAGGCAGATGAAGAATACGGTTCTGTGTGTGAAATAGAACCAGAACACAGGATTAGTGTTGAAATCTAGTGGAGATAAATTCGCCTCGTCGGCGTTGGGTTGGCGCGTTTACCTAAAATTATTGAGGTCTTGTGTTCGATTTCTGGCAGGATGGATGTGAAATATTGATTTTAAGGGCTGTTCAAACTGCAATGTTTTATTATTTCTGGACTGTCAGAAGCGTAAGACCGATCACCTCACCTTCATACAACACATGATCAAAATACGCTGCATTTGGTTTATCAATACAATTCCCTGTGCACTACTGGGTGTGGAAAGGGGGATGGCGATGATACACAAATTTGAAATTACCATATGTCGCAAAGGTGATGAAATCGGTCAGCGGTTATTTCAAATTTGTGCATTTAAGTATGACTTGTCTTTTTTCTATGATAAATTACAATGAACCAAGAATTTTCATTAACAAACAAAAGGTTTTAGTAGTTTTAATATACAATTATTTTTAGTAACTAGATTAGATTTAGTAACACAGTAAATCAAGGCACAAAACAACACTCAAGGACTGGATAAGGCACTTAAATACTTTAAAAGTTTAATTATTATAACAATGATGTTATGCAATGTATTTTATATATCGAAACATAGATTCCACTGGTCATACTACAAATCAATTTAATTATTTTTCTCATCATTAGAGGCCCTGACGCTGCCGACATATATTTAAAAGGTCAATTTTTCGTATGATTCCTTTCAATATTAGCTTGATTTTGCTGACCCGTAGCTTATTACTTTCTCCGTAATTTGACACCAGATACTAAGGGTTAGTAATATAAAATGAAACTACTAGTATATTATAAATATTATTTTGTCAACTAACCCTTTCAGATCTGAATTGATTTGTTCGATACAAACATTATTTTTACTCTGTACGTACTAAAGTATTTTTTTTATCTTGCATACTTACGAAATTATTTAACATTCATTTATAAATCAACAAGGTTCATTAAACCTATATTACAATATATATTTTTTCCCAACGAATCAGTTTGATTTTAGTGAAATATTAAAAAAACTTTTTTCATTTAGGGCGGAAGGAATTCAGCACAAAGAAAACAGAAGCCAGCTGCCAAACTAAACTAGATACAAACATTTCTACGTTACACTGACTACCAACTTAAGCAGACAAAAATGGGACATACTTAAGAACTAAAGTAGTTAAAAAATTAGTTTCCACTTCTTGATTGAATTCATTTTAAAATTTGTGTATATTCTAATGAACACCCGGGCTGAAAGAGTTAATTTTTTATTATATTTGTTATAATTATTTGCAATTTTTTTTTTATATTATAAAATATACAAAAAAATGCAATATACTTGTACAGTGGAATCTCACTTAGCAAGCATAATTATTCTTTCCAAAATCTTACTCCCAGTGCAAAATAAAAATCCAATAATTCATATTCCGGGTTATCATGGCGTGTGTCGTTTGCCCACTTTTCCGATGTTTTGAATTGAATGTAGTTATGCAGAAAGCATCCAGTCCATAATTTAAAAAAAAAGAGATATTGGTGTTATCGGGTGCAGTAAGGTCAGTTCTATGTTATGCTAAAAACAGCCAGACCGATTTCATACACAAACCTGTAATAATCACCTTCTGAAAATAGTGTCGAACACAAAAACAGCATTTCTCAATTTGCAGAAAACACCCACAGGACTAGAAAAATCTTACGGTACTTTAGAAATCATTAAAACTGGTGAAACACATAATTATATTCTTGTTAGTAATGTAAAAAAAAATGTATTCATTATTTATCATTTGTCAAAGGCAAAAACATTTCAACTGATGTGTAGATTTTATTATTCAGTCTTTTCACAAAGGTGTTATTATCTGTTCCACTTTTCTATGGCTGGTTGCTTTCTGCGTTAACTACCTTAAATTGCTTACAGGGTTCATCATTAGGGTTATTGTTGGAAAGAAAGAGTGCGAATGACACACGGCATAATAACCCATAAAAACTAACTGCGCATCTTAACAGTCGTGAAAACTGAAGAAACTTAATGAACCAATAATGTGTTCCGTGCCAATAGCTGATACCTAATAATTGATTTATTAGAAAGCTGTCTAGACATTTCAAGATTGAGGAAAATGAGACACAGGATTATCATTAAATACATTTACAGCTATCATAGACTTACATAATTCGCTAGAGAATTCTTTTAGCTCTATGGCATAGAATTAAAGCTTTCCAAATTTTTGGTTTGGTTTATAATTTAACAACAAACTTGTAACAGACGGTTTCAGTTTGCGCTTACAATTCTTGACCTGAGTACCTACGGCCTGGTGTATTGCTGTAAACTGTAGCTAACTTCGTGGTTGATAATCATAGAATGGTTTTTGTCCGATTGGCGACTCTATTAGCCAGTGGCTTCTCAATGAACGATGCAACAGTTTCTTATGCTTTCAGCATTTCTTTTATTTTTTCAGGAGTTAGCTCTGCTAGTATCTCTTCCTTCCCTGAAGAACTCTCCTTCACAGCTCCTTGCTGTGAATTACAATGCAACTCCCTAAACTCTTCGGTGTTCAGCTCCCGGCTATGCTTTTCCACAAGCTCACTGATATAATCGCTATCCACCTCTTGTCTATATTGGGTAAAGACACAATTCCGTTGACTACATACTCAACTGGCGCTGTCTTAAAACTTTAAAAGTCACATTCAACAATGTCCGGCAATAGTTTTTTCAAAGGTTTTACAAGACGGGCCTTCTCAGTACTCTTCTCTTTGTTTAAATATTCGAGTCAATGTTTTACAATTGAATTTTCTCACTTGTGAATTAATTAATGAGAGGTGGTTGTTAAGCAAGGCTCCACTGTACAATATTGGTTTTAATGGAAAAAAATCATAGTAATTCACAATAAATAACTTAAATAATATTATGAGAAATACATAAAAACTAAAGATTTAAGATTCATAGATTTGAGAATCTTTTCAGCTTAATAAGTAGGATATCTTATATTGAGAATATAAATAAGTTTAATCGGTGCTAATTAATCAGACAAGCAGGATTTCCTCCCTAGGGAATTATTTAGATCTAAATTTGTTGCAACAGAGAGGGAAAACATTTTTGTGAAGGGAATATGGAAGTCTAGGCATTTACAGGTCTTATGACCTATCGTTTGCTGGTTTAAGTGGCCACTGTACACACTGCATAACATTCTGGTAAAGGTTTCAGCTCTTTTACTCAACAAAAGTCAACAGATAGAAGAGTTGAGGAAATATGGATGTTTAAACCTGAGTGTGAGCAAAGTGGCCACTTAAACCAGCCAATGATAGGTCGTAAGCCCCGTAAATGCCTAGACTTCCATTTTCCCTTCTCAAAAATGTTTTCTTTCTCTGTTGTAACAGATTTAGATCTAAATAACTCCCTAGGGAGGAAATCCAGCCTGTCTGCAAACATTTGGACATACTAAAAACATTGTTGAATTAACTAACTAATTTAATCAGTTTAGATCAATTCATACATAATTAGTTCATGTTTAATATGTAAGTGTATGTCTAATATGTAAGTGTATGTTTAATATGTAAGTGTATATCATTGGGTCAACGCCAAAATCACAAATTTACCAAAACATCTTGAAGTCCAGAGTCAATATATATAGCACTAAATATGATAAAAAATTTAATACGTGTTTTGGTTTTGACAATTTTTAATGTAAGGTTTTTCAACGGTGACCGACATTGTGATTGGCATCAAAATTCGGTCACTGGTGAAAAATTCTAAATTAAAAAAAAGTGGTCAAAACTAAAAGACGCATTTTGTTTATTATGATTTAAATGCAGCTTTACCAAGAAAACAGTAGAAAAATAAATATAAGTAAAATATATTATAAATGAAATAATCTCAGCTCTCGGGCCAGTTTTTAACTCGGAGCTCTTGCCCATTAGCTGGATCTAGTAATATTGGCTTCTTGGTCAGTTCCCCTTCAGCGCTCGGCTTACTCAAATAACAAGGCAGGGTTTTAGTATTCTTACTAATGACTAGAGTTGGCAAATCGCCCAGCGGACTCCAATTAGATTTGGAAGTATCTCGATCAATGGAGTTTTTTTCATTCTTCGCCACTGTCAAATCAGCTGTATCAATTTTGGATGCGTTTTCATTTCTTACACTAATGTTCTCTTTCGTTGTTTGTTGTTTTAGGTTGTTTATTTCGTTGATGACTCGTTGTTTCGTGTTGGGACTTTCTGGTAACGTTTCATCCAGGATATTCAATGGCGGAGAAGCGTTTAAATCTGTCCGCGGAGACGATTCGGTCGACGGCGCGCTATCACTAAAAGCTCGTATGATTTCTTCCGAAATACTCACATCAGACTTTTGATCATCGCCTATTTTACTCGTAATAAAATGCTTCATGATATTATCGACAGGCGGCGAATTGTTAAGTTCCGTCTTGTTTTTATTCTGTTTGTGTTTTTCGCTTAAATATTTACTGTATGAATTTGCCGTGGATGTTTTCGATGAATTTTCGATCCCACGGTCTGATTTGAGATCTTGTTCGCTCGATGCTATACTTTCTTCAGTCGATACATCATTTTTGCTTTCTCGAGTAGATTCGTCAGGTTTAATGGAAGATTCTTCCGATCGGACGCTTTCGTTTTTCGACGAGAATTTTCCTTCGATTTCCGTCGACAAAGAGTCGTTGGATTCGGACGAATTATTTAAATTTAGCGGGAGAACTGTTCCCTTTTCTTCCGGAACCGAATTCTCCGAGTCAGAAACGAACGACAAGTCGTAATGATCCGATCTTCCACTGTTAACTAGAAAAGTATTGTTCTCTTCGCCTTTCGGACTGTCTTCACTTTCGTTGTACGATCTTTCGTTAGATGTATCATTTGTATTCGTAAAGACCGAATTGGCGACCTTATCCAATTGACTAGTTTTCAGTAATTTAAAAATAAGTTTGATTAAATGTACTAACACGGGAACTTCACTGTTTACGCTGTCTTTATCCAGTTTAAAACTATCAATGAGAGGTTGACGTCCCTCATATTCGTATACTTTTCCTTGACCCGTTTCGGATTTGAATATTGAAGCGGTCTGTATAAGGTTACAAAATTCAACGAGTTCTTGCACTAATAGTAACGAAAGTACACCGTCATGGGTCGAAAGAAGTTCTTTTAGACGCGGATTTTGATGCTTTTGTCCGTTTTCGTTTTCCAGTGTCATAAAAATACTGGCTCTCAACTGGGCTCTGATTTTGGCGAGGACGCCATTTTTTTCCAGCGCTTCTGACACTAGGTCTTTCAACTCGACATCCTCGTCTTGTGACATTATTAATCCTACTTTATCTACATCAAATTTGTTGCAATACTCGCGGGAACACTTTTTGTTTACGAAATATAAGTGTCAAAAGTCAAGCGCACGACACATCGGTAACAGTACAATCGGCCAACTGCAAGGAACTAAATTATTTTGACATACCAACAAAACAGTTAGAAAAATGTGGAAACCTCTAAAAATAGTCGGGAAGAGAATTTATAAAAAGAGCTTTAAAATAAAACTTTTTTTTTTCGGTTTTACTTATTTACAATAAACTTATTTTATTTATTTAGTTTTGTTAAGAATAAAAAATCTCATAACCAAAAAAGTGAAAATGTGTCTAAATAATTACTATTAAATTTATTTTTAATCTTAAGCTAGGTTTACGCAAAAAATATGCAATGAAGAAAGTTCAGAGATTTTTTTATATTTTTTATTTGTTAATAGATTATTAGACTGGGACAATTTTTTTTTTTTACAATTTTGATACATCGTATTATCAGGGCAATGATTTTTTAAAGTTTTGTGTTTCTCAAATAACTCCGCGTGTGACGTCAAAGAATCTCTTCCGCTTATTCTCGATCAGTTCTGCCATTGGTTCATTAAGGGCAAGTAAACCGGAAATCTTCGGTAACTCAATTATTATTTGTTGATTCATATGAAATAGTGACGTCGTTCAAAGCAGTTTGTTTTTATTTAATCATTTTTTATTATTTTTTTCGTACATTTTCAAGAAACTTTGTATTACAATTTAATGATCAAACTTTCACCGCACGCAAGAAAACATTTATTGTATCCGATTTCCCGTGGGGCTGAAGTTCTTCATTGAAAGGACAGTATTGTCTTGTCCCAGCTCCGTGAACAGCCTTGACCACGCAGGACAGGACGCTTGGACAATACAAAAATACGCCGCAGTTCACACGTGAGTGCGAAAATGAGCAGATGCACGATGACGTTTATTACGAGCGAGTATGCGAAAAATATTATTTCTTTTATACTAAGATGCATTAGAAGTTAAAAAATGAACTAAATAATAAAATGCATTTTTTCTGCCAACATTTTCGGAAGTCAAAATTTGCGGGAGCGATACGCACGCGTCGAGCAATTCGCAATTGTCCAACGGCCATGCCCGTGCGCGTTCACACGAGGGCAATATGGCCGCGTGTGGTGGTGGGGTAATCATTATCCTGCGGAGATCGCCTTCCCGTCTGTATATGTGACAATGTCTCGGAACAATGTCCTGCCCTGCTAATTGTTATGAGGTCCACCACTTGATTGCAGAAAAAAACAACCGCTTTTTGAGGAAAACACAGCAATTATTTAGCTTCGAACTTTTTTGAACTTGACTTTTTTTGTGTACAACTGGCCCCGAGGCTATATATTTTTAATTTATTGATAAAGGATTGGCTTTATGCATTAGGTAAATATATAAAATATTAGGTACTTCTGTTTTCGTTACTTATATTTCATTTTAGTTCTAAATTAATTCCCGTTGATACAAAAATATATTTATTATTATTTATTTATTTATACTTTTACATTATTTGTATTCTTTTTTTATACAGAATAATGTTCCCTCACGGTCCCGTGCCGAGGGAAACATTTTACAAAATCCCTTAAATTAGCTATTTTACAAAGTTAACATAATAATAACAATTAAAAAAACGTAATTAATCCAAATTAACCTTATTATCTTTAGCATAATAAACAATAAAAAACTAAAATAATCATAAAAAACAAAATCAATTTATATAGACCAATAGAACAAATTTCATAAACAGTACACACATTTTACCTATTTGGCTTGATCCACTCATCGATCCGTGTGCAACCCACCTCCACTATTCATTTCTTAATAGCAATTTTATATTGAGAGTACTTACTCGTTGTCCTTATGGATAATGGAAGTAGATTGTACACTTTAACCGAGTAGTAGGCCAATCCTCTTTGACCGAAGGTTTTATTATTTTTTTTTGCAGCATCAGGGTCGAGTATCTAGTAATTCTAATTATGTGTGTAGTAAAGGAATTATTTGAACATTTTTGGAATTGCTAACGTTTTTTTTATTTTTCATACTTTCGAAATTATTTAACGTTCATTTTTTAAAAACAGTTGGTTCTCAAACTAATAATAAATAAAAAAAAAACATTTTTGAAATCTGTTATTATCATATATTATATGTTTATTCAACCAAATTAATTTAATTTTACTAAAATATATATAAAACTGGCCTTGCATATTATTTATAAGGACGACATGAATTCCAGAAGCCAGCTGTCATAGTTAAAAACGAACTTTTTGTGTAATGCTTATTACCGGACGTACGCGAAAAAATAATAAAGACGCACTGAAGGGTTAAAGTAATTGAAAAATAAACTCGCCACTTGAATTTCGGTAGGTACGAGAGTAAAACAAATCTTGAAATTTGTGTACATTCAAATGAACATCCGGGATGAAAAGATTAAATTAATTAGCGTCTTATTGAATTTAGAGATTCTAATTAGCATTTGTTAATGCTTATCATTAAATATTTTATGATTAATTAGTAATGCTAATTGTTCCAGAGCGAATCAAATTATATTATCATTGCCACCGCACTCTCGTTTAGTTTATGGAATCTCGCTGATTTTATATGACCGGGTGAAGAAATTAATACGCGTCGCTTAGCCATTTTAGAACGGGATTATATAATAATAATTAACGGACCCGGCAGACGTTGTCCTGCCCGAACGTTGGCTACCCTGCTATTTATTACCTCGGAAAAATACTTTTCAATGATAAGTAGGTACCTAGGTACTTGTTTGTGATTAAATTCCAAAAGTAAAAATTGTTAATAATTAAATATCGAATTTAAGTAGGTACCTAGGTACTTGTTTATGGTTTATTCCAAAACATAAAATAATTATTTTTTAAAATATGACATTCTTTTTGCAAACGTCAAACTCCGGTCTTCTCACTAACAGACGGGTGTACTTATGTAGGAAAACAATTTTTTTTAATGTATTGAATTTAATGTTATTTTAATATAACCAAAAATCCATTTAAAAGAAATAAATAATAAATTTAAGGAAAGAATCTGATTGAGATCTACAAAAAACAAATGCTGTTTGTAAACATTCAAAAACAAACTTTTTTTACACAAAAAAACAACAGCTTTCCATTTTTTTGTAAACCCTGGTACATCGATGAATAAACATTTATGCTCCTTACTTCTTTTTTCCATATTAGATTGAAGATTTTTATATCTACGAACACGCACAGTGCAAAGATCTATATTTACCTTAAAACCACACGTAAATCGGTTAGGCCGTTTAGGAGGTGTTCAGTGACATCACACGTACAGAGGGATTATAAATAAAAAGGAATTATATAATTTTTCCATGTATTTTTATTGTTATTTATTGTGGCTTGACACGGGCATAGCCTAAAAAGCTTTAATAAGTTCATAATATTTAAACTAGTGTTATTTTGAATGAATAAATAAATAAAGATTAGACATAAACTATTCACTATTTTGAGTTATCGAGTCGAGTAAAATCGTTCAAGATTTTCATTGTATTGTACACACATAAAAACATATTCTTGCTGTCAGGAAGGGAAACACAATTACGTTCCATAAATGGATGAGTATATGCAGAAATGATCCGGCTGACAACCGATAGTTTTGAGATATTTGTGTGTGTAATATTATCAAAATATAAAATCCCATGTCATCATGGTATCGGCCCTACAGGCCACAGTTGATCGGCTCTTAGAACCTTGGTTATTTAGGATCTCAGATGCACTATATTCTAATAGCTATCTATAATACAAATTAAAATCAATATTCACGAATTTTGGCGCTTTATAAGTTATCCACACTAATGATAATAATTTAAGACATATGTTATGTTATTTAGGAAACAAGATGATACTCAATTATTTTTGCAACGTAAAAAATAAACACATTTATTGGCACACATTATAATACTCTAGGAGTTATTCGAATGTCCTGAAAAAAAAATTCTGAATCGAAAAACGTTCTCGTCTCCCATTAAATAAAAATTGGGAGATATAGAATTTTAAAAAAACATGTACCTTTTATGAAATTTATTAATAAAAAATAAATAAATAAAAAATATCTTCCTTAACTCATTAAAAAAAATCGTGAGTTAAATATTGCAAAATTTCAAATCAATAATTATTTATCTCTCGCTACATTGAACATCCGTTCTTATAGTTTTAAACTGCGGGGATTAAATTACTGAGATAGCAATTCGCCCCGTGTGAGCAGATAAAGTTTGTACTTGAAGAAATCATACAAAAAAATGACCTTTTTTATTATTCTTGTGCGACAGATGGGCCTGCACGGCCTCTGACTGAAAGAATAATATTATTGATGGCGGCTGAATATGTATGATATGCGTATTGCCTGTATACAGGAGTCAATGGATCAAAAATATTTTTTCATCCCAAACGCGGTGAAACATAATTATTGATAAAATAACATTTTAATGAATGACAGGTTGATATTTTAATCAACTCAGTTTGATAAACTAATAATCGGTTTTATCGTTCGTGCGACGTCTGGTATGGTTTTTAAAAAGTTTAAATCTTGACACTTGTACAGAAAAGGAATAATATTTGATAATAAATTATCATTCGTTTCTCATATAAATGGGACAGTCAACAGACCCACTAAACCCTTGGCTTTGTTATCAGAACAACAAAGGAGTTTAGGTATGTTGATGCATTAAAAGTATTATACATGATCTTAGTAAAAAGTCAGTCAGAATATGAATCCTCAGTTGGATCTCCTCATTATGTTACTTATATAAAAAAAAACGTTGAGAAGGTCAAACACAAATTTTAACGGTTTGTAAGATTTTGATGATTGTTGGGGTTGGAAGCTACTACCTCAGTTGGGGATGGACAGAAGAAACGATGTTGATGTTCGATGCGTATTTATAAAATAGCGAATAAGATACAGCACTTTGCTGTGACCTCTACTATAAGACGAGTTCCTTTGTACTTCATGTCTCTAAGACGGAAATGAAGTTAATGTACTCCAGGACGTCGCTCTGAATATTTAATCTGATTTCATTATTGAGTTAACTAACGTCTTATGTGCAGAATATTTGATCTTGCAGAATATAATATATTGAATTCAATAGAAAATGCTGAGTTGTTTCACGGATCGTTGCTCGATATTTCAACAACAACAACAAACCATCACGCCGTTTCCCCGCGAGGGTAGGCAGAGAGGATAGAACGCCACAACACTCTATCTTTGCATACAGATCTCGCTTCCTCTATATTCATACACCTTCTCATGCACGCGCTCCGATTATTCCAACTTTTGACATGTCCATCTTCAAGTATTTGTTGGATTTGGTCATGCCATGTCTTTCTCGGTATTCCTCTATTTCTGCATCCATCAAAATTCACGTTGTAAATATTCTTAGCCGTTCTATCGCTGTCCGCAGCGCAACAATATTTCAGATAATATATTTTGAAATTTGTGTGTGTCATCGATAATTGGACTTAGATCCCCACAGGAACGTTTATTTTAAGTGAAATATCCTGACTGAAGCGGTTTGTTTGTTTTGGCTATTATTTATTGCCACAGTTGTGATTATTTTTTATTGTCAAAATCACGCAAATAGCTCCCTCAGTTACCATTTGACACGCGAAAGAAGTGGATTTGTTACATTTTTCTTGGATCAATAGCTTTTCTCGTTCGGCAATGAGCAAGTTTTCCGTGTATGTCGGCACCGCCAAGGAGACTTATGTCCTCAGATGCGGTGTGCGATATGTGGTGGGCAAGCTGTAATAGAAAAACAAAAAAACATCTATTATTTTATGTAACTAAATTAAAAAATAATAATTTTAAAAAAAAAGTAAAGCGGACTTCAGATTTTTATTTCAAATTAATGCTTTAAGCACCGGCAGAATACATATAGAATTTACCTTGTGCCCGGCCCATTTTCGTGAAATTTCATGCTTTGTGAAAGGTTTTTTAAAAGTGTCATAATTATGAAAATAGTCAAATCAACTGAAATTTCACATATTTATTTAAAACAATTTAATAAGTCATTTTTGTATTTTAGTTTTGCCAACATTAGCCTTTATGAAGAGCCACATTGCAATGTTTGCAATGTGGCTCTTCATAATGTTTGGTGAAAGTAGACATTAGTGTTTTATTTACGTATAAAATACGAGTAGCTTATTGCGATAATTTCGGCATTTTTAACTTCAAAACGACAAAAAGTGGACTCCCGTGTTTTATTTTCTAAGGTACAGAATGTATACCTGTCTATATCCGTCCCACTTTGCATTTCCTAGCGCAATATATGCAACAATAATAACGCCCGCAGTGCCTGTCAAAAACACTTTAAAGTCAGTACACAAATAACATTCTACGAGTGAAGTGCTTTCAACATACAAGATCAACACGGAGCTGTGCCAGCGTCTATCCAGACCGCATCTCCATACAATCTGGGCCAGCTCAGCGTCGCGAGACCGCTGGCTTCTCCACCAGGTTCCAGCATCATGTCACACCTTATCGTCTGCAGGTTAGTGGAGTTACGCAACCTTTCTACCTCAACAAAACAGCAGGGGCGAATCGTCCAAATAAGCGATTATGAACAGCTTACCATTATTTAGATTATTTATTGATTGTACGGCACAAGTGCCTTTTAGAACATAAAATACAACATTACGATTAAATATAACATGAACATGAACATGGCAATGCTTTGCTATTGCTAGAGTTGGGTATATATAATAAATTAACACAATCGAAAGTTTAATATCAATTATTGTATTTAGTCCAAATTAAATATGTACGTATACATTATTTATTTATTTTAAAGAAACAAACAGTCGACAATGATAAAGTAACATAAAAAATACAGTTTAAAGACCGACCAGCAAAGTTTCAAAATAAGAATCAGACATATTATTCAATTGTGTTACAACAAAAGGGTGTGTTTATGTGTATTTGTATGAGAGTAAGTGTAGATGTGTGTTTATGTGTATTAGTGTAGGAGTAAGTGTTCAAGCGTGTGTAAGTGTGAGCATCATTAAAATGTAAGTGGGATCGTATCTCAACCAGATATAATGAGTCTTGTGTTATTTTTTTATTTTTGTGTTTCGGTTTACATAAATTTTGAGGACAGATAATATTGATAAATAGGTATTCAAACATGGTTTTTCTGTCACTGTCTTGCGATGCCTCCCCGATACTGTGCGAAAAAGACAACTGCATCTCAGACCTTTGGTTAGAATAAACGAAATCGATGATTCGGTGTCCCGTTTTCCGAACCTCAAAAGTCAACCAATTTTGTTATGTTTTTAGACAGAGTATCATAATAAAAATTAATGTACATTAATCGTTAATCGTTACTATAGAACGTCATAAAATATTAAAAAAGAGATGATTTGAATTCACAGAGACTCGAGTTAAAAAATTCGAAATGAGAGGTACATTCATTTCCTAGTTTGTGTATATGCGGTATAAGTGAGTGACAAAGATAGTTGTTTTGAGAAGGGTGACAATAATATAGAGTATTTTGATAATTCTACGTGTTGATATATTAATATTTAATAAATCCATAAGTTCGCACCAATCGAATTTAGAATTAATGATTTGATATAAAAATTAAAGTCTGTTAATGTTCTGCGATCCTCTAAAGTAGGTAAATTCAATGAATTTAAAGGCATGTAGTTAATTTGTTCTATAGGAATATGCAATTTGAAATGAATAAATCTCGAAAATTTTCCTTCAACTTTCAACATTATTTTTATGTGAATTTTGTAAAAAGGAGACCATAATATATTAAAGTTGTACTCAAATTGGCTTCTAACCAAGGATATATACAAGAGATTAATTATTTTAACTAATTCAAAATCCTTTATGGTTCTAAGAATGAAACCCAAATTTTTCTTACTTTTAGAAGTAATGTGGTTGATGTGGCCTTTGAAGTCAAGTTTTTCGACAAATATGAGACTTATACTTGACACATTATATTTGAATTTGATAATAATATTTTAAAGTAACTATTTTTATGGGAAAATACAAAAAATAATTGTGATTTATTATAAATCACCACCATCGTTTATATCTTCCTAGAAAAAAAACATATCCATAAAACGCCCCCAGCCCGTTCTCAGTGAACGATGAAACTAGCAGATTACCTCAGCCTATTCCTCCATACAAAAAAGTATACTATTTTTTTCGTCTTTCACCCAGTCGTGATTTTTAAGTACTAAAACAAGCTTGCAGATTACAAATATTATTTGAAGGTTTTCTTTTTGGAAACTACATAGTATTTCGAACATTATTTCCGAATTACTATTTTTCTTTGAAATGGCACCATTGACATATTATGTATCACATAGGACATATGACGTTCAAAGTGGCCGTTTTTGGTATTATTTATTTTTAAAGGAATCAGCCAGTACTTGGTTGACATTTCAATCACAATGAAAATATCTGCTGTATGTCATTGCTGTAATTTTTAATAAACTTTCGTACAAATTAAAATAGTGTGGAGTAAAGTTACACATATCGCGAAGTTTAAATTTATGAATAATATTTTTTTTTATTTACTCTTTTACTAATTTTATTTTAATAAATGATAATAATTGTTGTTTGAGTTGAAATTCACAGGCCATTTATAATCATATAACTTGTTTATTATGTACTTATATGGAGGTACAAATTGGTAAGCATTTTTTGTAGATTACGTATTTAAAAAATAACTGCTCGCCGCTGCAATACAGTCCACTTTCTAAATTATTTTCCTCGGGATGAGGTATTTCTTCACACCTAGTCCACTCCTCAACAGTGTTTGCGCGTCTTCTTGTGAAATGCAAAAATAAAAGGAAAAAAATTGGGACAAAGCTGGGACATTTTCTTTCTCTTCCTTAATCTCTCCTCCTTTCCTCATTCCTCTTTTTTCCTTTTTCCCGTTGAGTAATAATATTGATTTGAGGTAATTTATATACAAATACATTTATTTCTATTTTTATATATCTTTGGCATTTTTTTACATTTATTTTTAATTGAATAGGTTTTAACTTGAATTATAAAAATAAAACTTTTATTTTATTGGTTGGTTGGAACAAATTGCCATTTGGCAATAAGCCCGCCAATGTACAATTAAAAGTGTTTACAAAAAGTTAAATAAATAAAAATTAATATTTTTAATTAACAAAAAAATACAACATGGTTAAATAATAAATACACAAGAGTTAAGTTGGAAACACTTTGATATTTTTTAATGATTTTTTTTATTTTTTTTATTTCTTTTCTTTATTTATTTTACATTACAAAAATATTTCAAGGCAAATTAAAATATACGAAGATTGTAAAATAAAAATACCCAGCAATTAAAAGGTTTATTTTTTTATCTACGTAAAAAAAATAAAAAAATAATAATAATAATTATGTAAAGAATATATATATATATCACACTAAAATAAAATTGTAAAATGTCTTTTTTTTTTATAAAAAGAAATATTAGCGTTCTTATAATTTACCCATATATTTCAATTTTGGAGACCATTTTCAACGAGTTGAAAATAACTCACTATTAGAAAATGGAAATCAAGTTGGGGTAGAGTGGGGTTCGAACTTTGGACCTTTGATCTGTGAGTTCGCAACACTAGCCACGGGACCACAACCCGATTCTTCCTCGGCACGGGTCTTTCCAGTGAGAAATACACTGTAAATTCAATTTTGTAATATAAGTATTAAATAAATAATAGTAATAATTATAGAAAAAGGATGCCATATTATCTGAATTTTTTTTTTACGAATATAAAAGATGTCGATATCCGAAGGGATACGGTCGAGTAAAGACATTGCTCTTCCTACTGGCATTACCATCGGCAGGTTGGTTCTGCAAGCAGGAAGATAAAACAGCTTAAGCTGCCCATGTCTAAGGTAGTCATTAGGAACATAAAGAAAAATACTCTCCATTACACCTATGTTGATCGTAATACTACGAATTAATCGGAAAAAATACATAAGCATGCACGCATTTCTTCTTTTCTCAGAAGTATTGTAGCCAAGCATTCCCAGTATGAAGTCAGACGGGCACAACCACGGATAGTATCCGTGTTCACCCAGAAATTTATTCTGAACCATCTCCAGCATAACAGAGTACTTCAATCGTGGGGCGCCCAGATCAGAGATCCATATTCGAGTCTGCTTCGCACCAATGAGTCATAAAGAAGCCTAAAAACATGAGTATTCAAGAACACCTTGGCTGATCGGAGAACAAATCCCAACATTTTGCACGCACTAATATCTGGAAGGATGCAAATCCAGAATTCGATGAAACGACATTTCGATTTTGGTATCAAGTTTATGATCATATTCATTGATTTGAAAGAAATGTAAGTCTTATAACGAAATAATAAGACTAACATTTGTTGACTTAACCTGTTGAGAGAGTTGATATCGTACGCGATCTGGTTGTTATTCTTGATAGCAAACTTGAATTTGAGAATCACTTCGATGACGTACTGACCCCTGCACATAGAAATCTTGGTTTTGTATTGCGTACATGTCGGGTATTTAAAGATATCGCGTGTATTAAAATGGTCTACTTTGCTTAAGTGCGCAGTTTGTTCGAGTATGCCTCTTCTGTTTGGTCTCCACAATGTGTCACACATAAAGAAAGGTTCAAGAAAACTCAATGGACATTTCTTAGACATCTTAACTGGAGATGCAGGAATACCGATATCAATTATATGTCTTCCTGCAAAAAGCACCACTTGCTTACTTTAGAAGATCGCCGTCTACTATTAGATAGACATGGGGGTGCTTCATGACATACTTAGTGGACGCCTTGATAGTCCGGCTCTTATGTCGGAGTTATCATTAAATGTCCCTGGCTACCGCACCCGTCACACGTCGAGCTCTCTATTTCATGTGTCAGCAGTTCGTATGAACAATGCCCAGAACTCTCCACTTATACGTTTTGCTCCTGAATATAATTTGAACCTTCCCCTTATTAATCCCTTTGATTGTACCAAATTAACATTTAAAATGCGCGTTTTAAAACACAACTTTTTGTCTTATACTTAGTTTCTATAATATAATCTTATTTTATCTCAAATTATTAATATTTTATATTTTTGACACTTGTGCAATGATATTTACACACATGTCCACCCTCGTTCCATTATAACACCCATTCACCCACCCTCTCACACACTTACACTCACACAAACACTCTAACATGTATGTATTGTACGAGTTTTTAATGTATTTCTTTGGATATCTGTTATTGGTTTTATTCTCTGTATATTTTATTTGTTATATTTTTTTAACATGTATAACTGTTGATATCCTTAATAAATAATAAAAAAAGAACCAATGTATTAAAATACTGAAAATACAAATTAATGCCATAAATGATTAGACATCACTTAGAGAAAGTGGATTCTTTAGACTCATGTTGAACATTTGACGTTTGGATTTGCATCGGTCTGCCTCTGAGGTACATATATAATTTACCCGAATATTTGAATTTCGGTGCCTTTTTTAACGAGTTGCAAATATCGCACTATTAGAAAATGGGAATCAAGTTGGTGCAGAGTGAAGTTTGAACCTCGGATATCTGTTCGGACTACAACGCGATTTTAAACTAATATTTCGGGTTGGCCTTTCCAGGTATCGAACCGGGGACCTCGAGCACGCCTACATGGCGGACGCATCTTAAATAGATTCATTTTTCGAGAATTTACCTGAGAGTAGCCCAGAGGTGGAAAACGTTATTTCCGGTTTCTTGTTATGTTTTGGATCACGCTTGATTCACACAGAACTGTATTCATCGTACGCGTGAACGCGGATAGTAAAAATAGGTCGTCGTCAATATCGAAAGGGGTGTGTTTTTCCCGCTTAACCTTAAAAATTAACCCCAGGTGTCAAAATCGTTCCTGTGTCACATTCCGTACGGCGGGTTTAATTGACAGCGCTGTAATAAGGGTAGGCCACGTAAATTTTCTATACAGCCCGCCCCCAGTGCTCTGACGTAACGCGCCCGCCCTAGCCGACCAGTGATGGCATAATTAGCATTAGCATGCGAATGTAATAATTCAAAATTGAAAAAGCATCTGCTATGTGTAGGTGCTTAGTTATTTAAATAAACGCTTTCATGATTTATTGTGTCAGCATTTACTTTGTGGAAAAACATTTTGAATTTATTTAAAATAAAACACTTTGTAAATTTACCACACAAGAGTTTAATACATTAAAACACGACTAGTTTCGGGTAATCAGTATTACCCATCCTCAGATGTAAACATAATAAATAGTTAATATTTACACCTGAGGATGGGTAATACTATTAATAAGTAAATAATAATATTAAATTTGTTACCAGGATGTGTGTGTGTGTGTGTGTGAAAGAGGATGGGAGGGTATGCATTAGTATGAACTCGTATTCGAGGACCTTGCTAGGTTTAACGACCCAGAATCCATTCTTGTTTTACCATTCTTTCCTCATCCGTTCGTTCTCAGCGACATCTTCCTGATCTTATCGGTTGTATCAGTATCGGATTTGCACTCTCGCCTGATTTCATAATTCGTTATTCTGCCATAAATTAATTTCCCACACTCGTCTAAGAAACCGCATTGCAAACATCTAGATTCAATATTTTCTGAACAATTTTAAAAGGAAATTCTAAGATGAAATAAAATAAAAATTTACTGAAAAGACTCTAGGAACAATCCGAAAAATCGTGAAATAGGAGGTTGAAAAAAGAAGATAAAAATCACATTACTAAAATTAAGTTCACCGGGAAAAATATGAAATAAAACAAAACTTTTTGTCGACTATTGAAACAATCTGAATGATCGTGAAACAAGGGGTTGAAAAAAGGAAAATCCCAACCGTGCTTATCAATTCAATTATTCTTCTTCCCTTTTTCTTTTCCACATTTCCTCCAAAGTGGAGCATCTGGACATCATTAGTTGCCCCCAAGAGATTCCATCGCCATCCAGCATTTTTGCCTCCTCCCACGTCAATCCAGCGCCCCTTAGTTCCGCCGAATAAAGTCGAAAGATCGTCATCGACAGCCGCCCAGGACGGCGAGAGCCCGCAGGTTTAAAGAAGAGGCAGCTTGGGTTTCGATTCTCCCGAGGCATGCGCAGCGTGTGTCCAAGCCGGCCATTTAATTATTCATGTCCTGAATAATCCTGAAAACGAGTGAAATAAAACAATTTTCGTGATTTAGCATAGAAATAATTTTCTTGACTGCTAATAATTTTATTGCGCTATTGAAGTCCATCAAAAATAGCAATAATCGGCATCCCTGTGTCGACCCGCGCCCGCGCCGGCGCAGAGTCCATCCCGTTTCGTCCAATCCTATCTCAGTCAGCTCGAGACACCGCCGCGTGCGCCCCCGTCACGCGCGACCGTCCGCTCACGAACGTCACTGCTCAGCCACAAAACATCAGCAAACTGTTTCAATGCATGTTCGCAAAACCACCGAGCGATGTCACAGTTGAAAATCGAACCAACGCAACCGCGCGCGGTTTCAAAACTGAAAAAGCGTCGCGTTCAGTGCAATTTTTGAACATAACCCAACAACTGTTTTATTTGTGATTATTATTCAAGACATTTAAATAAGTTCGAGACAGTACTTAAAAGGTGAGTTTTTATATTTGGTTTTTCATTTGCTATTTTACTAAACTACTTTCATTACATATGACTACAATTATGAAAGGATAGAAGGCCACATGAGTCTATCTTGACACACATTTCTTACTCCTTCCACAAACTAACGTCTTATAATATTTTTTTTTTTTTTTACATTTTATTATTTTTATAATTTTCGTTTGAAACTTTGCCCAGCTTACATGATAGTACTTACCCCATTCTAAGCTAGGTTAAATGTGCATTTTAATATTAATTTATTCAAAGAACAAGGAACCAGGAAAAAAAATCAAGGAAAATATAAATCGCAACCCCAAAAGTACACTGTGGTATCTCAATATTGTCTGTTTTGCAGGAGAGAAAAACAAAATTAACCTTCAAAAATTTATGTATATTAACATTATAATGCACAGTTTTTTGTAGTATTTGCTCATTTGACTGAAAATTAGTATAAAACACCTTTTTTTTTCTCAATTGATCATATATCTCGTTTAAAAAACCGCAGAGATACGTCAGTGATCTACCAAGAAAGAGAAAAAAACAATGTGATAAAATTCATAATGCCAAACAGCCTTTAAATTTAGACTTTTGACAGTGTACTTCTGGGATTGCGATATATAAATGTAGACAAGGAACTAAAACTTGAAAAAAATGTAATAACATGGACATTATACAAGAATATCAGAACAATACCACATATAATATTCCATAACAAGACAAGGACAATAGAGACTAATAAATCAGGGACTGAAATTATACAATCAACTACTAGACAAAACTCAACAAAAGAATTATCAACAAGAGTACAAATAAAAAATTAAAAATATTATTTTTGTTAATAAATAAATTTTAAATAAAATAAATAAATATATAAACCGATAAAATCACCAAACGATTGTATGTGTCTACGAAAAGATCTGGACCGCCTTTCTTTACATTGTGCTCGTAATAAATAATATTTAGACGTATCCAAATGCTTTCATATTACCTTTGCTCGAAACATTAATATCATTCATCATCAATATAACCTTGTTACCAAATCTATTAATAATGTTCGAATAACTCGGGACCTCGGTGTTCTTTTAAATAGTAAACTCGACTATATAGAACATGTCCGGCATATTAGGGGTGATGCATTCTAAATGTTAGGTTTTGCCACTGGAGTCAATAAACTATTTAAAAGTATAAATACCCTAAAATTTTTGTATTACGCATTTGTTAGAAGTCGGCTTGAACATGCAACTTTAATCTGGTCCCCATACTATGAGAGCCACGAATGTAAAATAGAAAAAGTTTAAAATAAATTATTAAAATGTTTATCGCACAGAAACAATAACCAATTCAATAATTACAATAAAGAGAAAATACATCTTTATTCATTCATTAATATTCGGCATTTCTGCCATTTACATATATGTGGTTTAAAGAGTGCCTAAAAATAAAAAATCGAGTTGTTTTTATCAGAACATAGAATTGACCTTACTATATAACACAAATCTCTTTTTTTTAAAAATTGTGGACCGGCTGTTTTCTGCATAACTAGGTTCGTTTGTCGCAGGGTACTATGGATAAATTATTTTATTTAAAATGATCTAATGTTTATTTATTTATTTATATGCGGCACTTCTGCCATTTACATATATATGGTTTAAAGATTCTTCAAAAATAAAAATATTAAAAATCGAGTATGATATATTAATATACTCGTATTATAGATATTATAAGTAACTTAAAATACATACATATTTTAAAGTGATTATAAAATAACAAAATAAATTAATCAATCAAATTATAACTATTCTAACCCAATCTCCTGAAATTTAAAATTATTTTTTTAAAATTTATTTATTTTTTACATATTTATTACAGCAATTTACAAGTAATTATTTATACAACAAATTAATTAAGCAGTAAAAGTAAACATATATATATATTTATTTTGGCTGTTGGTTCATCTAAACTGCCTAACTAGGGATAGCTTCCCCGTTCTAAGGCAGTAAATTATGTATTTTATAATAATATTAAAAAGTAATTACAGTTTTATCATAATGTGTGTTTTTTCAGACTTAAAAGTTTAGTTGATTTCCTCTTTTTGATAAAAATGTGTTGGTCACTTTATTTTTTAAGCTAGGCAGAGATAAACTAAATATATCAAAATATGATGCATATTCATTCCCGGTATTCTGCAATCTAACAACATGTGAGTTACATTGAGCTACCGTTCGAGAATTTTGACAATAAAATAATGTAGATGTTATGCTTAACCTATATATATGCCCCATGGGCATTTTTAAGGACATATTTATTCAAAGAAAATTCTTATAAAGGGAAAAAGAATGACACAATTGTATATAGTAGACTTGGTGGGAATGGAAGCGGAAGAGAGGTGTTTATAATTTAATTTGATTCAGTGATCGTTTGAAAGAAGACAACTTGTTATCAAAGAAATCAAGACTGGTATGTTTGTTGGCAGATCTAAGAATTCTGGGCATAGGGGAATGAAAACTATAGTTAGTTCTATGGTTATCGGTATGAAAGATTAAGTTTTGTATGAGGTTTCTAGTTGGGATATTTAATTTTATTGAGCTCAGTAGTTCAGGTGCATCAAACAGTGAGTTAAGAATTTTAAATAGGACTAGAAGGTCGGATTTATTTCGACAGTCTTGAAAAAAAGATATATTTAAGCTAGTTTCTAACTCATTATACGTACATTGGTCTCTGCCCAACCTCCAGCCTATCTTTCTCAAAAATCGATGTTGAACTGATTCAATATTCTTGACGTGTACATCATAATACAAATTAATTATCTCTATCCTTAATATACTTTTAGCATTTTGCTCTAAAAGTGGAGATTTGTTAATGAACTGTCGTTCAATAACAAAAGTAACTTTGAATTCTTGGAAGAGCAAGTCACTCTGATATCGGAATAGTATTTTAAATTTCACTCGAATGAAATATTTCTGCACAGTTGCTGCCGGTGCAAGGGTGGTCTGAGTGCAACCTCCCCATCCAATTATACGATTTGTTAACACACAAGATCACCCAGTGCATGGTAGAGTTGTTTCAGTTCTAGGATTTAAAGTAAATTATTTGTGAATTAAAACATGTTGATTCCAATAGTTATAAAAAATCATGATTGAGAACTCCTGCATTCACGGGTATTTGAAAAAAAAATTGTTCAGACTCTCAACAATTTAAAAATGTCGATAACTGGTGAAAATTATGAATTAAAATGAAATTAAAGTTAATAAGTATTTTTATTATCATAATTTAAATTCAGTTCCAACAAGAAATGTCAGTAGAAAAATTCAGTCTATTATTATTTAATTAAAATATCAAGAAACAGAAGGAATAAACAGAAGGAATAAACAATAGTAATATATTAAATATGCGTGGAAATTTTCGAGTACAATATTATTGTTAAAAAAACGATTAAAAAACATTTTTTATCTGGCATAACGAGTTTACAAAAACCCGTATTTATTTACTTATTATTTTACTTATTATTTATATAAATACAAGATACAAAAGAACAATTAAAGAAAGGAAGACCAATTACAGATTTCACATTAATTTATTATGAATGCAGGAGAAGAGGGAAAAAAATAATTAAATTCTAAAAAAAAATAAATGTAAACAAATATAAATATTAAATAAAAAGTACATGAAAGGGAGAAGACATTGTGTTTGGATCCAACTATACTTTTCTCCCCTCTCTCTCTGCTTCCATGAACATTTATATTTCTAAGTAAAAATTTATAACCAACAATAAATAATTAGATGCAGGTAGTAAATGTACATATGTCCAGAATGTGTAGATTAGTCAATTCATCACACGACTTGGAATTCTTTGGGATAGATCTTCCGGATTTTCGTAGATCTCTTCGCAACTAAACAGTGTGGGATGAAGTTGGATTAGCATGATTTAGCTCGAAGTCTTAGGTCTTTCGTTTTTATAAATATACTGTATACAATTATTGTTTTGCCCTTGTTTGTCTTTGCTAAATAGTTTTATGTTCTTTTTGTTCAGTTTCTTGCATTTATGTTTCTTCATGTAACTGTTGTAATTGGCTTAGGTCGTATATACGAGTATAATAATAAATATATGTGAATTAGTGAAAATTGGGAGTTGAAATTAAAATTAAAAGTTGAGTAGGAGATAAATTTTAAATGTAACAGATCGTATAAAAATATGGTATTTACAGTGTAATATGTCGATGTCACTAAAACTGTCATTATTGGTAATCTGTATTCTTTGAAGAGTGCTATTTTTTAAATATAATTAGTCATTGAGTTAGGAATGTCGAAGAGTACAGATTGACGAGTTCTACGGACAGGGACTTGATATGAAATGCTTCTAAATATTTCTGGGCTATCAATTATTCACCCTTTGATTCCTGAACATATGTAGATTTAGTTGAGTTTTTGAACTTTTTCTTTTTGAATTATGTTATTTAAAGTTTGAAAACGATTGCGTATTTTTCTTGTTTTTTTATTAAAATTCTTTATTAAAAAACATTGGTACAAATTTGTACCGCCAATCATAATAAAAAAGTTATTATTCTTCCAGTACGCTGTATTTACAAAAATAAATGAAAAACCCGTATTTTAATCAAACCGCAAAAGTGTTTGTAAAAAAAAGAACTTACCTGCTATCGTTATTATAATACTGAGGTTAATTTTACACAATCAAACGGGTGACAGCTCTACGCAAAACTGTTAATGATCCCCTGTAGTCGTTATTTGGAACTAACTAAATTACTTAAAAATATACAAATATACCTACGGTAATCAGTTTTTTTTCTTTTCTTAGAGGTAGAGGTCAGTGCTATGCAAGCTCCTGACATCACTGCGACCTGTAAAGATCTATTGTGACGGATCCCCGTGAAAAGTTCTCGCCCTCCAAGCCCAGGGGTGGTATTCTGAACCGCTTTCGCTGTCGTAGAAAACTCTTTATCTCGTGTATTTTGTATGAAAATATAGGAGATAAATGGTTTTACTACTGCCGCGAGATTGTTTGGAAATTCCAGCCCAGTGCCTCGATCATGAACGCTATCTTCATCTGTACATATCGAGACGGTATACTGAATTTCTGTACTATCTGTATCTTACCTCGGCATGTTCTACCTACTAGTCATATCGACATCATATGATCGAAACAAGCCAATGGAATGACCGCAAATAATTAATCCGCGTTCTTTACGTCATAAACATTAAAAGTAGTTCTCATTTATGTTTTAAATAGGCTTCTGTGATCGAAAGTGCCCACTTGAGAGCAATTATAAACTCCAATAAATCCCAATTCAAGCAAAAAAAGCTCGCTTAAATATGATTTTTACATGACTTTTAACCATTGCCAAAACGATAAGCCTAACAATCGTCTGCATTTATCTACTGGGCGATTACAAGGCCGACTCTCGATACGTTCTCTCAGAGAGATAGTAAAACAGATGGAAAAATGTAATAACTAAATATTTTTTACAGTGGTAACTTTCTAACGCCCAGATATTCTTATATTTTAATTGGACAGAACCTAGCGATATTATTTTTGCATCTAGGCGTTTGTTTTATAAAACTGACAGTTATGTCGGAATTTAATGCGACTTCAAAATTGACTTATTAATCTTCTACTATATCGCCAAGGTGAAGGTATAACGTCTTTATATTCCCATCGTAATCAAGGCCCTGGGCTATAAAGAGCCTGGCTATTGTGTGAAAGGTGAGAGTTCTCATTTTGCTAAATATCCCCTTCCAAGCCCAAATCTCTAAAGTATCGGGCTATTAGGTAGGGGGCGAGTTCTTTTACATCCTCAGGTTTGACCAGTGGTCCCTCGAGGATGAGGCTTCTTTTATGATGTAAAGCATCAGATTCACATGGTATTTGGATAGATGTATCCACATTTGCACTGCAGAGTCTACATTTAGAAGTTTCGGAAAGGTTCATTCTAGTAAGGTGATTGTTTAATCTGCAGTGCTCTTTAAGGGCTCTAGTGATAACTTTCACTTGGTTTTGGCCAAGCTTTATTAAGTCGAAGGCAAACCACAGTGAAGTTACATCAAGTGCATTTCCATATAAGAGATATGTTAGTTATTATACATAATGGCAATTTTGTACCGTCGCGTCAGGGAGCAAATGCTTAAACAGATTGGCTGGGAAATAATCCGTGCGCCTTTAACGAAATGACCAACCGTTCTTGAATATCGAAAAATTACTCTACCTGTTATTAATTATTTATATGCATATATATTTTTTATTTTTTTACAACAAATATAAGAGGTAAAACAGAGTATTATAAAAATAAAGCATAATTACATAGCAATGAAATACATATTAATAGTAAACAAAATATCCCACAAAGGCATGGCCTGTTCGTAGGTATACAAGAAAATGTTAACGAATTTTCGCTCCTATAATAAAAAATGGACAGTTTTAATATTTTTGTGTAACATAAGAAAGAGAAAATAAAATATTCTGAAAAATACTATATGGTTTTTTTTATAGTAATTAAAAAAGGGAATAAAAAATATTTAAAAAAAAACATATAAATATTCCTTATTATTAAAGGGCAACAAAATATTTCATAGAAAAAAAGAGTTCATATCTTTAGTTTGAATCCAGGATGGTGCGCGTTTTTTAAAAGAAGGAAAATTTTGAAAGTTTGAAATCAATGAAACATTATCAGTAAAAAAGTAATTAAACGTTTTTAGGCCCATAAAATATGCATGTCTCTGTGCGAGCCACGTTTTACAATGTGGTATTTCTAACACACGATTCTTTCTTTGACTTGATATATTTGAATTACTAGTAAAAAATATTTGGTTCTTAAAAATATATTTTAAACATTGAAAACAATATATTTATCTGAGGTCTAAAAGTTTAGCTAATTGGAACAATTGAAAAGAAGGAAAAGTGCGATTTTTGTAAAGCTTTATTTTTAATATAAATTTTTGAACAGGTTCTAATGGTTTAATATGGTTGTTGTAAGTTGCCCCCCATCCAATTATTCCATAGGAAAGCGATGACTGTACAAGTGCATTACACACCATTTTAATCGTAATTTCGAATCACTATGTTATTTGACTGTGTTTGTCGATAAATAAATAAAGAATCAGCCACGGGGTAGTACGTTGTATGCTCATTTTATCGATATTCCTCGCTGCGAGATCGCATCTTAATCGCATTTTCTCCGCGGCTTTCATCCTTCCTCAGCCATTTCGCCAGAGGTATGTTAATGTTTGGGTCAAGTTATATTTTTTGTACTAAAGTACGGCTTTTATCCGAATTTAAAGGCTCTAGGATTCTCCGAGGGATTAGGAGCGTGCTGGAATGCATTGACATAAATAGGAAAATAAAATTTATAGCTTAAACAGTGATGAGGGTAGAAATACTTCAGGCGTTTTCTTCAAATACGTGCGATGTGTCTTATATACGAGTACCTGCAGAATAGAAAAAAGCGGAATTTCGTAAAAAAAACTATTTCTATTTTGTAGTAACCGTATTTTAAAATACACAGTTCAATAAAGAAAACGCACGGATTTTTTACTTTATTTTTTTAAAAATATAAATATTGAAGTTCTTATTATTTACTTAAATATTAAAAAATTTCGATCCACTCTAAAAGTCGTAAATGGCTTGTGCTGGAATAATGGAAATCGAGTTGTGGTAGAGTGCGATTTGAACCTCGAACGTTTGGCCTGTGAGTCCGCAATACTACCACCGGACCACAACTTGAATAAAAAAAAAACATTTTTCAATTTTTTAATGTTGGCCCGTGAACCACAAAGTACGTATTCTAATGGGAAGTTAAAATTTATATTCAGTTTTATTTATAAAGCAAAACTAAGTTTTCTGTAAGAAATAGATAGTCCGGCTCTTGTGTCAGAGTTATCATTAAATGTCCCTGGCTACAGCGCCCGTCACGTGTCGAGCTGTCTATTTCATGTGCCAGCAGTTTGTACGAACTATGCCCAGAACTCTCTACTTTTACGTTTAGCTCGTGAATATAATTTAAACTTTCCCCCCATTGATCCGTTTGATTGTCACAAATTAACATTTAAAATTAACATTGAAAATGCGCGTTTTAAAACAAACTTTTTTTTCTTATACTTAGTGTATATAATAAAATCTTATTTTATCTCTTATTCTTAATATTTTATGTATTTTTATATTTTTGACACTTGTGCAATAATATATACACACATGTCCACCCTCATTCCATAATAACACCCACTCACCCACCCTCTCACACACTTACACTAACACAAACACACTAGCATGTATTGTACGAGTATTTAATGTATTTTTGCGGATATCTGTCATTGGTTTTATTCTCGGTAAATTTTATTTGTTTTATTTTTTTTACATGTATTAACTGTTGATATCCCTAATAAATAAAAATAAAAAAGAAAAATATAATCTGTTTTCAGTTTTCAATATAATCTGGGAAAGGGGTGGATGCTTTCATTGTAATATACCTACATTTATTACAGAAGCAAAACCATTATAGCATTGTTCTTCTTCTTCTTTTTTTAGTGTCTTGTCAGGTATCCCCAACGTTATCACTCTGGCAAAAGTCTCTCTGTCCTGTGCTGCCCGGTAAATTTGCTCCACAGTCCTGAAGCCAGTCCAGTTTCGTATATTTCGCAGCCAGGACATCTGTCTTCTTCCAGCCCCTCTTTGACCCTCAATCTTGCCTTTCGAAATTAAATGAAGCAAGTAAAAACACATTATATGCCCAAGATATGAAATTTTACAAAATGGTGGTTAAGGGTTCTCTGTTCGACTTAAGACTTCTGACTTCGTTATCAGGTCTGTCCAAGATATCTTAAGCATTCTGCGATGCAACCACATCTCAAAAGCCTCCAGCCTGTTCAAAGTATTCACCTTCAGAGTCCAAGTCTCAGCCATACAACAATACAATTCTCTAATCATGCTGAAAGTATGCAGTACCATGGAATAAACTCTCTTAAAAATCGAAGAATAATGTTAGACCAGTTATTTTTATTCAAATTAATAAATAATAAAATTGAAAGACTTCCATTCCGTGTGCCATCTAGACCGACAAGACAAAATCTTCGGTTTTACACTGAAAACGCGTCAAAAAACTATTTTAAACAATCTACCAACAATATAATAATATTTACCGGGGCTGATATTTTTTTGTGACAATGTATGTAAATTAAGGTCAAAAATTATAGAAATTTTGAGCGAAGCAGATTTCTAACTTTATTATTATATTCATATTTTTTCATTTCGTTTCTTTTACATTTATTATATTAAACATAATTTAAATTGTTGTATTAAGTGTAAACAATTTTTTTGGTGTGTGCATGAGTTTCTTACACAAATATAAAAAGAAATTGGCAATATTTGTGTACATACTGTTTGTTTACCTAATAAAATAAATACAGACCACGCATAAAATTTTACCAATCTTTGCCTTATTTTCAAGTTTAGATTAGCAATGCAGAATAGGGATTGCAGAATTAGTATTAGGATAGCATTCTTGGTAGATCCAAATGGGATATAGCAGGAAATTAAAAAATGCACGGGGAGAAAAAAAACAGCTAAAAAACGTAGATTTTAATTTAAAAATGAAGGTGTCGGCACGCTTTGCCTTTCGCCCGCGCGTGCGAGCGGTATTTTTCAAAGGTCAACCTATTTACCGATAAAAGCGCCAGCGTCACTGCCTGTTTTCTATAACAATACAGAATTCTATGACCCTTCCACGGAACCCCAGGGTTCCACTGAACACCCCTTAAAAACCGCTGATACGTCCTCCCAGAAATCAGCTTATAAAAATGTTTCCCTGGAGAAAACTGGAAACTTTTTCTGGAAAAATATGAAGACGAGATTCCAGGGTGTTGTAATCAATCCCTGCCAGAAATTACCAATGGTTTTATTTATTTATTTTATTCGTACAAATACAAACATTACAAAAAAAATAACGTATCCCAAGCTCTATAAGGCCAAGGGCCCTGTATTGAGTTGGAATACAACATAATGAAAAGTGGAAGCGTGTACATTATTAAATGATAGCAAAAACAGAAATTAATATTATTACATAAACTTACATGTATTTTAATGAACATTTGAATAAGACGCTTAATAGTATTTACATCTAATGATGGATAGCAGAATGGATAACTATTATTTAAATTTGTTCAAACAGAGAAAGAAAATATTTTTGAGAAGGGGTAATAAAAGGTTTATGACCTGTCATTGGCTGGTTTAAGTGGCCGCTTTACACACTGTAATATTCACAATCATGCCTAGTTTAAACATCCACATTTCCTCAACTCTTACTCTGTTGACTTTTGTGAAGTAAAGGAGCTGAAGCCTTTATCATATGGGTGAGATTCATCCGGCTGAACCAATTCGCCTTCTAGGCAACGACTGAAAACAATTTTCCAATTTTTATACTTCTTATACTATTTAGTTAATTCAACAATGTTTTCAGTATGTGTAAATATTTGCAGACAGGTTGGATTTGTCCTGGATTTCGTCCACCAATCCAGTCTGTCTGCAAATATTTGGACATGCTCAAAACATTGTTGGATCATATTTATATTATTTCATGTAAAAGTATCGCAAAAACCGTTTTTGAACCATCTCTATTTTAAGGACGTGGTTCGACTCAGAAGCGTAAAATTATGGAACAGTAATCTAGTATGATGGAGATTAGCAAAATTAATTTTAGTTTTTTTTAAAACATAAATATTATTATGATATTCATTAAGTATTAATTGTTTTCTACGTGTCTTGGCGGAGTTCTATGTGTGAAATAGAAAACGCGATGTCTGCTTGAATTAATTATTAATCTTGATAAACTCACAATTGAGTTAAATTCAATAATTATAAATATGCTAATATTTGAACTAACCTTCTTTAAATTACCGAATTAGAACAGGGATAGAGAACATTTTGATAACATATTTAAAATATTGTTTTATATGTATTAAAGCTAATTAAATTTGCATGAAAAAATTCTTGAAGCAATTTTTATGTAAAATACCACTGAATAAATCAACTAATTACAATATTATAATTTAAGGCCGTAGATTTTGAATTGTGATAATATTGTCTAAGAGGAAATGTAACGGAATAATTTATTATTTATATGAAACAATAGGCCCCGGTTTCGGGTGATATTTTAGGGAATTTGCGTCGCATGAATGGTAACCCTCTTAAGAAAATGGCCGCAAGGGGTTGGTGAAATTCGGCGAAATTTTCCCCAATTAACATGCAGGCTATTGCCAAATTATCGACAAACTTTTAAGTTATTCACAAGTTAGGACGACTGGTGAATATTGAAGGAGTTTAGTTGTTATTAAGGGGATAATCTATTAAAAAATACCAAGATAAAGTGATGAATTGATTGATATTATTTTAGATAGAGTGGAAAATAAGCTTTGGTTGGAGAGTAAACAAATAAAAACTCAAACAAACAAAAAACTGTTTTATTCAATGACGATATTTAGTTCTAAGAGAAATTGAATATAAAAAATGATTTCTTACCCGCGTTAAAATTTAGAGTATTTCATTTTACGGCGTTTCTCGAAAATTTATGATTTTTTAAAATATATATATATAAATCGATATACTGAATGACTAAAGGACCGATTTGCGTGCTGTTTTTGGGGAAATGATGACCTTTGGGCTGAGCATTTCTAAAGTTCTTTATATATTCAATTTAACAATTAGAAAAACAGTTATGAGCGTACATCTTTTATTTATTCATCACCATTGGGCAAAAAATACACATTTTACCAAAAAAATAGTCGGATGTTATTTTTTAGTATGGAAAAAGGAATATATTTGAATGTTTACAAACAAAAATAGTTTTTTGTGCAATATATGCAAAATAACGTGCAAATCTAATTTGAAGCAAATACAATAGTTAATATCAAACTTTCGGTTATGTTAATTTGATCTACATATGTACGGTTGTGCACTCAAATCTAGCAATAGCAAAGTATTGCCGGGTTCAATTCGTATTTAATAAAAATGAATTACTTGGAAACCTCATAGGTTGAAGTGAACCATTATCAATCATTAATTTTATATTTGAAGCTCTAACTTTGTGGTTATTTATTAAAATAAAATAAATAAAACATCTTTGTTTTTAACCACTATTTTTTTTTCCACCGACCGGTTTCAAAGTTAAACTAGCTTCTTTCTCAGGGTATACTTAACTAATGAATTATTTCTAATTTTATTTTATCAGTATTCTGCCAATGAAATAAATAAATCAAGTATTTTTGTCTCAAAAGGATGGCAATGTGAGATGGATACGTTCGAAACTTAAAAATAAAATAAAAAGCGATTCGTAAAAATAAAAAAATAACAACTTACCAAATAAATAATATTTCTTTTAGTCCATTCCTGCCTAGTTTTGAACGTATCTATCTCACATTACCATCCTTTCAATACAAAATGACTAGATTCATTAGCCTCATTGGCAGCATACTGATAAAATAAAATAGGAAAGAATTCATTCATAATATTGACTCCATATTTATGTTCAATTTTCTGAATGGCTTAATTGATGTACCATCGTTACTGGAACAATTGGCATTCAATGTTCCAATCCGCCGTTTGCAAAATAATAATGTGCTGTTCCTTGATCAACACAGCACAAACTATGGCTTGCACGGACCAATGTCCCGATTGTGTCGTATTGTAAACTCGAGACAAGATTTGAACTTTTTTGGATTCTATCTTTATAGTTTTGAAAAAGCACTAAGATAGACAGGATCTTGTCTTGAGGTAGTAATTTTTATTTTTTTGTCCAAAGATTTAGTGGAAAATTTAGAAATTTTAAATAGATATTGGTTTCTGGGACGATAAAATTAATAAGTGATCGAATCTTAGGGCAATGTAATTGAAAATTTTATACATAAAAATGGCGTCAGCCATGTTTCTGGGAGTTTAGAGAGTTTGGAGTTTATGTAATCGAATTTAGATTCGAAGCCATACGTCGTCACTGGAAAAATGCATAAGTCGTAGACTTTGGCTTTTGAATTTTTACGCAACTCTGTTTCCAAGTATATATTTTAACTTGCCAAAATAAGCCTTATTTAGTCCCATTGTCATATACGACGCATTCGCCATCTTAGTCGTATTTTCCATTAAAATATAAATAATTAGGATTTATTCACAACACAGTCTACTAAGAAAACATTAGCTCGAAACGTGTATGCTATTCTTATTTAATAATGCTAATCTCATGTTGATATTAAGTATTTATGGAGCGGAATAGAATATATTATTAAGGTTATGTGACAACTGGCTTAAGTCTTAGTGAAATTCACAAGAAGTACTTATTTGTAACTCTACCTGTCAAATTTAGTTTCAAAATTGTCTCTTGGGGCGCCACACTCGAGATAAATGATTAAGCAAACTCACTGCGGCACTTTATTCCATTATGGCCTATTGAAAATTCAAACGTTGAAAATATTGAAATTGGGACATTATTAATTATTAAGGCTGAAGTCTGGTAAAACGCACGCAAAATTAGGAAATCAAACGATTTTACTATTTTAAAACGAACGTTTTTTTTAATCGCGCAATAATAAAAAAAAACTTTAATTAAATATTTTTTAAAGGCATTTCTGTTAAGGTAAGTTTTGGTAAGGGCAGGTATGAAGGTCATAAAAATGTTAATAAGATGTTGTTTTAAATTAAATATTACAACCAGAATTATCTTCTTCCAAAAAAAAAAAGAAAATTATTCTATAAAAAAGGTTTCAACTAAAATATTTCATAATGTATTGATTTTTTCTACTGACATTTCTTGGTGGAACTGCATTTTAATTATAATGATAAAAATACTTTGTAGTTTTATTCCACTTTTATTTTAAATAATTTTAAAAAAAGAATATTTTTTTATTTTTCATATTTTTTTATTTATTATTATTATTTTTTATTTTTTTTACCAGTGACCGAGTTTCATCGTGACCGACATTGTCAGACTGGTGGAAGACTAAACAAATTTCTATGTTGTATACAAGTGCAAGCAGGGGTTGTAAATCATGATTTTATATAATTATGTAAATAAAAGAATTTAAATTAAAATCACTTAAGTATAAGGAAATAACAATTATAAGAATATAAGTTTTGTTTGAATGTATATAATAAAAACTGGTGTAAAACATATAATTTTATGAAGTTTTATAATGAAAATGTATTTGAATTACATGTATTTAAATTTAATTAAAACTATAACAGGGGCCGCTGGTTGGTAGTTCCATTGACAGCTATGTCTCCGGACCCGGGGGGCAATTAAGTGATTCTCTGAAAGCAAAAATTCCTGGCAGTTAATTCTTATCGATTAGTTTCATTGTTTGTATTTTAATGGAAAATGCACGTGTGTTACTTGATCGCTTAATATTATTTTATCAGGGCAATTTTTTAAGCGGTTTATTTCTAGAATTTCAAGTTCATCTAATTTTTGGCCTTTGCTGCATGTGTGAAGGAATTGAACATTTGTATTTTTATCAAAAACATGATTTGACTCAATAAGGTGGTTCGCAAACGTGGAGTTTTCCTTGTTATTTCTCCAACTTTGGAAGTGTTCGTTAATCCTAGTTTTGCTTTGCTTCCCGTTTGGCCCACGTACTCGGCTTCGCATGAACCGCAGCGAAATAAATATGAGCCTGAGTTAGTATTCCTTTCCCTTTGATCTTTCAATTAATTGATATTTCAATAAATTTAATTTTTTAAAAGTATTACCTAAGGCATAATTTTACCTAGAAATAAAAGAAAATGTCACAAAAAATTATGTGATTTAAAATGCTTGTATTTCTTCTCAAAAACAAAAAAATAAAATTTGACTACAGCCACTTTCATGTTCAATTTATTATCTTCAAATTATTACCTGATTTCCAAATAAAATGTTTTTTTGTGCCTAATAAGTACTCATTATTTAATAACAAATTATTTCAATCGATACGTAAATGTGTAATGGAGAAATACTGAAAATCTAAACCCAATATTTATAATATTTATAAAGATATTGTAGTTATAAGACGCAATGTGTACTGGCTACACATCACCGGGGAGGGAAGGCTAAGAAAGATTCTACGATGTCCCCCAATTTTACTATCTGAGACATTAGTTCAATCTATGATGGAACTGGATGTTTGACAATTATTTTCAAAAGAGTCATTGGCACATTTCTACCTTTACAGATACGAGAGGAAATCCCAGCAGAAAGCTCGTACGAGGTTTTCCTGCACTTTGAATTATTTAATACCAAAACACGAACGACTTCCGTTCAGAAAAATGACTTTTTTGCGACCCCAAGAGCGTTCAATGTCTTGGATGAGCATATTGAGTTCTCCTAAACGATAGTCATTTTCAGGAGAAGTGCGTAAGTTTGCATTTTGTCTAAGGGAAGAGACCACTGTCGGAGACTGCGGTGAGACATTGTATATATTTATATACTATTAAGCGTGTTGTC
Organism: Micrasema longulum; assembly: GCF_059751315.1. Taxonomy (NCBI): domain Eukaryota; kingdom Metazoa; phylum Arthropoda; class Insecta; order Trichoptera; family Brachycentridae; genus Micrasema; species Micrasema longulum. The sequence goes on from NW_028277457.1 coordinate 926,093, forward strand.
CAGATGTTTAAAAAAAATTGTGTTCACGTAATAGTTTTTATTTTTAGTATTCTTTAATAATATTCATGCTTCCACTTTCCACTATGTTGTATTTTGACTCAACATAGAGCTCATTGCCTCATAGAGTAAGGGGTACGTTATTTTATATTTTTTGTAATATGTATATTTATATGAATAAGTAAAAAATAAACAAATAAAAAATTTCTAAGAAAAAATCAATAAACGCAATATTTAAATGTTTTTTTTTTAAATATAGATTTAATACACGCGTAGTTTTATATTAACGAATTCCCATTAAGTAAAAGAAAAAAAAAATTTGTTCTGAAAGGGGAGTGACGACAGTAGTGTGTTTTTGAAAAATTTGATGAGTAAATATTTTCAATCGAAAATATAAATTACAAACAAATGTACAATATTATCAATGAGTGTTAATTATTATTGTTATTATTTTTTTATTTAAAAATAAATATTTGCGTTCTTATGATTTACCCAAATATTTAATTTTGAGGGCCATTTTCAACGACTTGTAAATAACTCACTATTAGAAAATGGAATCAAGTAGGAGTAGAGTGGGATTCGAACCTTTGGTCCTTTGGTCCGTAAGTCCGAAATACTAGCCACGGGACCAGAACCCGGTTAAATTATGAATATAATATGTACTTTATTTGAAGTGTTTATTTCTACACATTGTGTATTTTTTGTATGGTAAAAGGCACTTCGTGCCGAGCATATAAATAAATAAATACCGTTTTCCTTAGTTCAGCCGAATAAAACCGATAGGTCGCCATCGTCAGTCTTACAGAACAGCGAGAGCCCGTAGGTGAGAGGTAAAGGCTCTCCTGAGGCATCCATTACACGTGTCCAAGCCAGGTCTACCACCGCACCCTCAAAACGCTCGTTAAAGCAAGCTGCTGCGTCCGCTCTCGGACAATGCGTGTTCGGTGAATATTTGAGCTCCATTTTACACAAAATTAAACATAAACTGCTGGAAAAAGAATTTGATTTAATTGTATTTAATATCGCGTTTTAACCAGGTAAATAACGTTATTCAATCTGGAAATCTGGCCTGAAAAATCACAAACTGAAATTTCCAACCACTTTCGGGAGTTTTCATGCGGCGTGTTTTAGTCTCATTAAAATTTTACTCAGAGAACTGTGCTTAAAGTGCTTTAATTATTTTTACCAGGGAATTAAATAAGTTGGAACAGTCTTTGCTTAAATCTTCTACGTTCGCTTAATTAATATACACTTAACTCATATGTTTGCGAAATAAAGTTGAAGACTTTCTCTTATTTTAAGCGAAACGCACATTTTAAAAATTCGCGTGGAGTCAACACAATAGTAAAATAAAGAAAATTATTGAATTGATCGAATAGACATTCACTCTAACAATTATTGACCAATTGTTTTCAAATAAAGGATTTGTTATTAGTTGTCAGTGTCAGATTCGACTCTTAATTGTTCACATATAAATCGCGATTAATTTGGCACTATTTGATTATTTGAGGTTTTATTGTCCTCTCCTTTCCTTTTCAAGTTTATCCTTCTTTTATGTATGTTAAGTTATTAAATAACCTTGAAAAGGGCAACGTGTAGTTGCCGAAACTAGTCGGTTGTATCAATAAAAAGTGGTTCTTATAAATTCTCTCTGTTTTTATCTCATTATCTCAATGTTTATACATAAAGATATAATATAAAGAGATGACACTCCATACAAATCTGAGCTAAAAAGTCACATCAAAGAAAAGGGAATGACTAGCGGAGGGAGCAAGTATCGTCACGCCATAACACGTTAACTTCGACAAGAAAACAAAAAGTACAGTAAAAAGCACAGACTGTTTACATTGGTCTACTGTAAGTTTTATTCAGTATGTCGCTCCCTTCCGCATACTCGTCACCTTTGTTTATCGTTTCACTATACGCCCGACTTCTGAGCAGGACAGAGGCAGGAGATAACTCACGACTAATGACTAACTGGTAACATATTAATAGGACGTTTTTTTAACATTTAAATAGCTATTTTAAACAAAGTATTGATTAATATAAAAACATTACTTACCGGTGAAAGGTTATACCATCGCTTTTTCTATCGTTTCCAGATCGATTTGTGCAGTATCTTAGCGTACATTTGTAGGCAATTTAATAGTTGCGAGGAAACAAAAGTACAACCTTCCCAACGCTGGCGCTGGCTGACGCAGCAAACTTCCGTCGTCATCACCAAAGTACTTCCGAAATGACCCAAATTTTAACTGGACCCGGAGCTATGAGAAGTTGCCTATATAGGTTTAAATTAAGGAATGATGTCTATTGTCCATGCAATCATATTTCTTCACAGAGTATCGAACATCTGTAATTTCAGTGCCCATTTTTTAGTTTATAACTCCATAATCTTGAAGCAGAATGCAGGAAAGATAGAATATCCTTAACAGATACCCACACTGTCGTTCAGTAGTTTTTTATTATTATTAATAAAACACATAATACAAAAATTACATATTATACTCCCAGGAGTTATTAGAAACTCATTTGGGACCGTACATAAGAAAAAACATTTTTTTGACAATACATAATATCATACAAATTAATATATTCAAAATAAAAAGAAAACATTATTGTATAAGAAACATAAAACACCATCTTATATAAACTACATTAATAATTATCACTATCAAAAAGATTTAAGAAATATTTTTTAATTGCGACACTTTTGGATTTTTTATTAAGTTTTTCGTGTCTTAGCTCGTCAGGCAGTTTATTATATTCGGAATGGCCAATATTTTCCAAGGACGTACTGCCAAACTTTGTTGAGCGAAACTTAGACACATGAAGATTCCTTAAATAACGCGTATTGTAATTATGAATATTATTTATTTATTTATTTTGTCCATTAACGCCCAAAAGGCATTTACAAAAAATAAAAGTGAAATACATGCTAACATACTAAATAATAAACAGAATATACAGAAAAAAGTTGTGAAATTAGTTAAAAAGGATATGATAAAAAGTTTTACAAAGTAAAAAAAAAAAACAGTAATAACAAAGGTATGCAAGAAAAAACAGTAAGCATATAAACAAAAAATGCAAAGATATAAGCTTATGAAATAAATTCTGTAAAGCAAACAATAAATAAAGTTTTACGGTAAGCAAGAAAGACATTTTTAAGTTAAATTAATTAACAAGCAAGCATATATTATCACAAAAAAATAAGAAATAAAAATATGTATCTATGAAATGCGTATTTGCCAATACTACAGTGCAATTTGATATAAAAGTAAAAAATAAAAAAAAACAAGTATAAGGTAATAAAAATAAACAAGTAAGTATTTTTTTTTGATTTATGAAATTGAATTGTCAATAATAGTTTGACGAGCAGCTACAAATAAACTTGATATTGTGGACTTATAAGATGGTAAAGAATTGTACAGAATGTCTGCAGCTGTTCCATAAGTGTTACCTAACCTATGCAGTCTCGGTATCAATGAATTGTTTTGTTGGTTGAAAGAAGTACTGGAGCAATGAAACAATAAAGTACTCCTAGTGTTGACAGCAGGTACTCTAAAATTAATCAATTCAAGTATTTTTGGTGCGTCAAAAAGAGAGTTTACAATTTTATACAGTACAATGAGATCATTAATAGTTCTTCTTTCAGAAAGTGTTAGGTTAAGCAGTGTCAATAAATAGTCATAATTCACATTTTGTATTGGAATGTTTAGTTTGTAGTTTATATATCGTAGAAATTTATGTTGAATGTTTTCTGTATTATAAACATGAACATTATGACCAAATGTGTATTTTAAATTTGAGTGAGCAGAATAGTTGATGATATTTAAAATAGTATTGGTTATGTCATGCAGTGGCATTACCAATACTAGCATAGTTACATGCATCAGTTATCACTCGTCACTGTTCTTGGACTTTGCAACAATGGTTATTGGACCCATAAAGGTAATAAACCAAAATCAGTGATCAAACATCCCATTTCCAAGACAAACAAAACCAGTTTTTTTACCTTAGCCTTGTACATGACACGTAAGGCTACTAAATATATTAAAAAAAAAAAAAAAACAAAAGTACAAAAGTAGCCGAAAAATAGTCGCAACATACTAAAATCCGTTCTATCAAACATATGCCAATTGGCCGCAGGTTGAGGGACCGTATTTCGAACGCTTAAGTTTACTCTAGTTATATACCTCAATGTTCATAAAACATAGTTATTTTATTTATGTCTCAAAAATACAATTAATGTAATTTTCACAATAATAATTTACTGTTGCAAATAAAAACATTGCTTAGTTTCAAATCCATTTATGGACATTAATTTGTAATCTAATTGGAATATTCGACTTTTCAGCCTGTTGGCCGCATTTATATTACTTGTTCAATTTTCAATTCAAATTTTAGATTCATCATGCCATTATTAATTCAAATTTAATCAAATTGTCTAGTTGACTTTCGACTGGTTTGGGTCTTGGATATTCTAAACTTTAAACCTTATCTTTAACCCGCCCGCCCGTTCGGCAAGGAGTTGAAAATTGCACTTAATAAATTTATATTTCAGCAACTACTATGAACATTCAAATGATTTTTTTAAAATATTTAAATAAATCTTAACACATAAGAAAAAAAAAACACATTTTAAGATACATTAGATAATTTTAAATATCACAATTAAGATAATTTTAAATAAAATAATTTGTACATAGTACCCTGCGATAAACGAACCAAGTTATGTAGAAAGTAGCCAGTCCACAATTTAGAAAAAATGAGATATTGGTGTTATCGGGTGTAGTTAGGTCAATTCTATGTTCTGCTGAAAACAACCAGTAGGACAATTACAAATGACTATCAGCGTGCTAATAAGCGACGCGATAACAATTTCTCACTATGGTTGTTAATCGTATCCGCGATCACAATGGAACGGAAAAATATTTACGTTTCGTGACGTATAATCCAGCTGCGCAATCAAATATTTGAATTTCACCAGTGTAAATATGGAAAATATTCCAATACTGCTATTTTCATTTATTTATTTATTATTTATTATGTTATTTATTGCATTTAACCGGCGGCGGCGGATGGCAAGCCAAATGTCAAGAAAAGCAAACGCCATAGTAATTTAATTTTTGCTTGCAATTTAATTTTCACAATTATTGATTTTTAATTATTTTGCAAATGCAATATATAGTATAATTTTTAAAGAAAACGCCGATTTTTATATGATGTATTTATTTACGAGAAAAACAAAAAACAAACCGACACGAGCGTTGACTTAAAGATTACACACGCGTTGACTTATGACAGCTAAAACTTAAGCATGTTCATTATTGTTCATTGTGATCGCTCAAATGCTTAGCATGTTTTTAAGTTCGTCGATGGTTATTTAAGATTGAGCTACTGATGCTTCAAAAGGGATAGAAAATAAATATATATAAAAAAAAATACAAAAAAACAAACGTTTGCATTGTACATCATTTGTTTAAGGAAAAACATTTTAAGTATTTTTTTATTTAAATAATATGTTTAAATACATTATTTTATTTTTTATACTTTTACTTAAACTAAAATCCCACTTAGCCACTTTCTGTAGATTTGATTATTCACTCTTTTTACAAAAGTGCTATTTTCTCAGTTCTATGCCTAGCTACTTTCCACATAACCACATTTAAATATATAAAACATAAATTTGAGAGAAACAGATGTAATCAAATTAAATCACTAAGCAAGACACACGTATTATTTTAAAAAGGCGAAAAGAGACAGTTATCAGGCGATCATTTCCTACCCTCAGGTTACCACTCAGTGATTTGAGGGAGATTTTTCACACAGTATGTTAATGGTAAATGGTAGATAGTATTTATTTCTGCATTTTAATTTTTATAATGATGGATACATGAATGGATAATTTATATATTATTTACGATAGATATAAGTCGGGTAAATATCGCCTTTAAACTTTATTTATTTTAAGGATGTGGTTCAACTCAAAAAGGTCCCGAACATTAGAACAGTTTTTTTATTTATTTATTTATTTATTTATTCACACTCTTTATCAAAATACAATTCCATATTCACTTTGCCCAGCTAACAAGGGTACATACCCCGTTCCAAGCTAGGCAATTACATTTTTATATATTATAATATTTAACAAATTAATATAGAGCACAGACAAACAAAATATACAATTATTCGGATACACATTTTGATTCATATACATACAGACATACACACATATACACACATGTATATATAAATATACACATATATACACATGTACATACACACACACGTACATACACCCATGCGCATACACATACATACATTCATAAAAACATAGACAATTTATTTATGCGAAACTTCATGGTTGTCATCTATAAATATATATTTTTTAAAATTATTCCTTATTTTTTATATTTTTTTAAATATTTTTTTATATATTTTTTTACAGTATTCTATTATTTTTATTTATTTAATTTTTTGTACATAATGTTATTTGTACATTGGCGGGCTTATTGCCAAATGGCAATTTCTTACAACCAACCAATAAAATAAAAGTTTTATTTTTATAATTCAAGTTACAGAACATATTCAATAGAAAAAAAAGATTAAAAAGTTAAAAATATATAAAAATAGAAATAAACGTATTTGTTTATAAATTACCTTAAATCAAAACTATTACTCAACGGGGAAAAGGAAAAAAGCGGAAAGAGGAAAAAGGAAAGGAGGAGAGGAGACGTTTCTTCAGACGTCATTTAAACAGAGATAATGTAGTAACATCTTTGATGGTGGATGGGATATGATTCCACAGTCGAGCCGCATGGACACTATATGAGTTAGAGAAGAAAGAGGAATTGTGTATGGGTATTAAGAGAGTGCCTTGAGAATGAGAACGAAGAAGTAAACCATGAACTACGATAATCAGAAATGTGGTCATATTTCCTAAGACCAAAAATGTACCTTATGCATGTATTCTGAAGTCGTTCAAGTTTATCGAGTTGCTCACAGCTTAAATCAGTCATGGAAACATCAGCGTAATCTAGAATGGGTAGTAGTAATGCTTGTACAAGAATGCATTTAGTACTAATGGGTAAGAATTTTTGCAACCTTCTAAGTGAGTGTAGACTGAAAAATATTTTGCGGCTTAATTCATTTATGCTATTATGCTATCATCAATCAAGTTCCATTCAATTTTCGTATTTATTTTTTAATTTTTATTGATTTATTTACATAAAGACAGTTTGTTACACATTATTTGAGACAGAAGTCCCAACTCCATGGGACTAAAAGTCCTGTGTTGAGATGGGACCAGCAATTACTTGTATTGCAATTGTCTCGTTGAAAGACGATTCATGATGGTACATTCAACTATGAATATTAGTGTAAGCAGAAAGGTGCAATATACATTTTAATTCCTAAATCAATTAGGATGTTAATGTTAGTAGTTAGGAACATTAAGCATTCGAATATATAATTTCGACTGTTTGCATAGGTACGGTTTGTGGTTCAGAAATATCTCATTTAAAATAGCTGTCATCACTATTCCGGTTTGGTTTTGACACTTGACATTTTTCCTATTAAAAGCTTTCCAGAGGTTTATGTCTGATGTCTGAACTGTCTAATTTTTCGCTTAGTCACCGTCAGTGGATCCAAAGTCACTAGAACTCATTTGAGGCACGTTTTCATACTAGAAGTGTTATTTCGAATAATTTTGACAGTCCAAAACTCCGAAATACTGATCAACTTTAATTATAGTGTTTTCAATACCGTCGAACCCTTGTCTGCACCTGATGGTGCATAGAGCATGCACTGATCCCACTTGCCATTTAATGATGCGCCGACTTACACACACCTGAACACTTTATCTCACACAAGTAGTCAGTCTGTTGGTAAAATTGTCATTTTTGCGCAAAATGATTCTTTTACATAATAAATTTAAGCTGATTTGGTGTTTTTATGCCACAATCTGCCATGACAGATAAATAACGTTACCCAAATACCGGCCTTCTATTGGTTGATTGATAGATGTCTGATTTTGAAACCAAATCAATGTATAAATGTCCGATTTTGAAGTCAACATTGATTTTCGAAGGTGTTTTTCTATATTTTCGGTCAATTTTTGTCACACGTACCATATTTATTTAACACATAAAATACATACACAATTGCTATTATACATATAAGGTCGGGCATATTGCTTTAAGCCAATTTATTTCTATCTACCCACACCATTAAGTTTGAGAAAATTACAAGTACATGGATATATTCTAGGTAATTGTACTGAATCTTATAGTTGTATACAAAAATTTAAAACAAAAGTTAACTCAAATGAACACAATACTATGAAGAGAGAAAATGAGAGGTGATAGGAAGGAAAGAAGAAGGAGAAAGGAACAACTCAAACATTTAGATAGCGACATTTAAATCTTAATTTAAATATAAATAAAAAAGAGGCATCTCTAACATTAGTAGGTATATTATTCTACAACCGAACAGCTACTACTGTAAAAAAGGAGGCACTAAAATTAGAGCGGTGAAGGGGTATTAAAAGGGTTCTTTCGTTACTAAAACGAAGAGATAGTCCATGTTGTGATAAAAATTGCAAGAGCTATCTCAGGCATAAAGGCGAAGTGATAGAATGTGAATGTTTCTTTTATGCCTGATACTGATACTACCTTAAGTTAAAATCTACAATAATAAATTTTACCTTCATTTCCATATTCTCCGTCTTTGATATTACACAAGTCATTTTATACCTATGCTCTGAAATTTGAGTATGTATAGAGGAAGGTGATTTTCTGAATGAATTTTAGGTAACAATTATTTTAAGGTTTTAAATAAACTTACAATAAACCTCTATCAAAAATTCCACAAAATGCAGAATCACCAAGAAAAAATATCAGTTAAAAAACTCAATTTGGAAAAAACTCAGTTCAGTAATTCCTAATAATTAAATGCAAATGTACCTTTATAAGCTTGAACTGCTTCCTGCCGCTATATCTTCAATTTATAAGTGTTAAGTTAAACATTTGATAAAGCTAAGTGGATTTAAGCAATAAAGAAAGTTATCACATAACTCTGCTGTACTGTTTCCCCATTGCACTTTATAGCTTCCATTATCCCGGTGAAAGGACATCCATCCTAATATCTCCTTTACTACCGACGATAGAGCATGGCTCTGCTTAACGTGTAATCCTGATTCCTTAATGCAGCCATCTTCTCCGTAACTTTATATAATGGATAATGTTTAATAAGTAAGTAGGTTTTCACGGTCACTGTTATCAATGTGTATTTTTATTTGGGTGATTCCGGGTAAGTTGGATTTTTTCCGACGTTTCGGCTACCATTGCAGTAACCATTTCCAGGGTAAACTATGTGTATTGTAGAAAAAATATGCGTGTGACAATTGAATTTTTCAAGTAGGGTAATATTTATTTTATTATAATAAATAACAACTCATTTACTAATTTTATGTTTTATTATCGACCAGTTTCGAAACTACACAAGTTTTCTAATCGAGGTAAAATTAAGTAATGAATACTTTGTTATTTTTCCAATTTCAACAGTGTCTAGCCAGCCGTAATATGCGAGTGAATGTGCCTACAAATATAATTAGAAATGCACGAATAAATAGATAATAGCAATGTTTGAAATTGAATATGACCAAATAACTACCTATATTTACCAACAATATTTTGAGTTTGTCCAAATTTTTGTAGACAAGGATTGGATTCAACTCCCCGGGGAGCTGTTTATATTAACATATTACAACAGTTACTAATGTTTACCTTAAACATACTGAGTGAAGAAACTCCCTCGAGTTACTGTGTGGTAACCTCTGATTACCTTAGGTTAACCCTAGGTTACCCGAGGTGAGGAAATGATCGCCTGATAATCACTGTCTCTTTTTATCTTACTAAAATTATATGTGTGTCTTGCGTAGTGATCTAATTAGATTACATCTCTTTCTCTCAAATCACGTTTTATGCATTTGTCTCAGGGTACTTGATATTTTGTTATTTTGGGAGATCCCATTGGAGAAAATATTTCATTTAAAATGATCTCATACACCTAAATATATGAAATAACTTTTTTCTTTTGTTTTAAGTTTTATTTGAAGGTGAGACAATTAAAAAAAAATTTTTTTTTTAAAGGAATAACCCGCTAAGCCTCTTTGAGGCTTGTCAGCAGGTGGGATAGAGGTGATATGGAAAGAGGTAATGAAAAATACACTACAACACCCAGACCAATTGAGAAAAAAAATCTTTCTTGGATTTTTTTCTTGCAACTGGCGGGAATCGAACCTGCGACGCCAGTTTCACAGTTGATCGTCTAACCAACTGCGCCACGGCGCCTGTCACCAATCGAGGTAATATTTACAGTAGTTGCCAAATACTACTACTATCATTACGCCATTTTCCCGTAGGGGTAGGCAGAGAGAACGACCGCCACACACATCTATCATGTCACACATTTCTACATCATCTTCTTCCACATTCAATACATCTTGTCATACACTTGTTTCGGTTCTGCCTTCTTTTCAAATGACCAAACTTAAGATTTTGGTTTATCTGATCATGCCACGTATTTTTTGGTCGTCCTCGTCTCACGTTAGCGTTCATTTACTCCATATATACTTGTTTTACCATTATTTTATCATCCATTCGTTCTACATGACCAAACCATCTTAGATACCCTTTTTTAATCTTATCAATTATTCCTTATTCAGATTTACACTCTCGTCTGATTTTGTCATTTGTAACCTTGTCATACATTGATTTCTCAGATTTTCGTCTAAAAAACTGGATTTTGACCGCGTCCACTCGGCTTTCATCCTACCTTGGCTAGTTCCATGTTTCACTTACATACATAAGTGTCGGAACTAAACCTCCGTTGTGCACTGCCAGTTTAGCTTCGATTGACATATGGTTATGAGCAATTACTATGCTTAGTGCGCCGTTCATTTTGTTGCCCGCATTCACTCTCCTTTCAACATCTTTTTCTACTCTTCCGTTTCTTGAAAACAGTGGTTGCCGAGATTCGAATTAATTAAGTGCAAGGGTAAACAATACCCACTAGTGATGCTCGCAATCGTTTATGACAATCGAATGACTTGATTATTTGAAGAACGGAATTATTAGATCTGTACTTGTAATCACGAATATAATAATCAATAACTGCAATAATCTGTTAAAATAATATGGCATACATTTTTTAGTCCGCTAGTCAGCTGCCCACTTTCGTGCGTTTTCTCAAGTTATATCAGCATCCTGTAGATTAGGCGTGGACTCCAGACAAATCTACCTAACTTAATGGACTCTACTTTCCACACACATTATCGATTTATTATTTTTATTCAGTCAAATAAAGAAATATTCCTTCCCGATACTGCGCAAAAAATATAACTGGACGTCAGACTGATTATGTCTGTAGGATTAAGTAGTTGAGGGTTGGTTGGAGTTCCTACCTCAATTAGAGATTGACCGAGAAGACACGAGATTGTTGTTAGATGCATATTTATTACATGGCGAATAAGATACAGCACTTGGTTGCGTAGCACGAGCGTAGCGGCGATGATGGGTTGAAGAGACTGCACTTGAACTACATACTGGAGCTGAGTGAACTGCACTGATCTTGTTGGGCTAATTAACTGAACGGGCTGACTGATGTTGGCTGCGTCCTGTGGTCTCTTTATATACCATATTCCTTGGCGGCCTCCGTGGTGTAGTGGCCAAGACGCCTCACTCACTCACGGAAGGTTCCGGGTTCGATTCCCGGTGAGGATATACAAATTTAAAAAAAGTGTTTTTTTTTAAGCTAGGGTGTTCTGTGATGAAATTCACCACTGTAATTGGGCCTCCTGGCGTTTTGTGGTGCTAAAATAAAATAAAATAAAATAAAGTAGTTCATTTGTTCATGGTAGGGACGATGTAAATGTACTGCAGAGCGACGATCCCGTCTTTATGTGCAATATTGCTAGAGTTGTAATATAAGTTGTATTGGATTCAATAGAAAATGATGACATTGATTGCATCGTCAGTCATTAGTCTACTTCAGGTGAACTAATTTAACACGCGTGTGTCATCGATTTTGTTCCAACCGCTGTGCTGAAGAGTTGTGTACACATTTTCAAAAAACCACTAACTGTTATTTTCAATCTGTCCTTAAAAACAGGTGTCTTTCCGGAGTTATGGAAGATCTCCAAAATTTCTCCAGTGTTTAAAAAAGGGAATAAAACATGTATCGAAAACTATAGGCCGGTGGCAATTTTATCTGCTCCTGCAAAGGCATTTGAATGGTTGATATATCATTTTGTCTATCCCCAATTAGAACCATTCATATCAAACGAACAACATGGATTTCGGCCTGGGCGTTCAACCAATACAAATTTGATGGTGTTTACGAATTTTGTCACTAAGTCACTCGACAAAGGTGCTCAAGTAGACTGTTCGTACAACGATTTTTCCAAAGCGTTTGATAAGGTAGATCACCAACTTTTGCTTCTGAAACTTCAGAGGATTGGCTTTAGCGACATTCTTCTGAAGCTATTCACAAATTATCTTACAGATCGTAAGCAATATGTGTCATATGGACTGTATCAATCTGAAACATTTAATACCTCTTCAGGGGTTCCTCAAGGATCTAATTTGGGACCATTGTTATTTTTAATCTTTATAAATGATATTGGTAAAGTCATAAAATTTTGTAATTTTCTCTTATTTGCTGACGACCTAAAAATTTTTTGTGAAATACTGACTTCTTCTGATTGTATTAAACTTCAGTGTGACATTCAAAATATAATTCAATGGAGCAAACAAAACAAATTGTTCTTCAATGTTTCCAAATGTTTTGTAATGGCATACACAAGAGCATCCAAAACAATATACTATCGTTATCTCATGGACGGAGTAAGACTTGAAAGGGTTTCAACGTCCAGAGATCTCGGGGTGTTGTTTGATGCTCAGTTATCTTTTAATCTTCATATAGTTAATCTATGTAATGACTCCCTTAAAATGCTTGGTTTTGTTCTTAGAAATGCCAAGATCTTTTCTAACACTCAGATTTTGAGGACATTGTATAATTCCTTGGTAAGAAGTCGTTTGGAGTTTAGTTCCATTATTTGGTCGCCACATGAGACTCGATACTCTTTGATGGTGGAGAGAGTGCAGAAAAAATTTCTGCGCTATCTGTACCTTAAAGAGTGTGGATATTATCCTTGGCTCTTCCCAACTGACTTTTTACTGGGAATGCTAGGCTATCAGTCATTATGGAGGAGGAGGGACGTTCATTTGGGTGTTCACTTTTTCCAGGTGATCGGTGGTCGCATACATAACTCAGAAATTCTGATGGATGTAGGTCTGTTCGTACCTGATAACTATCTTCGACAAAGACAGCATCGATTGTTTTACCTACCGCGATGCAGAACCAACCTGCCAATGGTTATGCCGGTTGGTAGGGCAATCTTGCTACTTAATCGCATCGCCTCGGATGTCGACATATTTCATGACAGTGGGCCTTCCCTTAGGAAAGCACTTTCTAACATTTAATTTTTCTTTTTACATTTTGTTATATTATTTTAATAACATAATTATCTACTGTAATTTGTGATTTATTATTGTATTTAGAATGAATTGGGTCTTTTTCTGTAATGTTCTAAATATCTGAATAAATAAATGAAATAAATGAAATAAATCGACTATGGACTATGGACTTTACATGTCTAACTTAAATCGACAAAATCGACGATTCGTTGGCCCCAAAACTGAACTAATTTTGTTTTTTTTTTTACAGTACGTCCGAAGACGGTAGATAAAACTGGGCATTTTTATAGGTTTTTGAATGATCCTAGCTCGCATAAGAAACAATTCATCAAAAAAGAAATGATCTCTTAATCTGGCACTCGCGTGTTTCATACGGTTTTTTCAATGTTTCTCTAGAAGTATGGACCGATTCGTGGCCATGTGGTTTTATTTGGGCCAGGCGAGTCAGAACTTGGCACGCGAGAGGTTCTTACACCTTCATTACTCGTATTGCTAGCCTCCTGAGAGCCCCAGTCAGAAGCGAATTCTGACGTTATTAATTTACCGCGTTTACTTAGGCTAACACGCGATGTGTTAGCGCTAACGAAGCAAACTAACCAAAGCCCATTGCGTTGACTAACTCAGGTTTGCTATATACCAGTGGTATTTAGGTAAAGAGATATATGTTACGAAAATTGAGGAAATAAGTTAAGTTCAATTCAATTCATTTATTAAGTTCATTTATTTGAAAATAATATATACATAACAAAAAGAAAAACATAACATAAACGAAAACATAGAAAAGAAACTGAAAGCTTATTAAACTACATTGCAAGGTAAGTTATATTAATATTAATACTATCCACGACAATTTAAACACTAAACAATACAATGACAAGAAGGATAGAATTTGTAAATAAATATATATATATATATATATATGTGTATGTATGTATATGTATGTGAGGGTGTTTATGTATATGTGTGTGTATATATGTATGAATATTTATGTGGGTATGTGTATGTGTATGTATACATATGTGTCTGTATATATGCAAGTATATGTGTGTATGTACGTGTATGTGTGTATGTTTAAAAGGGTGCACACGTGTGTGTTTATGTATATGGAGATATATAAATAAACATATATTTTAGTCTGCCTTAACACGGGTCTTCTACTAGGCATTACTTTATAATGTATATTTAAAAATAAATAAAATAAAAATAAAAAAACAGACTAAAATTCAAGACGTACATATTATAAAAAGAAAAAAAATACACGGAAGAGACTCTCGTCAAAATAGTAGGAGTATCCTGCTCCGGAAAACCACTTCGGAGACACGGAACAGATAAACATCTGGATGGATCGGCAGGTTGGTACTGTATATTGGAATATGAAACAATCTATGCTGACGCAGTCTTCATTTATTTATTTATTTTTACTTATATATTTAATTTTTTTATTACAGCAATTTAAATTGAATTATTTATACAATAGATTAATTTAGTAGTATACACACAATGACATATTTTTTATTTTTGCTGGTGGTTCATCATAACTGCCTAACAAGGGTTGTTCTGTATTTTATAATATAACTAGTGGACCAGACAGACGTTATCCTGCCCGAACATTGGTTTACCTGCCATAAGATTGGAAAAAAACTTTTCATTGATAAGTAGGTACCTAGGTACTTGTTTGTGATTAAATTCCAAAACTAAAAACTGTTAATATTTAAAAATTATTGAATTTAAGTAGGTACCTCGGTACTTGTTTATTGTTGAACTCCAAAACTTAAATAAAATATTTTTTCAAATATGGCATTCTTTTTGCAAACGTCAAACATCGGACTTCTCACCAACAAAGGGTGTTCTAATTTAGGAAAACGATTTATAAAAATGTGTTGAATTTAATATTACCAAAAATCCAGTAAAAAGAGATAAATTGGTAAAATTGAAGGAATTTAAGAAAATAATCTGATTAATATTTACAGAAAACAAATACTGTTTGTAAACATTCAAAAACAAACTTTTTTAATACGCAAAACACCAACATCTTTCTATTTTTTCTACATGCATTCTCCTTGAATGCAACCCTGGTAGATTGATGAATAAAAAATTTATGCTCCTGACTATTTTTTTCCAAATTAGATTGAATATTTTAATATCTACGAACTACGAACACGCGCAGCGTGAAGATCTATATTTCTCAGAAAACCGCACGTAAATCGGTTAAGCCGTTTAGGACGAGTTCAGTGACATCACACGTACAGAGAAATTATATACGTAAAGATATAAAAATAATTACAATATTATGATTATGTGTGCCCTACTTCCAGATTTAAAAGTAAATAATAAATATATCACGAACACCTAAATAATACCTTAATCCCTAAATCATTACCAGTAAAACTAGAAATCAGCCAACGCCCTTCTACATCGGACAACAATTTCTCCGACTCCCTCCGACCAATACAGATTAAAAATGCAGTCACCACTTTCCTCAGCCTTAGCCTCAGTCTTAGGTAATCTTAGTAATCAGGAATATACGAACCAATGTTTATTTATGAAAATACCGCGCAATAATCGATAAAAATGTGTAGTCAAATACACATTTCTTCTAGTCTCCAAACTGTTGTAGCCGAGCATACCCTGGAGAAACTCGGTCGGGTAGAGCCAAAGATAATATTCGCACTCTCTCATGTAGAGATATCTCAGAAACATTTGGATTTTCTCTATCATAAAAAAAAAGTACTTCAGTTCATGTGGCCCCCAAATCAGCGAGATACTCTTGAGTCTACTGTCTACTTCGCACCAAAGAGTTGTAAAGAGTTCTCAGTATGCGGATATCTTCGAAAACCCTGGCAGTACGCAGAACAAATCCTAACATCTTCAATGCA
This sequence comes from Micrasema longulum, assembly GCF_059751315.1. Lineage (NCBI taxonomy): Eukaryota > Metazoa > Arthropoda > Insecta > Trichoptera > Brachycentridae > Micrasema > Micrasema longulum. Next base: position 942,504 of record NW_028277457.1, read on the forward strand.
TTACCACTGATGGTCTCTATGTGTTCATGAAATGTCAGGGTGCTCACAAATTTAACACCCAGATCCTTAACATTTGATGTTCGTATCAGATTCCGGCCATTCATTTTGTTGCGAAAAAGTTGATTTTTTGGGTCCTTGTGAAAGACGTGACCGAGTACTTGGAAACATGAAACCTATGTTTGTTTCGCCTTCCCCATTCACATATATTAGATATATCCGCTTGGAGAAGACGAAAATCGTCCAAAGTTGTCACCTTTAAGAAAAATATAAGTATAAATGTGTATAAACCACTTAAATTTTAAGTTACACTTCGACCGGTTTCGAGGTTACTACCTCATCGCCAGGAATTAAACATTATAATTTTACGCGTTGCTATTAATATTATAAAATATTGTATGAAAGAGACAGAAAAATTTAAGAAAGTTAGAGAAAGAAGATAAAATGAATCATAACGGGAATATTTTTAAAAGAGGACTCAAACTTCAATTTAATTGATTATTTATTATCTTAAGTTTTTGATTAATGGCTCAACAAATTTCTAATCGTTCTTAATTGTCTAAATGAAAACCATTTTTATTGACATGCAAAATTTCTACACCCGTTTTTTTATTAAAATTTCTCTCTTTAATTTTTCTGTCTCTTTCAAACAATATTTTATAAGATGAATAGCAACGCGAGTTAGTTTAATTCCTGACGATGAGGTAGTAACCTTAAAACCGGTCAAAGTGTAACTCAAAATTAAAGTGGTTTATACAAATTTATAAACATATACGTGTAAAATGTCATACCACAGAAAAATGTTTTTGATAACAATAATATGTATAATTATAAGTTTAAATAAATATGCAGTTCTACTCTATAAGTAGTGACCGACCGAAGTTTCGGTTTCAGTTTCGGCCAGTTAAGGTCAGTGAAACTAATTTTAGTTTCTATCAAAAATTGGCCAAAACTTTGGCTCAGCTGAAACTGAAATTGCTCCGTTTGTCTTAAAACATTTGAATTTTACCAAAAATACTGAAAATATTTTTTAAGCCTAAAAAGTTTTATTTCAAGCCACAGCACCGCACCCATTTTGTGACTCCATAAAACCCATAAAAACCCTTTAACGTGTGAAGGAAAGGGTCAAACCACAAAACGAATTCAAAATTATGATTCATTTTCACGGAAAACCTTCTGTAACATTATGTGTGAGAATTTTATGATTTTGAAGCTCAGAAAAACCGTATATGTTGTTATTTAATTTCCTCAAAATACTATAAATGTCCCTGTTGCTGAAATGGCGAAATTTATGCGGAAAGGTATCTCAATATTACGCATATTTTGAAATGGAAATGAGAAATTCTAGGCCCTACGGAAAATTATCCATACAGGGTTTAATTAAGTTTTCAGCATTTAAAAAAAATTAGCAGACTGACAAATAAATGCAAAGAGCCTATCGTCATCCCAGTACAATAGTGAGATAAATAGTAATTTCAGATTTTGAGACATACATAAAGACATATATTTATAAATTTAATAAATTAATATTTTCAAACGTAAGCGTAAACGAAAATATAGTATTCATAATCTACTTAAAATAATAGAAGATAATAGTCACTTATTTGTTTATAAATTTGTAAGATGTCAAACCACAAAGTGAAAAATGTTTTTGATAACAAGAAGATAATAGTACCTAAAAAAAACTCCAAAATTGATGTAGTTAAGTCCATCAGAGATTTAGGAGTTGTTTTGGACTATAAACTGACATACAACGAGCATATAGATAATAAAATGAAAAAATCACTAAAACTACTTGGCTTTATTAACAGAATATCCTTTGGTTTTACTAATGTCCGTACAATCAAAACTCTTTATTGCTCAACTGTTCGCCCTCTTCTAGAATATGCCTCCGTGGTCTGGTCTCCATTCTATGTGAATCGCATAAATCACATTGAATCAGTCCAACATTGTTTGCTTCGAAAGGTAGCGTGGATGCTTGGACTAGAGAGAGGTTATTATTCTTATGCTGATTTAGAGTCGATGTTAAATATTTCTAGTCTACAAAAACGTAGAACTAATATTGACTCCATATATATGTTCGGCATACTAAATAATATAATCGATGTTCCATCATTACTGGGACAAGTAAAATTCCATATTCCGACTCGTAGGTTGAGAAATATGAAGTACTGTTCATCGATCAGCATAAAATGGCCTTAATTCTCCAATGACCTATCTTCGTCGTATTGTTAACTCAAGACAAGAACTGGACTTTTTTATTTAAGTTTACAACGGTTTAAACTAGGACTAAATAAATAGTCCAGATCTTGTCTTGATGTCCCTTATGTTTATAATGTTTCTTTCCTTTTTTAAAAAAATGTTTTTAAAAAAATTATTCTTTTACTGTAATATTAAAATCGTATAAATTGTATAAAGGGACAATGTCCGTTATTAAATAAAGACATAACTAAATTTAACCCTTTGTGCACCTCGAAGGTCGAAGAAGGATTTATTGTAGAATTAAAATAAAATTAATTTTATTTAAATTTTTTTTTACAGGTAATTTCAACTTTAATATTTTAAGAGCTTCATAATGATGAGGAGGAGGTTGGTAAACGCTTTAAAGGTAATGTTGCGATTGATATTATCGTATTAGCACTTAAAACGTCAGGTAATGTAATGTTTATTATTTATTTAATTTTATGTCATGCCCAAAACCCATTCGACTTTTGCTCAGAGACATCTCTCATTTATCGCACCGAGAGTATTTAATATTTTGGAAGAGCGTAGTAGGCTCTCAAACAAAAACTGTTTTCAAGAGAGGAGTTAAGGACTGGATTACCTTAGTGGGAGGGATTTGAGTGGGAAACTCCTTGATGATTTTACGAATATTTGAGTTTACTTTTTATAATATTTATATACCACATATATGTTTTTTGAATTATTTTTTGTGTTTCTGATCCTATATTTGTTCTGATATACTCATGTGTCTGTGTCAACTAATTGCTCGTCCCATCTCAACACAGGATTTTTAGTCCCATGGAGTTGGGACTTATGTCTCAAATAATGTGTAATAAACTACATGTTAGCAAATAAATATTCGAACCACGGACTTTTAGCCGTGAGTCCGAGACACTAACCAAGGGACTACAACCTGATTCACAATGTGCAATTTTTTTATTTATTTTTTTTCATTTCTCCTAACTCCTCTCTTGAAAATAGTTTTTGTCCTTGAGAGCTTAATACGCTCTTCCAAAATATTGAACACTCTCGGTGCGACAAATGAGAGACGTCTCCGAGCAAAAGAATTACTGACCAATTTTAGATGATTTCAAAGTCGAGCCGCATGATATGAGTTAGAGAAAAAAGAGGAGAAAAAATTGTTGGACCTTTGCATAAATTACACAAATGACAAAATAGTATACATGAGACCGCTACATAAATACTCAAAAACATTTATTTTAAATGTTTTCTGATCACAAAAGCATTACTGTGAATATTTTAGTACCTTCATTTAATTTTCAATGGTTAACGAATTAAATTCTATTCGCCTGCACCATAAACAAAAATATTTTAATCAAAAACTTCGATCCTGCGAACGGATAAAATGAAATTGAAAATAACAGGTAGAATGAAAAACAGTTTTGTCGGAAAAAACCTTTTCCATGACCGGCCCCAAACAAAGAAACATATCACTCTGGCGGCACTTTATAAAACTAATATCAAAATGGCGCCTATTTTAGCTGTCACCTTTCAACGACATTGAATATAATTTAATTTTACAGTTTAGCTGACTTCCCCTTGTTGATAAATAGATTGCTTTTATTTTTAAACAAAACCTAATTTATTGTTAATTCTAAATCAATAAAGAAACAACTGTATGTATCGCATAATGTGCTAAGGTTTGACTGATACTCGACGTCAAATCCGCAAGGCATGGCCGCGGCGTTTGCAAATGAAAGCTTAAACTGGAATAAATCACATTTAAAATGGACCTTTTAAACATGTCATCTTGTGGACAAAAGGTCTTTGTTGATTACCATAATTATAAAATAGAGGTACGATAGTTGATAAGAAAATACATGAGGTATAGAAAATTGGAATTCAAATGCGTAAGAGTCTATGTATTTCCTTGATTGGTACTGTAGAATTAAGAATAGTCCAGAAGGAGCGTAGAATCATATTTGAATACATCGGACTGTGTCCAAAAATGTCCCCACTTTGCTCCACTTGAAAGTAACGAGTCCACATCACGAATGCGCGCAGTGAACTGCGCGCATTCGTGATGTCGCCGCGTAATGTTGCACGATGGGAAAAAATATAATCATAACACAAATGTAACGTAAAAAAAAAGAAGCAATCTGTTAATTTGTTTAAAATAAATTGTGCACGGGGGAATATTGATTGACACAACTGTGTAGATAAGTAAAGGGTCATTTAATAAGAGAAATTGAATTAATGAACTTTAAACTTAAAATATAAAACAACTTTTATTTTACATAAAACTAATATTTTTATATCATGTTAAATAATATTTAATATTTTAAAGATAATGTCGGTTAAATGTTTACCACAGAGTTGTTTAATCCGAGGTCCAATTTTCATTAGTTCTCTCATAACATGAGTCAAGTAGGGTAAAAAAAAATACTACCCTGGCAACACTCACGAAATGTCCATTTTGTTTCTTTGACAATCTATCAGATGAAAAAATAATTCAATTTTTAAGTAATGCATTTGCTACTTACACATTCATTTGCTAATTACACATGAAATGTGATGCCATCCTGTTTCTTTAAGATCCTAGCAGTATTTCTACACTTTAAAAGGACACAACACGGCATAGTTGAATTCAAATCAGGAGTTGCGTACTGAGCGACGTCTACAAAGAAACTAATGGGTCAACACGTAAAACTACTCATTAATGAGTAGTTTAGTCGTCTTATGTTTGATGTGCGTATGCGGTTTCTGTACTATTCTCAATTCTATTATTAGTACATATGATTATAATTATGAATCTGCTAACTTTATACCATGTCGGATGCGTAGTTAGTTTTTGACAGACAAGACTTGTTTAATGTGAACGGTGAATTTTCAAGATTATTCTATATCAAAAATGACGGACGCTCGCGTCTGCTCACGCTTATCGGCTTGTTCGCAACTTTTTGACAAAAAACACACTAAATTAAACCTTAGCCACCGGACTCACCGGATTTGGCCCACCTGTGACTTTTTCGTGTTCCCAAAGATGAAAGGGTCCATAAACGGTGGACATTTTGCGACCAGAGGAGATAAAAACCGATTCACTGACGTAACTGAAGGCCATACTAAAAAAATCGTTCTAGAAATGTTTCGAGGATAAAAAAAAATGCTGGTGTAAGTAAATAATATCCGTTAGAAATTACTTTGAAGGAATTGAGGAACAAATAAAGATTTTTTGAATGTATGAACAAAATCCGTTTCTTTTAAATCAAGCTGTGTATTAATAAGATAATCTGGAACTGCAGTAGCCTAAGAACTATGGTGCGGACGAAGGCAAAAAATAAATGATTGAACGTGAATTCAAATCGGAAAAAACTTTTCTCTGTAACAATAAATAAAATTCGTTCAATTCGTCACATACCTTGGAATTATTTGTGATAGATCCTCTGGCTTTTTGTAGATCTCTTTTCCACTGATATGGTGTGGGATGAAGATGGTTCGGCATGATTTAGCACGTTGTCTTTATGCATATATTGTGTATTATTATTTTATTGCCCTTTTTTGTCTTTGCTACTTAGTTGATCGCGCCACTTGCCTGTTGGCAGATGAATGCTCTAAATAGTCTGGTTTGCGGGATGCGTTATCCTTATTTACTTTGCCACTGAACCCTAATAAAACGAATGCAATTACCTACCTTGTACTGGAGTTATAGCACCTTATTGTTTGTAACTTCCGTCACGGCAGTTCGATCCGATCCTATCAGGAAAGAGGGGCACTTGACGTGTTTTCTTGAATATTAAATGCGATTATACGACACAGTGGATTTAATGAGTTATTAATAGCAAAAATAACTTATTCACGATCGCGGTGAGAATATCAAAAGCAAACGATCAGTTCAGTTGTTATTATGGAGCCAGGACAATATTGGTACCTACCTACCGACCAGGACTCAAAAGGTAGCAAATACATTTGAACGCCTCAACCTAGTCAATGTGCTATACACACATAGAGTAATGTGGCGTAACTATTAGTGTAATATTATTTTCGTACGGTTTCTTGTATATATGCTCCTTCATGTAAATGGCTTTGGTTGAATATATAATAAATAAATAAATAAAATAGATAAAGAAACAAATAAATAAATGCGTACTGATTGTAATTTGAAATTTTGTTAACGTTGACCATTTCTGGAATCGACCCCGGATCTCATAAAAAAAACTAACCAAACGACACAAAACCGATTGTTATTTACGCATACAAGATCAAACATGAAATAATAACAAACAAGATTTTGAAGTAGGGTAAGTTGGGGTATTTTCGGTCGGTTCGATCGTTCCGTATGTCCGATTTCACCGGATTTACCCTATGTTTCTCGTTTTCCGTATCCACGAATCTTCGGGCTAGGAAATACGTTCACATTTTATATAAATATATTATTTATACTTACGGGTTGACGCACGAAATATGGAATTACCTTGGACCCGGCTTTTCAGTGTTTAGTAAACCCTAACTGGCAGATTAGGCCATCTAAATTCTACTTTATAACCTCTTCTAGGGGGTTGAACTGAAATTGACGTAATGCGGCTTAAATTGAGGGCGGGTATTTATACCGTCGACTAGTAAAATAAAAACGCAATGTTTATGGTTTGTAGAGGGAACTTTTGAGAAAAGAAGTTTGTTTGACCATAATAATAGGGATTTGAATAAGTTCTCGCTGTTTTCTGACAGATGGTGCTTTCTTAGCCTTTTACAACGGAAAATACTACAGCCAACTTCATGGTGAAGCTCCACTATTAGGCTTGAAATGATCCGCTCTGAGAGATCTCTTCCAACCTCTTTCACAACACGAACTATCTCTTAGTTCTAGTAACGAGAAAACCCTTTTAATACCCTGTCATCGCTTTAATTTTCTTGCCTCCTCTTTTACAGTAGTAGCCGCTCGATTGTGGAATAATCTACCGACTAATGTTAGAGACGCTCCTTCCTTATTTACATTTAAGTCAAGATTGAAATGTCACTAACTAAATATTTAAATGGTTCCTTCATCCTTCTCCTTTCCTTCCTATCCCTTCTCCTCTCTTCATAGTAAAGTGTATATATTTTTATTTTGTTAATCCTTGTTTTTAATTTTTGAATAAAATTGTAGGATTTAATATGTTCATGTATTTGTAATTTTTTTAAAACTGAACGGTTTGGGTTGATAGAAAAAAATTGCCTTAAGGCAATATGCCCGCCCTTATATGTATATAAAGTGTTAAATAAATAGTATATGTTGCTTGCTTGTTTATTAATTTAACTTAAAAATGTCTTTCTTGCTTACCTTAACACTTTATTAATTGTTTGCTTTACATAATTTATTTCATAAGCTTATATCTTTGCATTTTTTATTTATATGCTTACCATTTTTTCTTGCATACCTTTGTTATTATTGTTTTTTTTTTTTTACTTTGTAAAACTTTTTATCATATCCTTTTTAACTAATTTCACAATTTTTTTCTGTATATTCTGTTTATTATTTAGTATGTTAGCATGTATTTCATTTGTATTTTTTGTAAATGCCTTTTGGGCGTTAATGAACAAAATAAATAAATAAATAAATAAATATGTTATTCCGCCGAACTGAACACCATATATTTTTTCATAGCTTTCAACATGTCGAATTTCGTACCAAAAAATAGTGTTTGCGGGGAATTTTACTGCATTACTTTTTCTTTAAATCTGCAGCTGAAGAACATAGAATTCTTGTAGTGACTTACGGTGACCATACTTTGTCAGAACACCACCGAACATCATCATAATCATGATCAGCAGGGCGAAGTGTATTATGAGCTTCTTAAATCCTTCTAAATCATCACGGAAGATCGCTATCGACTACAATTAATGCGTTTGAGCCGAGTGTTGAACAAAAAACGGCCGCAATACAAGGCGAGACACGACAAAGTAATTTTGCAGCATGACAACGCATGGCCACATGTTGTAAGGCCAGTCAAAACATACTTGGAAACGCTCAAATGGGAAGTCCTACTCCATCCGCCGTAATTACCGGACATTGCTTCTTCCGATTACCACTTGTTCCGATCGATGACTCATGAGACAAAAAAATAGCTTAATTTGTGGATAACCTCAAAAGACGAGTCGTTCTCTCGAGATGGTATTCGTATGCTGCCAGAAAGATTGGAGAAAGTTGAACTTAGCGATGGACATTACTTTCAATAATTTATTCTTTACTATTTCTTTTTTTTAAATAAGGCGTTAATTTTCACAAAAAAATTGCGAGAACTTATGTAAGTCCCAAAATCAAAAAATATTTTGACATATATGAGCGAATAGTAAAAAATATTTTTAATTGAATCGGCATGTACTTCGTAACACTTCATTGTAAATTATTATGAAAATGAAACTTTGTTATTAGTGTTACACAATTTTTATTATTTTACAAGAACACTACTACAGTTTCGGGAGAGCACTCCTCCAATCGACGGGTGATATAAAACACATATCACCCGTGAAAACAAAGTTTTATTTTCATAATAATTTAGTAGTAAAAAAATTTTAAAAAAAATTCTCGTGAAGGATTTTGTTTTAAAAATCAGCTAAATAAATATGAGGCTTGAAGTGAGTAATCAAGTTAATTAGATTATTCTATCGAAAAGCTTGTAGAACTCGTACACCTCGAACGCATTGCTTTTGGAACCTTGTGGAACACTGTTGACGAATTCAGATATGGTCAAGTTTGATTTAGGTCTTTGTAAGAAACATATTTACAGATACGTTTGCTTTGTAAAAAAAGTACTCTACTGAAATAAATGTAAAAGCATTTGTAGAAAAACTGTTTTCAAAGCTGTAAACTGTGATGTTACCACCATGTTATGGTGCTAGCATGTTGGATCTAGTTTTAAAAGTGCAAAAAGTCACACTTAGAACAATGAAAAAGTTCCTCTGTGTATCCCATCCCATCAAAAGTACTATTTGAAAGCTGTAAATTTCTTGATTTGCGGCAGCTATTCTTCAAGAGGCACTTGTGAACTTCGGGATTTCTGAAGATGAAACAAGGACGCAACAAAATATACAGACCTTATCTTCGGGAAGTATAAATTACACAGGTCCGATCACTCACTCAAAGCTGGCACGAAGAAACTTTACTTTCTTGGCCCCTAAGTTCTTTAATCATCTTGCATTCGTCTACTGCACATCGATAAGCATAAGGTCGTTTGTTGTTCAAAGTTCAGGAATAGTAATAATTTATTGTCTCCCCCTTTGCTTGCGTTCCTAATACTTCTCCTTATTTTATACTTTATTTATTTAGTTTAATTTTTTTATTTATAAATTATGTAACACAAAGTATTTTACAAGTATAATACGGTGAATTATATTCCCAGGACTTACAACAACCCAATTCAGGACAAAAATAATATTAACATTTAGAAAAAAACACATATTGAGAACAACAAAGAAACAAAGCAAGTTTAGCACCTTTATAACTAAATATAGCACAACAATATATACGCCAAAAAGCTTTTCTTTCACAAGCAGAATAAATATTAATAAAAAACGCTCTTAAAAAAAAAAGTAGTGCATCTACTAAGGGAGATAAGGTCATTAACATCACATGTTTTGATGTTTCATTTTATTATTTATTTGGTTCAAACCGTTATAATGTTACACTCGTTACTTTAATTTACACTTTGTATACCATTTGAAATCACCAAACAATTATGTTTTAATATCATATTCTATTAATTTTAATGCTATTATTAGGTTTATGTTTGTAACTTCATATATTATTGATAACTTATATTTTATTCGTTTTATAATCGTTACATGTTTTTTTTTGTTTTTTGATGGCTATTTTTAAAATGGAATCAAATGCAATTATTATTCAAAGTAATTAATTTTAATACTTGTATTTGGATTGTTATTCTTATATTTTACCATATGGAATCATTTTAATTGACTTTATATTTTGTTGTTGTTAATTATTACGGCCGAACACTGGCGCAGCCTAAGAAGTCATAATATGTTAGTGAATATGTCTACAAATATAATTTTACATAAATAAAACAAAAATCACAATAATATTATACATTATTAATAAAAACACCCAAAGCCTTGATAATTATACTTTACGATAAAAAATAAAGGGAAATTTATGACTTTGTTAAATTATTCTAGAGATAAAGATATTTTATGAGAACTTATTTCTATTTACGTATTAAGATATCAGATAAAACAAAAAAATGATGGATTATATTTTAAAATAAATTTTGCAATATTTTTTAATAATCCATTCTTCTTCTTTTTCTTCAGCGTTGTTCTCTCCACTGCTAGACAATGGCCTCACCTAAACGTCTCTATTCATTCCTATTACCCGCTTTTATCATTCATGTTTTACCGGCTATCGAGGCAATGTCTATTGTTTGCCCGTGATCTCCATTTTGTTATTCTGGGTGTCCACCTGCCATTATTTTGCCACGCCAAGTGTCCTGCCCATTACCATTTAAATTGCACGATTCGTGATATCTACGACTCCGGTTTGGCGCCTTATTTCTTCTATTCTTGCATTCAATAAGGAAGTCTAGGCATTTACAGGGCTTATGGCCTGTCATTGGCTGGTTTATGTGGCCACTTTATGCACTGTGTAGCATTTACTATTCTGCCCATATTTTAATATCCACATTCCTTCAGTTCCTCTATCTGTTCACTTTCGTGAAGTAGGAGAGCTGAAAACTTTATCATGTGGGTGAGATTCATTCGGCTGAACCAAGTCACCTACTAGGCAATGCCTGAAAACATTTTTTTTATTTTTTCATACTTTTTATTATACCGGTTAGTTCAATCAACAATGTTTTGCGCATGTTCATACGAATTGGTTCATGAAAGAAAATGAAAATGAAAATGAAAGAAAAGAAGTGGGTGAGCCACGCAATAAAAGTTTTAGATCTCATACTTTTACATAAGTCGACAGATGGAAGAGTTGAGGAAGTGTGGATGTTTAAACATAGGCAAAATAGTGAATGTAATACGGTGTGTAAATTGGCTACTTAAACTAGCCAATGACAGGTCATAAGCCCTGTATTTTTTTAAAATTTTTATAAAATGGAAATATTAGAGTTCCTGTTATTTTATTTTATTTTTTATACATTACACGCCCATAGGGCTTTCGAAATACAAATAAGCTTACATAATACATAATAAAGTTTATAAACAAAAATAGGTAGCAGTTATACAAAGGTTAAAAAAAAAGTTGATCAAAACATGTTAAATAAGTTACAGTAGAAGTTATTTAAAAGTTCGTAATTTACTTGTTACAATGTGTAATTTAATATATCTGAAAGAAAAAAAAAAGTAATTTAAAACACATACACAAATTTATATAAACAAGCATAGAAAAGTTATTTTTCACTATAATAATTTAGTAGCAAGGGAGTGACTAATTTAAATATTGATTAAACTAGTTACTTATTACATTGTACTTTCCATAATTTTTGATTTAATTAAAGCAGGCGAAGTATTAAATATATCAAAAAGACGGTTAAATATATTATTATTTAGGTGAAATCGAACTAACGGAGAGAACTGAGCATAATAACGATACATGTACCAGCCAGAATTTGTAGACGGTACCACCTGTTTCATGTACCAATTAGTAAAACATCGTATGTAAAAATGCTTTTTTCGTAGGACTTTTTCAGTGTACAATACAAAATTTAAAGATAAAGATTACACAAACCTCACTCAGTCAGATTTAAAATTTACACTGAAAATGCGTTACGTAACTTAGTAGACATTATAATAATAAATATGTACATCTCCCTTCCTCTCCTTATCCTCTCTTCAAGTATTCTTGTCCTAATACCGCCTAATTTACTGTAACTTACTGTTCTTAAAAAAAATATTCAAAAAATCTTTGATTTTTGAAAAATCTTTACGAGTACATGAAAATAACATTTTTATATGTATTTATTTAATATGTAATATATTTTCTTTACTAACTTTGTATATTTTATGTAAATCTGTTATTAGTTCTGAGTTTATACACTATATCTGTTTGTTTACTATAAATATGTATGTAGAACTGATGATTTCCCAAATAAAATAAAATAAAATAATTTGTTTGTAATGATTTTGTATGGAAAGTACATCTAAGCCTGGTGGTCTTAAAAGGAATTCTAAAATTTGTTTAATTCACCAAGCGGGGATAGGATAATCTATAAAATTATTCACAATATTATATAGTGTGACAAAAAAAATATAGAATATTTTTCAGACCATTTCCTAAAGGTCATAAATAATTTGTGTTGGAAAAATGGAAATCGAGTTGTGGCAGAGTGGGATTTGAACCCGGGACTTTTGGTTCGACAGTCCACAATACCACTACGGGACAACAACCCGGTTCAAATGCCTAGACTTCTTTATTCCCACAATTTTTTTCCCTCTCTGTTGCAATAAATTTAGATATATCTGCTAATCAAAGTCATCTTTCGTTTACGATTCAAAGTTATCCCATTTGACAGTACAAATAGTTATTACAAAACTACCCCTCTTCCTTCTTCTTCGTATTTCAAGAGTTATCTGCTAATCAAAGTCACCTTTCGTTTACGATTCAAAGATACCCCATTTGACAGTACAAATAGTTATTACAAAACTACCCCTCTTCCTTCTTCTTCGTATTTCAAGAGTTATTCGTACAACGCGCAACGCTCGGTTTTTCCCCACAGTTATATTCGTATTTTAATATAAATGAGAAAGTAAGGATTCCAAGATCCTTAGTTCCGCTAAATTAGCTCTCTCTCAACCTAAATGTCTGTTTGGTCCTGTCGACACAATACAACGCCGCTTTTCCTAAACTTGTGATAGGGTATTACGCGCCTAATACCGACCCGTCCCTAATATCGGACGGATTTTCGCCGGCTTAATAATGTGAAAATACACAATAAAACCTGCCAAACATCCCCCAAACTTGCTGTCATGGGAACAGAATATATATCATCCGCATTCTGCCATAAATATATCACGTGTACTCGGAAAGGGGAAAAGTCGGATAATATCTGCCGTGTGGTTGCGGATAGACACATACTAATCTGTGTGTATGTATACCGTTCACAAGGTGTTCTTTTATGATTTTCACACGTTCTGAGCAAAGGTCATAGTTTCCCTTTTCTTTCTTAGTGTTGTACAAGGCACTGTTTTGGTGCTACATTAAAAAAAAAAAAAAAAATGTTTGGTGTGAAATAGAACCAGAACCCTGAACAAGTGTTTTCGACTCGATTGATGCTTTCAGATAAACATCCGGACTAATTAAATTTAATGGAGATAAGTCCGCATCGTTATGAAGTGGTTGATGCGTTCGCTTACAAACCTCGAGGTACTGGGTTCGTTTTTTAGCAGGGTGGACGTGAAATATTATCTTCCACCACGTACTGCAAATCACAAAATAAATCATGGATAACTGCCAACTCATGCGTATTTCGATGATGAAGGATCTTGGGGTCATCTATGAAACCAAATTTACATTTCATGCTCACATCGAGAGAACATGTGATCTTGCACTGAAGATTTTGAATTTTATTCTCCAAACTAGCAGGGTTTTTGAGGATCCCAATACAATCAGAATCCTGTATAACTCGTTGGTTTAGACCAGGCTTGTGAGTGTCTCGGTGATATGGAGTCCTCGCGAGACTAGATATTCCCTCATGTTAGAGAGGGTTCAGAAAAAAGTTTTGAGGTATTTCTACATGAGGAAATACTGTAGTTATCCATGGCTCTATTCTACTGCATTCCTTTTGTGCATGCTTGGGACCAACAGTTTGTAACTTAGAATTAATAGCAATTCTAGAGAGTATCGATTTTTATTTTCCTAATGGTTATCTCCGACAACGTCACCATTCACCACGGAGTGTTTTATTTCTCGCCTTCCAGGACCAACCTGCCTCTGGTTATGGCGATTAGAAGAGCAGCCAGGCAGCTGAACATGATCAATTTGGAGATCGTCATCTTTCTTATTAGTGAAACTATAATAAAGAGGCAAATACTTTTACTATTTAAGAGTATTATTCCTTAATGTTCTCAAACCAATGCTCAAAGGTTATTGGTCTGAAATAAAATTGCAATATAACGGTTCGAATATTTTATTTTATTTGTAATGTTATTTCGGTGAATTAAATAAATTTGAAATTGAATATTGATTTTAAAAGTTGTTTAAATTGCAATAGTTCATTGTTTCTGAACTGACCAAAAGGTAATATCATAAGTACTGTTTCATGCAGCTGGGCAAAGTGAACAAAAAAAATTTATTATGAAATGCATAAATAAATAAATATAGTTACCATTCGCCACCTTCGAAAAAATTCAAAAGGTTTGTTCTATAGGAACAATACCCTACACTCAATATATCAGATACGCGGTAATAACTATATCTGAGTTCATGAAGTCTGTTTAATACGGCATTACAAGTTTACACTGTCCGTGAATTGTTACTACAAAACAGTGGTACCTGTCTAGTCATTCTTCCAGGCACCCTGAAGTTGATGAGAGATAACAGTTCAGGGCAATCCCATATTGAATTTACAATTTTGAATAAATTTAATTTTTCTTATATCTTTAAGTTTTAACAAATTTAATGTTTTTAGTAAAAAGTCGTAATTTTAAAATTCATGACTGATTCTAAGTTTAAAATTTATATAACTTAAGAATTTTTTTTGGGCTCTTTCAAGAGAATTTTGGTGACAGTTGTAGCAAGGAGTCCATATTGTAGAGTTATACTGTAACTGGCTTCTCACTAATGAAGTATACATCAATTTCAAAGTGCCTATGTTTTTGAATTCTTTTGATTTGAGAGCCGTTTTCTATTAGTTAAAAAACCCTGCTTTATAAAATGACTAACTCACTGCGCTAGAGCTGGGTTCGAACTTCGGATCTCCAGATCAAGAGCCCACGTTACTTTTATTTTTATTACGATGGTTGTTTGTGTGAGCTTTTAGATGCTTGAAATAAGGAAATATCACCCTGTGAAAACGAAGTTGCTAAAATATGTATGCTTCCCACCTCTGGTGCTATATTGAATTATGGGGATCATCGACTGGAGAAAATTTACGGCACATTTATTTGTGAAACAGATTTCAAAAACCGAGATTTCATGAAATTTCGAAAATATATTTACATCATGTAAAATTTTAATCCCGCTTGAAATGTTAGTATTTAGTTCTGAAATTTTATTATGAAATTGATATTCATATAAATCATTTGATATTTTATATAGTCATCAATTTTGGAAAAAAATTGCTGCCACGCGTTTCATACCAAAAAAAAATCGAAAAAAAATCATGGCATCAGGCCATAGGTATGCCAACATCATCAGCGACTTCTTTGATTGTGATTCGGTGATCACTCAAAACCATTTCATTCCTTTTTTTCACGTTTTCATCGGTTGTTGATGTGCTGGGGCGTCCGGGCCGTTCGTCATCTTCAACGTCTTCACGGCCATCTTGGAAATGCTTATACCACTCTTGCACTCGTAAACTCTTGTTTTATTTATAGCAGACTCACTATAGTCCTTTGTTAACATTTCATAAACTTTGTTACACTTTATTTCATTTTTTACACAAAATTTGATAAAAATTCTTTGATCCTTTTTTTTCTACAAACTAAAATTGCCGAGCTCATAAAACACGTCAAACCTTAACAACTGCCACAGACAAAGTAAACAATAAATACAGCTGAAAGTGCAAGCATGCTTCAGAGGCATGTATACCAACATGATAAAAAAAATTGACAATCGGAGAGCCAAACCCGCGAAATTGAAAAATTCTTGTATGTATTAGATATTAAGATAATAATGTTGCATCCGTTTTTTCCAAATATAAAAATAAACACCAAGATTAAAACAAAATAGTTAAAGATACATCATTCGGAAGAAAATTTGCTGCTCTGAAAGATGCTGTAGATGTGTTTACGTTCCTATTTTTATTTTATTTGATTCCGAGCCTTCACAATGGAATGTCAAATAGACGAAAGGAAGTTTTTCGACATCTTTTCTGTTCGCGTTCGATAGATGGAATAAAGCTGCCAAAACTGCTTGCGATATTTGTGTAATGTACGCTAAAGAAACTATGAATAAAAGAACAACTCATCGATGGTGTTTGCCTTTCGAATACGGTAGGACAGTTATTTTAGTTGAAAATATACAGTCACGTGACTACAATTCATTTGCTCAGTCAATTCTACTTAGTTTGAAGGATATCTTTATGAATAATAAAGTTTAAACAATCCTAATCGAAGTCCACTGGTAGTCCAAAATGCTCAAGTCTTTCAGGTCGAAGTTGCCATTTCTGAAAACGCTAAACCCCTTCGGCAAGTTGTATTTTCATTTACAGCATCTTCGCCATACACCGTGCAAATAGAACAAACAGTTCGAGCAGCATTATCCATTCGATTGAACGCGAACCAAAGAAGGAGTCGAAAATGCTCACTTTCAAACGAAAGCTGGAGCTTGAAGCTGTATTCGAAAAGTGTCTCCGATCAAACGTCGTACAGGTTATCGGTATTCAATAATTTATGTAACGCGAAAATCGCGTACGGGCATTCTGTTGTAAGGAATCCTGAACGAGTGTTTTTAAATCGGTGGCCACTAACCTGGTCCGGAAAAAATCTTAAAAATTATATAATATTATATTTTTTACATGTTGAACCAATGTCAGCTTTTTTAGTATTAAAACAAGCTTGGAGACTACAAATATTATTTGAAAATTCTCTATTTGGAAACTAGTATTTCAAACATTATTTCTGAAGGACTATTTAATGTATCACACAAAACATGTGGCGTTCGTAATGGCCGTTTTTGGCATTATTCATTTTAAACGGAATCGGCCAGTGCTCATTAATGAAAGTTATTGATAAATATCATTGTGGTATTTGTTAATAAACTTTTGTACAAGTATTGTATTAAAATAGTTTTGAATAAAGCTATGTATTTGTATATTGCGTGGTTAATAATAATTGTTGTTTGAGTTGATTTTCACAGAACCACAAAAAAACAGTCATTTATAATTATATTACTTATAAATTATGTACTTATATGTTAGAACAAATAAATGAATATTTTTTGTTGATTACGCATACAACAAATCACGACTCGCCACTGCCAGATTTGTAAAGAAGTAAACGTTCGTGATTCTCACGTTTGACGTGTGGGTGCCTCAAATTAAGCACCACATTTCTATCTTTAAAAAGCCCTGTTTTATATTTGTGACATAAAATGAGTTACTTATTTTCTAAATTTAGGTAATCAGCTTTGTGCCGTTGGTTTCATTTTTGGAGTAAATTCTACGTGGAGATGTCGCAAAATGGAGGGAATTAAAACAACGACGCGGAGGCAGCGAAGGATAATCCACTAACGTGATGGGAGTTTTAACACGGCCATTTTTAACATGGCGAACAAATCTAGCGCGATTTATGCCATTTTATTTACTTAATCCCGCGGTAATGTGGTTTTGTAAAGTATACGTTTTACAAAACAAACATCTTTTAATGAAGTTTCTACTTAAAATGAAATGAAATTATACTGGTATTTCTAAATTTGCAATATACACTATAGGAACACTGTATAGCTTGGTGTATCAATGAATCATGTGATTTTGTTATTCAGGGTAAAAATAAACTGACAATTTTTAAAAATTAAATAAACATTAATACTCAGATTGATCAGTTTTTGCCGAGTATTTTGTAAATAAAAAACATAACATAAAAACAAATTTATTGACATTGTACCATTTTTTTTTTTTAGTATCAATTTAGTGTTTGTGTGTCTATTTCTTCTCAAAATAATACTCACAGCCTCATTTTCTATAACAGTTTGATTTTTTATTTTTCAGAAGCCAAAAATAAAATACGGGGCATTGAGTATTTTCATCAAACATTGAGCATTTGTTTTAGATATATTGAATACCAATGTCTGTTTTACTAAGCAGTCTAAATACTCGTTAATAATTGAATAAACAGATTATCAAAAAAATATAATCAGCACTAGTTCAATGACATATTTACAAGCATCATTGTTAAATTTATTCACAAAGAAATATTTATGATAGTACATAATAATAAGGGTAATTAATAATAAAGACAATATCGATAAAATAAATTGGTCTCTTCCCTTCAATATAATCCAATTGTGGATAATTATTTTAAAAATATACATTGTTTTGGAGAACTGATGTTATATGTTCATCCAAGACGTTGAGCACTCTTAGAGATGTATACGAAAAGTGTCTCCGACCGAAAGTCGTACGGGCTATCGGTACTGAATAATTTAAGTCACGCGAAAATTGAAAATCTCGTACGGTTATTCTGTAGTGAGGAATCCTGAGCGAGTGTTTTTAAATCGATAGCCACTCTCCGAAAAAAACATTTAAAAATAAATCTATCGAGGATACTCTTATGTCAAACTCGTTGAGTAGTGCTTAGGACCTCTCACGTCTTGATTTTTAGCAGGGTAGCCGACAAATATTTGAATATTACATTTTACACAAAGATACACCGCTTTTTTCCCAACAGAATATATTACTTGCCTATAAAGCCATTAGTCTTCTTCATTGTTTCTCAGTTCTGAAGGCCGCGATCATTGTTACTATTTTCCCCAGCCATTCCATTTTTATAAAAATAAAAAAAAATGTTTATTTTTCCATACACACATTATTTATTTACACAGAAATATAATTACAAAATACACTTAAGAAAAATACATCTTAAAATTAAGCTATAACATGAATTGGAAAAAATGCCCACAAAGACTACAGCGTCTGAGCGTGGGCCATTCCTTTTTTAATTATTAAAAAGTTTGAAGCACATATATATGGTATGATATGACCATGAAAAGAAAAGAAAAGAAAAAGACAAGAAAAAAAAAAAAAAAAGAAAAACCAAATTAACATACGCTGAAATTACGAAAATATTATTTATTTGCAGTATGCATTTATTTTAATTTTTTTAAAGAATGTGTCTATCTGCTACTTCCATGCTTATCCAAGACCTCAACCCCACTTTAAACTGTACCAGCGATTTAATGTTTTGTAGTTCCTTAGTTAAAAGATTGAAGGATTTTGGACCAACATGTAAGGAGTGCCTCTGTGTGAACTTAGTTCTGCATCCTGGAACTGACAGTACACTATCGGATCTATTACTAATACGATTTGAATTATTACCAAACAATTTAATTCACAATGCTCTTGCACCCTTCACGGTTCTGCAACCTCTCCACAGTTCCATACGGGCTTACCTGTGAGATTGTCTTCACCCGATCGGTCCAGCGAGCTGTAGCTCTGCTTCTGCTTCTTCATCCTGACACACCCATCATCAGTGGCGCTACAGCCCATTGTGGGCCTTGACCTCCCCAAGAATATGTCTATACTTCTCCCTGCCCCCTGCAGTTCTTCTTCAGTCAATCAGGTCAATTGCTCTAATGTCACTTTCATAAATAAAATCAGGTCAGAAAGTAAATCTGAGTAATGTATAATTGATAAGATTAAGAAAGGGTCTCTGAGATGGTTTGGTCATGTAGAACGAATAGACGACGAAAGAATGGTAAAACAAGTATATATGGCAAAAACGAACGGTAAAGTGAGACGAAGACGATCAAGAAAGACTTGGCATTATCAGAAAAACCAAAATCTTAAGTCTGTTCATGTCCAAAGCAGACAGAACCAAAGGGCATGTATAAATATGGAAGAAGCTAGAAATGTATGCCAGGATAGACGTGTGTGGCGGTCCATTCTCTCTGCCTATCCCTAGTAGTAGTTGCTCTTTTTATGTTTGGAAATCTTTATTTTTAATACTTACTACTCACGAATGTATGTTTTCTGAATAAAATATATAAAAAGAAGGAGAAAGGCGCAACTCAAACATTTAGATAGTGACATTTCAATCTTGATTTAAATACGAATAAAGAAGGGATTTTTTTCATTATATGAAACTTAAAAGTATTTATGAATTCTGTATGTTCAGATAATGGCACAGTTTTTACAACGCATTTATGTTCAGAAGACTTTGATTCTAGCGGCACGCGGTATGGCGTTCGCTTGTCTTTGGTCGCTAAGAAAAACGCGATCCGAGGCATGAAGCTACCGGAAAATTCAGTACAAGATCAAAGAAACAGTGCGGTAAAATAAAACGGGAAAGCCCGCGGCACAAGAAATGTGTCCTTTGTAAATCCTAAGTACACAGACGACCGTACATAGTCGGAACACAACCCCTAGAACTTCATCTACGTTTAAAGAATTATTTCGCTTTACGGTCGTCTAATTTAATTTAATTTCTTATTTCAATTTGTTGGCTTAAAAATCTCTGTGTACCACAGGCTTTGTACTATCATTAAGTTAATAATTGTACGAACAAAAACAGAGCCGTAGTAAAAATACAGTTTTATTTAAAGTTCATAGAGTGGACACTATTTATAAAATAAACTCCATTATAGGGACGAGGTTGTCAATTTTTTTAAAGTTCAAGATTAGCAATTACCAAAAATTTACATTTAAAAAAATATTTTTATGTTTTTTCATTATGGATTTTTATATTATTTAATTTAGTACTCACTCTTATTTGGCATATTATTTATTACTAGTATTTCTTACTATTGTATAGAATGAGTTTCTAGAAATCATATCCCAATTATGTTTTTATATTCATATATATTCTTTTTCTATTGATTTCAATGATACTACTATTTTGTTGATTTCAATAAAACCGTCATTTTGTATTTTTGATTATGTTTGAATTTAAATTTATATAATTTATATTTTAATATTTATATATGAGATTATTCTTTTATACACTGTATTCTTTGGAATTTTATTATTTATTACTAATATCTTGTCTTTCTAGATTTTCATTCTTTTGCATCAAATGTCATTATAATTTAATCTAATTAATTTAAGTATGTATTTTTTATTGTTGATTATTATGGTTTGACTTTGAATATTTAAACGAGAGTTATTTTAAATGAATGAATGAATGAACACAAATTTATAAAAAATAAAAAATAAAAGACTTCGAGATGAACAAGTCACTGAGATACCGACATAATATTAAAATCCCTAAATTCCTCACAAGTCATGGTCAAAGTAGCTTTGCGTTCAAAGATATTAAAAATTACAATATTCACCCCAATCGAAAAACCAATATATCAATAAATAATTTTAAAATTTTTTGAACCCGTGTAAAAACTGCATTCTATTTGAATTAATTAATTAATTTATTTATTCATTTTTAAAGAGCTGAAACCTTTATCACCTAAAAAAGGAACATGTTAAAAAAGTGATGTATACAAAAAAAAAATATTTTTTTGTTTCATTCTATCGTTATTACATGCTTTTGTTTCGGTATCATATAATTCAATTATTTTTGTGATATGTTCGTACAGTACGAGCCAATGGATTATATAATTCCGTGACGGACACAGATCCATGAAAAGGGTATTGTCCGTGACTATGAATAAATACGAATTTATTTCAACCCCTAGTATTTAAAAATATTTTGAGTTTGTCCAAATGTTTGTAGACAAATGACGGGATGTCACCCTTTAGAGAGCAATTAAGATTAACAAATTATTACAGGGATGAAGACCATTTTAGAGAAAGGAATATGGAAGTCCAGGTGTTTCCAGGCTTTATGACCAGTCGTTGTTTAAATGTCTCCTTTACACACTGTGTAACATTCACCATTTTAAACAAATTCCATTTGCGCGGCCGTTCAGATGCCCAATAAGGTTTTCTGGGTTATTATGTCATGTGTCGTTCGTACTATTTACCAACGCTTCAGATCGCATTACAGCGTTCATCATCCGGGTAGATAGATGTGTAATCATGAGTACTAAGGATTTATACCGTGTCGCAGTCTCTGTTGTCTACAGCTTGTCAATTAAAAATTTATGGCGCTTTACAGTCTACGCTTTTTGATGATGCAGGATAATTTTTAACAAAATAAATATTAAATAATTCCATTTGTTGATTTTTACTTTGGTGAAGTTAAAAAGCTGAAACTTTTATTTGTTGTGAAAAGATATATGACGTCTTTATCTTCCCATCATAATCGAGGCCCAGGTAAAGAATATGCAGAAACTATCAACAAATTAAACGAGGACTTGAACAGCATATTAAAATGGCTTAAAATTGACTCTCAAGAACGCAATGTTGGAAAAACTAAATATATAAAAATATTAAGAAAAAAACAAAGCCTAATAATGAATGTATGTAAAGGTGTAGTATAGAGTCATAATTCAATAAAATACACATTATTACAATATTAATACATTATAAAAAGAAAACAAGTATAAATCATATTTTGTCCCGATGAACTATTAAATTATTGTTTGTCATCGGGTTTTAATTAAGAATCAATTAAAAGAGTACAGACAATAATTAACATTTATTATTTTGTTTTTGATGCCTTGAAAAATAAAACATATCATTAAGAAGATATAAAAGAAAAAAAACTCATAAAAACTAGATGAAATGGTTTAAAATATTTTTAAATAAGAGATAGTAAAATAAAATAAATAAGATAAAACTCCAAGTTACTGCGTACAAGTTGTATATTCAATGTGTTGAACAAATTATCCAAATGTTGTAATTTTGGGACCATTTATAGCGTGTTGTAAATAAATCGTGGATATAAAATTAAGTTGAGATAGAGTGGGTTTCGAGCCTCGTACTTCTGATCCATGAGGCGACACCAGCCACGGGACTATAACCGGATTCTTAACAAAATGATTGGAGAATTATGACGCACATATTATATTTTATTATCTTCTCAAAAAAATAATTGTATTTGTAAATTTTTGTTAATCGGTAAAAAAAATATTTATTTAAAAAACCGTTTATACAAAAATATAATTAATTTTGGAAAACATATCTGAAAGGATAAATTACCTAAGCAATGAAGTAGACTATGAAAAAAAGAAATAAAAAAAATAACAAAGTGCGGAAATAAACCAACACAAAGATCAAAGGATCCACCAGAGTTATATATTCTACACTCTCCGTATAAATATTCCACTCTCCATACCAACGTTCTGAGCGAGCAAACTGGATAAATTATTTAATATAGGATTTCAGCAGTGGCGGCTTCCCCTTAAGTCAATTGGGTCATTTACCCCCTAAAATTTGCAACCAATTAAATTAATTTACTTTAAATACACTATAAAGAAAGTATGTGATATAATGCAATTAGGTTAATTTATATTTAAAAAAAACATTTATTCAAATATATATCGTGGTTATACAAGTAAAAGTGACCATTTGCAAAAATGAACATATTTAGATTATTAACTTTTTGACATCGTATTAGCATAATATTAAAAAATATTAAATTCAATATTTGATTGTTCCAAACTGTTACAACTAATTAACTTGCGAGTTCCGGGCCGGGTTACCCGATTTAATAAACTATTCTATGTAAATGTGTCTACAACAAACTACGGTGCACATTCGCCAATAAGGAGAATTCATACATTTGCAAATGAATACGCAAATGACGTAGATATATTTAATGTAACACTTTTGAATTTTAAAAGGAAGAGTGTCAATTTACTATCTTCATATTGTTATACTTAAATAATACTATTTTGATTTCAATTGTTTACCGTTTATTGACTTATACATGTATTATTTAAAAATATGTATTTTTCTTACTTCTTCTGATTTTAAGGTTATTTTAATACAACCTATATGAAAAAATGTACTCCTGTTCTCCATTGCAATATACGTATGTATTATTATGTATCCCCATATATTTTCTACTAATATGTAATGATTTTTATTTTTTAAACTTAATTTTTATTTTTCTTTCTTTTCTTAATTCGTTTTTATTTTTTGCTCCTTATTTTGTGTTAAATGCATTTATGTCTTCATATTTAAAAAATGCACTTCCGTTCTATTCACTTTTATACTCATATGTAAAGATGATATTTTTGTTTTTTTCTTTCTTCTAAAAATCATTTATATATTTTTTGCTACTTCTTTGTAAAATACATGTCTGTCTTTATTAGCATATATGTATTTAAAAAAATGTAAAAGCCAAAAGGGCGTTTAAATAAATAAATAAAATAAAAAAATAATACTTGACTGGTAAAAATGCCAAGTCAATCCGACACTCTAAAAATAATTTAATTTGTAAAATATGTGACCATTTGATAGAAGCTCACAGATTTTTGACAAGTAAAACAGACCAACACACATAGTCACTTTTATTAGTAAATTTAAGATCCAAAGAATTGACCAAGTAACAGGTAGTCAATTTTACTTGTAGGTGATGTCACCAGTAAAGAGTTAGTTAGAGTTAGTAATCAGTAGTTAGTAAGTTAGTATACGTTTTGTATTTGACAAATACGTTTTTTTTTATAAAAGGTTCATTAATTAAATTTATTCTTTAGATTATTACGCAACACTTCTTAATTATTTGTTCTTTTTAATTTATTTTGTATTTCTGTGTTTATATAACCCTCATAAATATAAAATAAATGATAATTGAAATAAAAAATCCCATAAGCATAATTTAGAGTTATAAAATAAATTATAATACAACCTCCCTCAATGAACGAAACAAAAATGATTATCCGCTAAATTTCATGACAAATTTTACAGGTAAAATTGACTAAGTTTTTCAATTACTTTTTTTTCTATAAAAGTGATAACGTTTTTCAAATATTTTTATACTTTTCATTAAAGTTGAAAGTACCTTACATATAATGTAAAATTACCAACCACCTACTTGAAAAATCTGATCTTCGAGAAGCAACTGAACTCTAGAAAAACACTAAAATAGCTCCTCTGAACATTATTGATCTTGTCACTTGGTCAATTTCTCTTGTATGCCCACGATATGTATATAAGGACCCATTATCTAGAATACTATTTAACACGTGCGGCGTCAAATATTTATGTTATATCGAATGCGCAGGTCATTTTTGTAACTGTCCCAAAGCTAATGTCTTATCTCGATATTTTCTCATGAGAAAAATAGAGATGAAACGTCCCGTGCGTACAGGAACATCGGAACATTTTGCACAAAATTAATTCGAACGCGGTATTGTCCCAGTAGAGATAACAAAATGAAACAAGGAAGATAGGAAAAAGATTGATAATAATAATATTTATATTGGCGTTGGTCTAGGCTAGAAAAGATATAATAAATGAGTTACTATGTATTTTACAGACCTACACCTAAAAATGACGAATTTTTAATGGAAAGGATTAACATAAAAGTATATTTTCTTGTCCCTTTTTACAAGATTGAAATGAGCTTTGTGAATGAATACTATTATTGTACATTGTTTCTTCATCATCATCAATATCTGCTATTAAAATATGAATTTTTCTGGTCATCTGCGATTTCACAATACTGTTATGCACGGGGTTTTACGGTAACATTTCCGACGAAACTCTAATTTTAAAGTAAATTTTTGAACGGGAAATGGAAAACGAATCTGCACTTTTAGCTTTTTTGAATGTCATTAAAAAACCTTCAAAGGTTTTTTAAGTCCAGAGTTGCTTTTTCGTTGGCTACTGTATGTTGAATTACTAAAATGTATGTGAACTTCCCGAAAAACAATTTTATAGAAAGAATAAATCACAGAGAGATATATTTTTCAGTCTTTTTGAAAGATGTACAAGATTTAACAAATTGGCCGAAATTTAGATAGAAATTATTAAAACAAAAAAAAAATATATAGGGCATAACTCATTGAATAATGTGATGACAGATTTCAGTTGATTATGTTGTTAATAAATTTTGATAATTAAAGAGAATCTTTCCCACACAAATGAAGGTAGAATTTTCGAAGATACGCGTATTTTTAAAGAAAGACAGAATAGCGATTGTCTTATAGTGTAAAAAAGGATTATTTAATCGAACCCTCTTTTTTCACAGGTCTTGTGAATTCTTGGACATTCATATTCCCTTCTAGGGTAGGTTTTTTAGTTTTGCAAGCATCTGTAAGATCATAAAAATTGATGTTATATGAAGTATGGATGTTCAAACATAATATAAATAAATATATTATATAATAATATATAAAACTAACTTATATAATAATAAAATAAAACTAACTTAAAATAATAGGACTGGGAAATATTAAATTATTGTTGCATGTCATGTTATGTATTTATATTTATTTTTTGGTTCTTTCACAATGTACGTATGACTTTTTTATATTAAAGATAATGTTCCCTCACTAGGGTGTCCTGTGCCACATTTTGCCATCCCCACAGCATTTTGATGAATATAATGTTATCTGTGATATTGCCTTGTATCTTTTTTATTTGTGCAGATATTGGCCTACTGTCTACAATATAACAGTCGACTTTTTCCAGCTAGTGTTTATAATTAGTTTTTGAGAATGTATCAATATCATAAAATTCTTTACCGCATCTGAAGTTTAATAGAACACTTTATTTGAGCACCAAATGCAACCTTGCCCAAACGTCCACCTATAAATTCGATTCTATTTAATTACACGTTAAATCAAATTAAAATTACTGATGTTTCTACCGTGAGCGATATGGATGTTTTGTTCTATTCAAAATTATTATTTAAAGAGCACATTATTAAAATATCTAACAGCTGTAAAATTATTAGGATTTGTACACCGGACAAGATTTTAATAATATAAACACATTAAAATATCTTTACACATCTCTAGTTAGAAGCCAACTAGATTATAATTTACCAATATGGTCACCTTATCAAATCACTTTCTCAGATTCTATTGAGAGAATTCAGAATAAATTTCTTAGATATATTAATTTTAAGATGGGTTTTTCTACTTGTCAATTAATTATAACAAAATTTTAGACTCTCTTAAATTAACTAAATTGCAAGAACGAAGAACATCGATCGATCTAACGACTGTATATAAAATAATAAAACCAATGTTTGATACCCCTGATCTACTGAAATTGATTTCATTCTATGTACCACCTAGATTAAGCAGAACATCTACAATATTTTATTGTCAAAATTCTCGAACGGTAGCTCAATATAACTCACCTATTGTTAGATTACAGAATACCGGGAGTGAATATGCATCACATTTTGATATATTTAGTTTATCTCTGCCTAACTTAAAAAATAAAGTGACCAACATATTTTTATCAAAAAGAGCAAATCATCTTCAGAAGATTGGGTTGGAATAGTTATAATTTGATTGATTAATGTATTTTGTTATTGTATAATTTCTTTAAAATATATATGTATTTCAAGTAATTAATAATGTGTACAGTACGAGTATATTAATATTTCATACTCGATTTTTTTTATTTTTAATATTTTTATTTCTAAGCACTCTTTATACCACATATATGTAAATGGCAGAAATGCCGTATATAAATAAATAAATATGTATTTGAATAATTTATACAGCACCATTTTAGTGAAAATCACCTGAAAAATAAATATCCCAGCACGTCTTGCAGCTATAGAGCGCATGGTCTCAAAGTATGATTTATTACAATTATGATATATAGGAGCTAGATTACAGCACGTCTTACAGCTACAGAGCGCATGGATAGTAAGAAATCAAGCCCCTATTTACATTTTTTTATTTTTTTTATTTGACCTATCCATCGTGATACACAGCATGCATTTCTCTAATAAAATGTCCTATGCACCATGAGGTGCGGATTAAGGTTCGATGACGATGATGGTACTTAAGAAAATATCTTAATAGATGTAATCATCGGACTAGGAGCTTAAAAGTTTACCGAAATTTAAAATAATTATTAATAAATGGTCCCGCAGGGAACAAGATATTGGATAACGAATCGCTTCGAGCAATATAGTCGCCATTTTGTGAAGACTTTAATCTTGTAATCGGTCCAATAATGTAATTATGTTACCGAGTAGCAAAATGTAAAAAGATTATGAAAACCATTATCGTCTCGTTACGCACGGTTTCCAAAATACTTGTAATGTAAGTCCGGGATTCCGAACTCTCGGGAAGCGTAGCCTAAAGTCGTTTATTTATTCATTTATTTTATAGAAATAAACAGTCAACAATGATAAAATTACATAAAAAAGATACGGTTTAAAAACAGATCAGCGAAGTTTCTGAATAAAAATAATACATATTAAATTGTGGTACAACACAGGGGTGTGTTTGGGTGTATTTGTATGAGAGTAAGTGTAGAGGTTTGTCTGTGTGTATTTGTGTGGGAGTAAGTGTTCAGGCGTGTGTAAGCGTGAGCATCATTAAATAGCACGTGGGAGCGTATTGCAGCCATAAAGAATGAGTCATAATTTATTTTTAAATAAATTAAGGGGCATGTTAGATATATCAATAAATGAAAAAAAAAACATTTTAGTTTGAGCAAGAACGATAGAGGAAAGAGTGTTGTGCATAGCTAGTGCTACAGACTTGCAGATGGAATAAATGCTTATTCCTTGTAGCGCGAACGGGGACATCAAGATTCAGCTTCATTATTTATTAATTTGTATAAATAGCATAATTCAGATATAGTGCGTCTATTTTCAAGGGTAAAAAATCCATTTTGTTTAGGAGATGGGCTGTAAGTGCAAAGCATTTTTATGTTTTGATTAGGTATTTAAAAACAATTCGTTGATTATTTTTAATCGTTTCAATGTTTGTTATGTATTGGCTCCCCGCAACGCACAAAAGTGTTGTAAAAAGTTTTCAATGTATTTGTTTTTTTAAAGCGTTTGGAAATTCTTAAAATGAAACCCAGCATTCGGTAAGCTTTTTCATCAATATAATTTATGCGAGATCCCAACATAAATCTACCATCAAAAATAACTCCTAAGTCTCTAATATCGCTACACCGTGATATGGAATTATCTTTGACCGTATAATTTAAAGGTTTTTATTAAAATAAACAAAAACAAATGCCAAATATTTGAGACTTCTAGATGAAGCTTGCCCACTCCACACCGCATACCCATCTGAGGACATGAGTCTCCTTGGCGGTGCCCACATACACGGAAAAGTTGCTCGTTGCCGAACGAAAAATGCTGCCCGAAAGAGCTTTCTGTGATCTGGAAGTCTTAACATCCATATGAGATTTATCTTTTGGTGACTTTGTCGGAGTTGTAAAATAATTATATTAATCATCTAATCGGATGTTTTCAATTTAAAAAATTACTATAGTGGAGTTAGGCGATTGCAATGAAAATGGAAAATCTAGAAATGTGGTGTTTGCGGCAAATACTGCGGATTTCGTGGACAGTCAGACGTTCAAATATATATATATATATATATATATATATACTTCAGGATATAGGAGAGAGATTTACATGCGTGTGCGAGAAAAGAATCCTGCAGTTCTTTGGACATATTTCAAGGGGGAATTCTGATAGTTTGGAGAAAACTATTTTCCAGGGAAGTGTCGTAGGGACAAGGTCGCGTGGACGTCAACCGACAAGATTTAGTCACTGAATTATCCGAATTGTTACTGACGAATGCCAGAATACAGAAGAGCGCAATACCATTACAGATATATTAGTCGTAATTTATTTATTTTGTTAATTTATTTAAACGCCCTGTAGGCTATTACATGTTTTTGTAAAAAATAATCATGAGTTTAAGAAGAATAATAATAAAAAAACGTATGAAGAAAAATTATCTTTACATATAAGTATAAAATATATGGGTATATTTTACATAAAATGCATACATATATTGCAGTGGAGAGAACAGAAGTGCATTTTTTCGTATAAGTTATATTAAATGACTCTTAAAATTAGAACAAGTTGGAAAAATAATAATTTAGAATACAAATATAAGTCAATAAACGGTACGATATTGAATTCAACATAGTATTTTTTTAGGTATTTTAATTTGAAGATGGTAAATTGATATACTGCCTTTTAAATCAAAATGTTTTTTTCAAATATATCTATATCATTTGCGTATTCATTTACAAACGCATGAATACTCAAATGATATAGATTATTCTCCCTTATTGGCGAGTGTGCACTGTAGTTTTATGTCGATACATTTACATAGAAGAGTTAATTAAATCGGGTAACCCGGCCCGAAACTCGTAAATTAATTAGTTGTAACATTTGAGAATAGTCAAATATTGAATTTAATGTCTTTAATAAAGATAACAAATCATTAAGTTTTCTTCTATTTTCTAATGTTTGTACATTCAAATATTTATTGAAGTATGAATAATTAATATGTTCAACTGGAATGCCTTATTTTAAATTAAGAAAACGTAAAACATTTGGTTTTCGATATTATTTATATGCACTTTATAAAATAAATATGTATGTTAAATATCACATATCAATATTTAATTTTAAAAAACATTTATTTATAACGTGAACAATAGAGAAAATAATATTTTGGATATTTAGTGCAACAGACCGGTAGACGCAATAAATATTTATATCTATATCTAGACTGTTAAAATTATTGTTTCTCAAATACGAAAGTAGATAAACGAACCAATAAAATATTTTCGAAAGAAAGACAAGATATATGACAATAGCCCCAAAATGTCGACGCAAGCAAAAAAGAAGGCGTATTTTTAACAGATAAAAAAAACATCTAAAACTTTCAATGTGAAGCCCTCAAACGAGTCAATTGAAATTGAAGTGAAAGTATTTTAAAAAATACAAATGAAAGAACTTAATTTAAAAAAGAAATATATTCAAGATAGAGAAATGTTACGGCTTGTACGTGTCGGGCTTCAGAAATATTAATGTTTCTTTATGCATTGAAAGGTCCACCTTTAACATGTGGCTCGGTTCTCGGAGGAGCTTCCCGAGGCAAAACAAAGGCGCACTCCATTCGACCGGAATGCGCATTTATTGACTGGCTTTCTAACAGGGGCGAACCGTGTATAGAAGCGGTTATGGGCAGCTTCCATTATATTTGACTATCCATATTATTTTTTTACGGTAACTTTATTTACAGAAAAACGAACAAATAATTACTATATAAATCATTAGCACCATTTGTATTTTTCTCAAAATATAAATGAAATTGATGAGCCAAGGAACTAGTCGATTACTCCAGCTAATTTTTTCAAACAAATAAGTGTTCTATATTTTAAACATGTTAAACTTAGTGGCGGGATTTTTCTCCTAGAGTAAATTTGCAGATTACACAAATTCTTTGAAGATTCTCACAGTGTTTCAAACATTATTTCTTAAAAACTACTTTTCTTTGGGATGATACTTTTGACATATGACTCGCAACACATGTGGCGCTCGATGCGGCCGTTTTTGGCATTATTAATTTCTGGAACAAATCGGCCCGTTGACATTTCTGACATTTAAATCGTAATGAGAATACCTAATACTGACTGAATTCATTGTGATATTTTTCATAAACTTTTATATAAGTTGTGTGTGGATAATATAGCTACTTTCATAATTTATCACGAAGTTACATCTTTTGTATTGATTTTATAGATGAGAGTTGTTGTATCACACAGAACCACAGGAAAAATAGCAATTGTTAGTATATGTCACTTACATTATATATAACTGACATTGTAGGTACATATTAATTCCATTTTTTTATAGCTTACTGGTAAATAAAATCACCGTTTGCTACTGCTTTCTAATACCCTTCCAAGATGTGCCAATATTGCGTGTCCGTGTAGCTGTAAAGTCGGCATTTTTATTTACGTTGTTCAAAAACATAATTTTGCTAACGGTACTTTTAAAATTGACGGGTTTCATAGAGGGATTCTGTTTTAGAAAATGAAAGAATCTATGGTTTGGTTGCTTAGGTATTTTCAGCCTATATCAACTTTCATTCAATTTCGATGATTTTTCCTCCTAATGATCTCATTTCTTTACCGGCGCACCTGGGTACCTCCCCGTCTTCCCTTCCATACCAACCAACCCCCCTAGCTCCAAATGATGCATATAAGAATATCTATAAATATTTGCTCTTGCTTTCTCAATAAAGGATAAATATCGTATAGCGCCAACAGAGATTTCGCGAAAATCGTCGCATATTTCATGCGAGGAACCAAGCCATGTAATATGTATGTGTACATACAAATATAAATCTTGTCTTCTTACTGTACATACAGGGAGATCAGAAACAACAGACGACTTAGCCTCTTTTATCAGATATTCTTTCTGTGGACGAAAAATCCAGTTCTGGGTGTGAAATAGAACCGAGGATCATTTAAAAAAAAAAATATTTAAAAAAAAACAACAAAATAAATATTTACAAATAAACCAAAATTATAGGCCAATTACAGTTTTTTATACATTACTAAATACAATGTCAAAAAAGAAGAAAAAAAGCGTACCTTTAAAAAGCCACTCCGCATCATTCCACACATAAAAATATTACAATAATAATGAAATAATAAAAAAATAAAAGAAAACGTTTTTTGCTTACTCGGACTTAAAAATCCTTTCGTCGGCGGATCCATACGGAGTAACCCCAGATCAGCCTTCCCTCCTTTCTTCTTTCAAACAAGAGAAAATAATTACAATATCAAAGTGTACAAAAAAAATATTCGGTAGGTACAGTTAGATTAAATGATAATTATTATTTTCAATTAGGGTTCTAGCATTTTCTTTAAATTAGTAAATTTGTATATATCAGTAAAAAACGTGTTATATTTATTTTGAATTCTGAGAAAAGATGCATTCTTATTATTATTTATGCTTGAAATACCAACATGAAACAAGAAATAATTATTGATACAATTGGAATTTTAAATATGTTTCTACACTACAATATTTTATAGTTCCTGGATTGGCACCCGAAGCGGAATAATGATCACTTTATCTGTCTACGCTACAAAATATCAATATACGCTGAATTTGGTGTACCAATGCAGTGTCTTTTGTACCACTGGAGTAATAACGTATAAAAAAGACACGTTATTTGCTTTTTAAATGCATATCAGTTTTAGCTAATAAATGTTTATAGCGTTTTTATACAATTTTGTTTTTAAGTAAATAAAACTTAATAAAACAGCCAGGGTCATTTCTATCGCAATAAGTTACTCATAAATATGAACTATATTTAATTATTATTATTATTTATTTTGTATTTATAAATCATAAAACCGAAGCATAAGTTATAATAAAAAAAATTGCAATTTGCATTAGAGTGGGCCGATGATGAATGATGTTTTTTTATTTTTTTAGATATTAAAGAGAAAGGGGTCTAAAAAGTTGCATTTTGGATCTCATTGAACGTAAAAATTATTTTAAAAAACTCAATACTACTTTAGGCCTTCAACCAAGGCTTGAAGTTTATCACTGTCTGAACATTTTGTTAATTATCTATATCGATAAAATTATTAGTGTTAGTAAAGATATGACTAGATATGAGATTGCAAATTCGAGCACGGTTTAAAACTACCTAAATGCAAAAAGTTTACACTCCGCGGAACTGATTCCGTTGAGCGCCTGGCTAATATTGACGAAAAAATGGCCCATTAAAACAATGCTACCCATTTATTACAAAACAAAGTGCAACTCACGCCCTTTTATTAAATAAGGTCTTATGCATATTGCAAAATTTAATAAAACTGATTTTCTTACTAAAATACGAAATGTCAACCGGTTTAACGCAATCGACTTTTTTGAAAACTTCAAGCACTAGTTGAGGGCCAAAAGTAGAATGAAATATTTTCTTTAATAGTTTTTGCGTTCCGAGTAATCCAAAGGGCAATTTTTTAGACCCCTTTTATTTCAAAATTCGGAAAAAAAATTATCGGCCCTCCCTAATGAGCACGCCTTTACTTTCCATTGTGATGTATATCAACTCAACTCAGGATTCTTGGCCTTATAGAGTTAAGGATACGTTATTATTTTTTTGTAATATACATAAATAAAAAAATACGAATGTATTACATTCGCAAGAGTTACTGTAACTTAATTCGGGACTTAAGATTTTATGATTGTGTAATTTCAAAGACATCACAACCTTTTAACGAAATAAGAAAAAATCAACTTATAAAGAACTCAAGGTAAAATAATGTGTAAAATAAATAATAAAAGTACATATTATGATAGTGTATTAGGGACGACTGATATTTTTTGCATTAAAACAAAGTGGACTTCAAATTTTTATTTCAACTTAAAAATACATTTTTACATCGAAAGTGGACTTAGGTATTAAATAGCTTAATGCAATAATTTCTGCATTTTTAACTTTGACATGGCAATAAACGGACTCTTGTTTTTTATCCTATAAGGTACAAATTCGATTATATTACCCTAGCGGGATCTAAAGATTATTAATAAATAAATTAGACCAATCCATATTACCGCACGGAAATCGGATGGGGTGGTGCTTTTAAAACAAATATTTTACCGGTCGAAAAAATACAAAAATTAATTCTAAAGTTATTAAAAAAAACCGTCTACTTTTTCCACTGTTCAATTATTTTAAATAAATTGGGTTTTAGATATAAAATTGTTATATAAAAAGATTTTTTGGTTCAAATACATAAATACAAAATAAATAGTAGTGTTTCTAGGTCACAAAACGTAAGTACGCAGGTGCATAGAACAGGTGGTAATACCTTATTTCCTAAATTAAAAAACAACTACAGCACAACATCATACTTACAGAGAAATATTTTTTTAATGAAATGAATAAAGAAAATAAAAATTGCAGCCAGGAATACAATATATTTAAGATAGAAGTGAAAAATAACATTTATAATTCTTCTTTTTGTAGCACTGATTAAAAACAACGTTTATTTATTCATATTTTTCTCTTAAAAATTATAATTAATAATAAAAATAATGTGATTTCACTGGGGTTACCCGTGCCGAGGACACTAAACTTAACAATGTACTTTTTTGAAATGTTTTTACTTTAGAGAATAAACAAAGAAGACTAACTTAATAAACAGTAATAATTAACAAAATATTCACAGATTTAAAAATGTTCATCTATATTATTAATATTACAAAACGCACAATGAGAATAACAAAAATCTAACATAAGCTATACACTTGTGGAGCGGTTGATTCAAAATTGGTTAAGGCAAAAGAGACAATCCATTTTACTTCTACCTAACTCCACTATCCATTTTTTAAAAGGCTTTTCAAACATTTTCTTGTTACTAATTGTTTTAATAGATAGTGAAAGTTGGTTATAGATTTTAATTGAATAATACTCAAAATTTCTTTGTCCGAAAGTGGTATTAGTTCGTATTTGTTTGAGTTGTCTTTGTGTTGAGGATCTAGTGATTATATTATTTGTTTGTGATGTATTGTAGGGGTTATGTCTTTCTTTGTAGGGGTTATAATTATTTTTCAGTAATTTATATGTTATCCTAAAATACTAATAATTAAAAATAAAACAAAAAAAAACTATTGTAAGACGTCACTCCCCATTATGTTCACAAAAATTGAACGTTAATGTAAATACATGTATTTAATTAATATAAAAATTGTATTAAGTAGTAATATTGTAATTGTATTAATACACAAAAAAATATTTTTTGTTATGTTTGCATGAAACACCGTGTATTTTAGTGTGTTAAGAAAATTTCTCGTGGTTAAATTTCCCGCTACAATGCGACATACGGAATACAAATTTGAATGCCGGCGGGAGGTACTTTGGACGCACAGATACACTGTCGCTGTAACAATATTATTGTCTCCACTACCACCAGTACACACGAACACCCCCGTTGCTTCGGTTGGCCTGTGGAAGGTTCTAGGACAGAACGGCAAACGACGCCGACCAACGCGACGGAATGTTCCAGAAATACAGGCAGTTTCTGTAGGGTTGGTTTTATTTCCTCTGGAAAACTAGCTTTTAGAGTGCACAACTCTCAAATATTTAGTACCTAGAATTTTTAATTTATCACCAAAAGAACTTAAATTTAACTCACATTGTAACAAGAGCAAAATAAGAGAGTGGCTACTCGATCAAGAGTTTATATATGAATAGTAGCTTAGGTGTAAATATTTTATTTTTTCATATATTTTCTTGTATTTAAAAAATAAATTTATATATTATTATTTGTATAAACATGTTTATTCTAATCTTTCCGGCTGTTAATTTTTATATGTTATTCATTGTTTTTACAAATGTAAATAATATTATTAAGTCAGTATAAATATAATCTTCACCAACAAGCTACAAAAAGTGGCTTGGTGGATTTTAGTTTTAGTAAAAATATAACAAGTGCAATTTTTTTAAATTGTAAAAATGTATAATTATGCTATTAAATCAAATAAAAAAAAAAAAAAAAAAAAAAATATCCTTGCTGTGCCACTGAAGGGATGAATATTGTTATAAACCAACGTCTTTGAAATAAACATCTGCATGGCATGTGATGTTAATGACCTTATCTCCCTTAGTAGATTCACTACTTTTAATTCTTAAAAGCTTTTTTAAAAATATATTTATTCTGTTTGTGTAGGAAAAGGTTTAAGGCGTAGATATTGTTGTGCTATATTAAGTTATAAAGGTGCTAAACTTGCTTTGTTTCTTTGTTGTTCTTAATATGTGTTATTTTCTAAAAGTTTATATTATTTATGTCCCAAATTGAATTGTTGTAACTCCTGGGAATGTAATTCAACGTATTATACTTGTAGAATACTTTGTGTTGTATGATTTATAAATAAAAAATAAATAAAACACGAATTAAACAGTATTATTGCTAACATTTAAGAAATATTGTATGCGAAAAATTGTATATTTTATATATTTTCATACTATTGTATTTTAAGTATGTCCAAATGTTTGTTGATAAAGCTAGTTCACTTTCTAGGGAGTTGTAATGATTGAAATTTACTACAACTCTGAGGGAAAAAACTGTAAGAAGAAAATAAGAAAGTCTTGGCATTTAGTCGTTTTATGGTTTGAGTGGCCTTTTGACACACTGTAATATTCATCATTCTGCTTTGTTTAAATATCAACACTTCCTCAACTCTACCATGTTTTTGCACGTGTTTCGTTTAATAAATAACGCACGAAATTTAAAAGCAATGCGCATTCCTAAAAAAACTTTTTATGACGGAAGTTTCCTTTCGAAATGGCATTACAAAATATGCTTGTTTTATAATGTCCCTGTATGGCGAAATGGCTGTTTCAAAATGTTTTTTAAAACACAAGTTGAATAAAAGACGAGTGTATTTTTTATGCAATAAAAAAGATTAATGATTTTTACACACAAGTTTTAATATATCTGAAAAATGATTTATGAAATACTTAAGGCTCGAGTTAAGGTCCTTGTGGGACTACGCCGACAGCAAATGGAAATTACTGCATTTTCCTCATCTCAGTAGCATGAAAAGCAGATTCACTCTGCTAAGGAAATGTAAGTGCTAATGCTAAATAATACTTTATATTTAGAGCTCTGCTAAAGTCTATTCATCATTACAAGAATTTCCTAATAAACAAACCAGCCGCGTGATACTCGACAGAGAATAGCTTATTTCACACATATTAGCTTAAACTAGCCAACGACAGGTCATAAGCCTTGTAAATGCCCAACTTCTATATTTCCTTCTCTAAAATTTTCTCAAACTCTGTTGTTATTTGTTTACCTAAAATGTTGTATTTTCTTTGTAATGTTATTTCAGTCCAAAAAAAAAATAGAATAAAAAAAAACATAAAACGACAAATATCTTAAATAAATTTGCTATACTGTACTAACGATATAGTATTTTTTTAAAACTTTTTATATACATACACATTTTATACTCATACGCATAAGAGAGGGCATATTATTGCCATGAGACAAGTTTTTTCAGTCTACTCTATTATGTTTTATGTTCAAAAACTGCTGCTGCATTTTATAAGAGGCAAAAATTTGAAAGAGTCAGAGTTCATTTCTTCAGTAAGTGTAAATTACCTAGTCACAAATTTCGCATTAATTAAATTAGCAAGCACATTTAGTATTTGACATTTATTCACAATGCTAATGCTAATGATTCTCACACTAGTCTGTGTATAGCTACAATCGTCAGGATCTCTAACCCACGCATGCATATATATATCGCGGGCGTCCTCATGGGACCCGTACTGGTCCGCTATTATTGCGCCCGGAAATTATTTCATTGGCCTCTCAAGTCCTGTTTCAACTCTCAGGGTTAAAAAGGTAAAAATGGCTGGAAATAATTCCGAATTTTTACTTTTATAAAGTATTTCATACTGAAAAGCTTGAATCATTTGTTGATTTTTAAAATGCATGGGTCAGAGATCCAAGGTTTAAACCTCGTTGTACCTCAAGTTGAACTATTTTCTGGGAATGTTATTTACTAGTTGAAAATCCCCTTAAATTGAAATATTAGATTTGGGTAAATCATAGGAACCTAAATATATTATACTTAATTTATTTATGGATTTATTCAGTTCATTTCTTCTTCTTTCTTCTTTAGCCTTATTCTCTCCACTGCTGGATAAAGGCCTCTTCCAAACGTCTCCATTCCTTTTAATCACCCTTTTTCATCATCCACGTTTTACCAGCAATAGAAGCGATGTCGTCGACTCATCTTTTCTGTGGGCTTCCAACACATCTTTTGTTTTGCCATGGTCTCCACTTTATTATTCTGTGTGTCCACCTGCCATCATTTTGCCTCGCTGAGTGTACTGCCTACTGTCATTTTAATTTCGCTGCCCGATCTATGATATCTATGACTCCAGTTCAGTGCCTTATTTCTTCCTTTCTTACTTGTCTCTTAGATACACACCGAGCATCTGTCTTTCCATGTATCGTTGCGTGCATTTTAATTTATGGCTCCTTTTTTGTGTTACAGACATGGTTTCTAGTCCGTATGTTGTCACCGTAAATATGCACGATTTCATTAAGTTGCAGTTTAATACTTTTTTAATACACAGATATGATTTAAATAAAATACAAAAAAAATAATTTCAAAGCTTGACAATGAAAAAAAAACTAAAACTAAACTAAAACTGATATTTTTTAGTGATTGTATAAATCTAAAAAGACTCACACCAAAAACACAATCGGGTCATAGGTGCCATCCAAGTTATAATTTGAGCCGTGTTGATCGAGGAACGTCACATCATCATTTCAAAACCGGTGAATTGGAACATTGAATACCACTTATTCACGTAAGATGACTGGTGTATAAAATTCATCCCTGCCAAAGCCAGGATTTGCTATAATAGAGCTAAATTTTATTTTTATAAATTATGGGGAAGAAATTATTAAACAGTATGTCCCTATACTTTTTTTTCGAATGCCTGAACTTCAGAATATTCCGTCATTTGCTTAGGGCAACGCGATGTTACATCACCGCGCGCTAATAATATTTTTACCACAGCCTTTTAAGAGATAATGTAATTCTTATTCGCTGTATCATTTAAAAAACAATACAATTTGGCAATGTTTAAACATCCATATTTCTTCAATACTTCTATTTGTTGATTTTAGTGAAGTTAAAGAGCTGAAACCTTTATTGTTGTGAAGAGATTCATCTGACATAGGCAAAATGGTGAATGTTCCACAGTGTGTAAAGTGGCCACTTAAACCAGCCAATGACAAATCATAAGCCCTGTAAATGCCTTGACTTCCATATTCCCTTATTTAAGGTATTCTCCATCCCTGTTGTAATTTGTTAATGAAATTAAACATTTATATAACGTTGCTTTGACTATCTAACTAGGGTTATTGACCCCGTTCTAAGCCAGTCAAATATATATATATATTTATTTATATATAAAACAAACAGTAATCAATACATAGAAAAATAAATAAAGGTATTAGAAATAGTGAAAAACAAAGTAAAATACATGGTTGAAAAAACACAGAAAAAAAATTGTTATAAATATATTAAAAACGTATTTAAAAACCCAGTAAAATACATAGTAAAAAGAGAATACATAGTAAGAAACATAGTAAAAGACAAGGTAAAAAACATATTTTAAACCCAGTTAAAAAATAAAGTTAAAAATGGATACAAAACATAGTAAAGTACATAGTAAAAAGAAAAACTATAAAAATAAATCTTTTGTTTTTTTAATATTACTGTGTTAATTTTATTAAGTAAATTAATAAGTAATTATATATATTTTTAATATTTAAAGTATTAACTTTGTGGTCAAACATTTATCTAAATGTTATTTAATATATGTACATAACCATTTACCGACTTTTCTATGTTTACTGGTTTCAAGACGTACCCGTCTCTTCGTAAGAAACCCACTATACACCTTCACCATAGTTGTTGCACAAAAATATAAAACCAACACGACATGTATTTTAATAAGCACACACATTGTTTAATCGGTGTCCTGACGAAAAAACGGGTACGTCTCGAAACCGGTAGACACAGAAAAGTCGGTAAGTGGCTATATACAAATATTAAATAAAATTTAGTAAATATATTTGTATACTTAATGCAGCGTATTTAGATAATATGTTCATAAAAGTAATCTGGGGAGCAATTGCAATAGATATATACATCAAATACCTACCGACGCGGTATACTTACTTTCTGTACTATCTCTATTTACCTCATTTTGCATGACTTTTGGAAATCGCCTAGACGGTACACTTAACGATTGTCTGTATGTATCTACCGATCTGTACCGATCGACTACAAATCCGGTTCCTATAACGTCTTGATACATACACTCGGAAAGTTAGTAAAACAGATGGAAAAAATATAATAACTAAATTATTTTTTTAGAGTGGAAACTTTCTGACGCATATAATTTGTGACTGACGCCTAGATACTCTTATTTATTAATATGAGAGAACCTAGCGACATTATTTCCACACCTAGGCGTTCGTTTCATTAAAGTGACAGTTATGTCGGAATTTAATTCGACTTGAAAACTTACTTATTTCTCTTTCATATTTTTAATAGGCTTTTAAGAAAAAAAGTGCCAACCTCAAAACGATTAAAATTTTTAATAAATCATAACTAAAGGAGCAATTGCTCGGCGGAACAAAATTTTTGACTTTTTTAATGCTTAGATAAACGTATCGAGGGGTTCTAGACCCGTTGGTTTAAACCAATGTACTTTCATCAAAACTTGATGGTGAGCGTATCGGTAGTATACCTTTGTAGTCGATCGGGAGACTTTTATCATCAACTACCTAAAACTTAAAGGTGGGAGGGTTGGTAGTATATCTTTATAATCGCTAGAGGGAATTTATCTTCAACTATACCGTCAAGGTGAAGGTATAACGTCTTTATCTTCCCATCGTCATTGAGGCCCTGGACGCAGAAATTACCCGCATTATCATGCTCATAAAGATGAAAAAAAAATTGTCACTATCAGAAATTCCCAATTAAAATTGTCACATAACTTATTTGAGTTATGAAATCGAGTATTTGTTTTTCATCAGTCAACTGTTTCAATATAAAAATAAGAAAAAAGGGGTCACCAGCTATCCTACTGGGAAATTAAAAACAGTTCGTTCCAACGATTTAATAAAACCACATTTCATTTTTGGTTTTATTAAATCGTTTTTGACGTACGGCTGACCGTTCCCGATTGTAATTTATGAAAAACTTTAAGTTCCCCATTACTCTATAGCGTATACTCAGCACTAAGGTTCCGCAAGTCGAAAAATAACGATTAAAAAAAATAACCATAACGGTTTTTCTCGCTGGCACACTTTAAAAAACTATTTGAGTTTTATCATTTACTTGAAGAAGACTAGCTATCCTCATGCAAAAATTCACGTTGATCGATTTCTCCATTGCGACGTGAAGGAAACACAAACAAACAGACAAACAAATATTCATATTTAGTTCAGTTCAGTGTCGAAAATCGGCGTTTATTATATTTTGTTTTATTTTTATTTATTTTTCATTTTGCTTTTTTTCAGGAAACATACAGTACGGTTACAAAATTTTATATTTTGCACAGTTAGACTCAACTCTAATGGACCAGTGAAGTTTCCATATTATATTATAATTAAATATAAGGTTATAAATGAAAGTACAAAAAAGAGAAGGAAAAAAACATAAATGGAAATTGTTAAAAAATTAAAATCAAAGTAAAAAAAGTAATTTAAAAGTTTGTAGTAAGTATTTACAAATGGAAATAATATTAAAAATGAAGAAAAATTTTTTTGGTAAAGTAATTAAAAGGAAAGAATTAAAATAAATAAGGTAAAACATGCTCGGATGTAAAAAAAAAAAAAACAATTAAAAAAAGGAAAAACATATAAATACTAGTGGCGTGCGGTGACTTTTGAAACAGGGCATGTGGTCATGGGAAGGAAAAATAGACCATTTTTATATTTTTAAAATCCGTATTACTTTATAATTATTTAGATTTTTTTTTACAAAAATATATATTTGCGTACTCATGAATTATCCAAATATTTCATTTTGAGGGCCATTTTCAACGAGTTGTAAATAACTCACAATTAGAAAATGGGAATCAAGTTGGGGTAGAGTGGGATCCGAACCACGGACCTTTGATCCGTGAGTCCGAGACACTATCCACAGGACCACAACTCAATTATGTGAAAAACATAATATTGATGCTTAAGAACGGCAGTTTCCATTTTTGTCTATGGAACCTTAAATATTATTCGTCACTTTTTTGTGGAATAGTAAAAAATAGTTATCGATAGTAAAAATGTAAATTGACAAAAATAAAACCCGTGGGACGTATTTCTAATTAAAATTATGAAAATTAAAAACGAAATATTCACACAGTTTTTCTGTTTTCTTCGTCGATTTTCCCGCGCCCCCCTAACTTACGGAATTCCTGTGACCTTTCGGCAGAACCTCAGGATTCCGTGAAACACATTTTAGGAGTCGCTCGTCTAGACAAAGTGATAATAATATTACAGAATTGGAAATTTCTCAGTTTAATTCAAAGTCTTATACTAATAACCAACTAAATAACCATCTCGTCATTTCTCCAAAGGGGTAGGCAGAGAGGATAGAACGCTACACCACTATAGTGATTTCATTTACAAGTTATGTACCTACTATCTACGTAGTTTTCCAGTATTAAAGGCATACGCTGCAATTATAGCATGCATGGACGACACGCCACTGATATATACATACATATTTTAAGGGATTCAAAAAAACTTATTTTTTTATTGGTAAATTATTTTAGTATACAATAATAAAAAAAAGTAAATTTAAGTGTACAATAATAATATTTATCGACGACGGAAAGGAAAAAGTAACAAAGCGATATATATAAATTTTATGGAAGAGTCAAACAATGGATTTCTTAAATTAATAAAAAATATCGTATTACATTTTTTTATTTGATTTATTTCGAATACTAACAGCTAATGTACAGGTCAAATGATGTTTATAGGAACTTTAAAAAATGTATGTTTAAAATAGTGGGTCCTGCCATCCAATAATGTTCATGTTAATGTTATTTTTAATCCCTTTATGCAACATTAAAATTAAAACTTATGTTAAAACAAAAAATATTAATTGCACAGAAATTTCACTCTAGTAAGGGTAAAATACTACTATGGAAAACGAAAAATGTTTGGAGCTTAAATAGGCCTTTTTTATGCAAGAAATTTTGCAAAATTTTCACTCCGAACCAATATTTTACATAAACATATTCGATAATTTGTATACAAGCAAAATATTAACTGAACAAATGTTTTTTTCCTGACTTGTTACGCTTTAGTGTGAAGTATTCGCTGTGTTATTTCATACCCCTTTACTTTAACGGCCTTCCGAAGTTGCCAAAATTTTAGGGGTTAAGTTTGAGCGAATTGCCGCTAGTTTCGGAACCGTAAAATAACCACTTCTCTTTCAAACAATACGCGAAACCGCGCGAAGTTCCTCAAAGGCGGATATTAAGATTTTAATTTATAGACTATTAAATGAATCCACTCTAAATTATACATTGTTTGACGTATTTCATTATACCGAAAAAGCACTCACTCCACACACCCGAAATAATTAAGTGAAACAGATTAAATAATTTTCCCACCGGTTTCGCTCATAATAGGGAAATCTCACGTATTACAAATACCGATTAAAATATATGAATGGATTAAAAATAATTAATTGTATTTTAAAAATCAATATGGATATTGTAGAGAAATGTTTTCGTATATACTAACTTTAAAAAAGAAAATATATAAAAATATGTCACTAGAAAAATGCGACATGCTGGGAATTGATAGTTGTGACGTCAAGATTCGTGACGATTTTCTAAAAAAATCTAATGGTTTGGAACAAAGTTGAAAATGGACATGAATTATGACGTATTAGGGGCATGGCCAATGCAATAACCGTTCTCGCGGGAATTCAAAATTATAAATTGAAAAATGCTACTAACAAGCGACGAAAAAATA
Organism: Micrasema longulum; assembly: GCF_059751315.1. NCBI lineage: Eukaryota > Metazoa > Arthropoda > Insecta > Trichoptera > Brachycentridae > Micrasema > Micrasema longulum. The sequence continues at coordinate 986,918 of NW_028277457.1, forward strand.
TTTTTTTACTGAACATTATTTTATATACCCCTTTTACTTAAAAAAATGTTAAAAAAAAAGATTTGTCCCTTTCAAAAACAACTGTTTTTGTAAAAAAATCGAATAACTTTTTAAAAATCAATTTGGTAATCCAGGATTTTGATTGAATTCAACAATATTCCTTTATTGTGCTTTCATTGTAAGATTTTTAAGTAAGGATATATCGGTATGCAAAATGATAAACAGTGTTTTCAAAACTAAAAGTCTTTAAATGGATTACTAAAAGGACTAAACAGGAAGCTGAGGAATTTGTTTCGTATATCAGTATATCGGCCAAAAGGTGGATATGATAAGGTTTGCTGACGATATTGGTATGGTTGCTGAAAGTGAAGAAGAACTGCAAGAGGCCTTAACAACTATGGAAAGCATTCTTCAAAATAACTACAGTATGAAGATAAATAAAGACAAAACAAAGCTACTGACTGTACGCCGAATGCAACACTAGATGAGAGTAGTGATGTCGGGAATACCACTAAAGAACACCGAGGAGTTTGTCTACCTCGGGAGCAAAATAACGTGGGACGGTCGGTCTAAGAGCGAGTTCGACAGCCGTATACATCAAGCTAGACTTGCATTTAATAAAAGGTAAAAAATAATTGAATCAAATAATATAGACCTAAAACTAAGAATACTCCTAATCAAGACATATGTATGGAGTATCTTGATGTATTGCTGCGAGACATGGTGCCTATCCGAAAGAGATAAACGGAGACTAGAGGCTTTTGAAATGTGGTCTTATAGAAGACTACTAGGAATTTCCTGGAAAGACCACATTACAAATGAGGAGGTTCTCCAAAGAATCGAAGGTGGAAGACACCTGCTCAGGATCTTGTCCGAAAGGCGAGCGAGATGGATCGGCCATGTAATACGTCAAGAAGGCCCCCGACATGTCATAATGGAGGAAATGACCGAGGGGACAAATTCTAGGGGACGCCCACGCCGAGAGTACCTGGAAGACCTATTAAAGGACGTGCGCTGCTCATCATATGTTGACTTTAAAAGAACCGCACAAGACAGGGAAGAATGGAGGAGAAGAATGAATGTAATTGCTGCCAGCCAATCCCAGGATTGAGACCAGAGAAGAAGAAGATCAGAATATAATTTTATTTTCTTGAAAGCCCTTTCTCATTTTATTCATGTAAGTTTCTTTTTGAATCTTTCTTTAGAATTTTGAACTTTGAAAAAAAATTTACACTTATAATATTTTGATGTGACTTGACAATTGAAGTAAAATTATGTACTTTTATGTATAAAATAAATAATACACTGACACTCCGTGTGTCAGTGCTTGTGGGCCAGTGGAGTGGCTACATCCATAAATAAAAAGGAAATGTTATTATATGTGTACCTATTGTTTAAACATTTTTTTTGTAAACTATGTATTTGTATTATATATTGGATTAAATAAATTAACTTAAACAAATGTAATTTTGAATGAATAAATACATGAAAATGTATCATAGGTAAAGTTATATTATACAAAAATAGAATTTAGAAAATAGAAAACTTAATGTGCGTACATTTTAAATTTAAAAAAAAATATATATAAAAAAAAGTTTTTTAAAACTCGTAATAATTCTCTTACTTAATAAATAAAGTTATTTTATAACGATAAAATATTTTTTGTTTCACTAAAATTTAGTACTTAAAACTTTAAGGCTTCTTTGGTTTGTAAAAGTTAAAAATATACGCAAATCTAGACAATGACAAATGAGTAGGAATCAGAGAGGTCAATGGATTCCCAAGAACATTGATTTCCGGGGAACGATACGAAAAAAGCCAGGCAAAGCCAGGAAAAGCCAGAAAAAGCGGGGAAAGCTAGGAAAATAGTAGCTTTTAAAAGATATTCAGGGTACGGAATTTGATTTTTTGCTCCTTTTACGAAATCAATTTGAAAAGCGGAACAAATTGTTAAATAAACTTTTGTCTGAAAACAACGCTCTCGAGTTTAATGTTTTTTATTTGTTTTGTCTCGTTTGATCTGTCACTGGCTGGTTTAAACACTATGTAACATTTACCATTCTGCTTATGTTTGAACATATATATATATTTTCGATTCTTCCAACTTTTGATTTTCGTATCCCTTATTGCTTTCGCTTGATGAGATAAAATTCTTCAATAATTACAATTTGAGTAGGTATGAGCGGTAGCAAAAGTTGGTTTGCAACCAGTAGGCTTTGGGTAAGTCTGCTGCTTTTGTGTGCGCTGCCTTGAGTGTCACCTGGGGGGGGGGGGGGTTTTGGTGCTCCAGAGAGTAGATACTAACGTTTCCTATCACTGTCGACATAAAGGGGTTTGAACTGGGTGAAGGATTTATTTATTTATTTTATTTATACTTCTTCTTGTTCCTACCTTGTAGACGATGAGGGGGGGTTTTAGAACGACAGCAATTGCAATGAACAAAAAAATTGCTTGCTGGTATGAGTGAATCCGAAGAATGACATTTAGTCTTCAAAACGGATTCCGGTATGTGGTGGATGTTTTGTTGGTTTTAGTTAAAATCAGTAAAAAATTCAGATTATTTACTCTGTTAGCTCTTCGGTCGAGAAATGGGAGATTCTCAGGAGTGCCTCATAATATAGTGACCGATACTAAAATTATCGTCTACAAGAGAATGTAGAAAATATTTTGTAAATAAAATATTGCGCACTGTTCAGGGAGCCCAATGTATCTAGGTATGAACTGAGCTAATAATTTGTGCCATCTTTTTTCATCAAAGGAAAGTAGTGATGCTAACTCTTAGGGTTGAAAATGTCAAATATAGTATCAACCTACTTACAACCCTTTTACCGTGACTTGATTAAGCTGATGTAGTTGATAACCTTTAAATAAGCGGTGTCATATGCATGATTATGGGATTTATCTTTTGGTGACTTAGATGAAGGGCATAGGAGTTAGAAAAAAATCAAATAACGATAATTATAATCAAATCTAACGTTATTAAAATTACTTTAATGGACAAACTATTGGAGATTGAATATAGTTTTGCTATCATTGGTGTTTGCAGTATAGTCATGAAGATGAATGACAATATTCGACAAAGACTCTCCATTTAATTAATCAAATTCACAATGAAAAGGGCAGTGAAAGTAGTAGAGTTAATTTGATTTAAATGATTTATTGACAATTCTTGATGGGATTCCATTGTAATGATACACTTCCACTTATTTGTTTGACCAATTAGCGCTTTCACCCTCTAGTGGACATCTTCAGACTGGCAAACATTAAACAGTGTAAGGATAATTTATATAAAACTTAATATTATCTTAAGTGAAGGTACATTTAAAAAATAAGTTAAAAGATATTATTTTGTCCCACTCTGTTCCATTGAAATATTGCGTATTGTATCTCTTTCAACTTATTTTTTAAATATAGGTACCTACCTACACTTAAGATAATATTTATTTTTATATTAATTATCCTTATACTGTATAATTTTCACCAGTCTGGAGATGTCCATTAGAGGATGAAAGCGCTAATTGGTCAAACAAATCAGTGGAAGTGTACCGTTAGTATTTTTAAATCAAGAACTTATATGTAAATATAAGTTATTACATCATTAGTAAAATTAAATTGTATGAATGAAACAAAAAAATCATGAAAAGGATAAAAAGGTGGAGATTTCAAAAAAAAAATTGACTTAAAATATTGATTAAAAATGTGGTTCTACCAGCAGGATTTTGTGTTTCTGAAGCGCAAGACTGGTCACCTTACATTCTTATATAACTTTATTGAAATACGCTGTATTTGATGTATCAACGCAGTGCCTTATGCATCTTTGGGTATGGAAAAGGGAGTGATGATGAAAAACAACCTAAACACCAAACCGATGATTTATTTTAATATCGTAAATTTTCTATCGCAAATAACCGTGTTAAAAAATGGGAGACACGATGCGGTTGAGTGGGATTCAAACCTTGGACTTCTTGATCCGGAGTCCACGATACGGGACCACAACCCTTTCCGATCCGACCTAATTTTACTGCGGGGTGTGGTTCTGTACGACCCGTTTGAAACATGCCATCGCTAATAAAATATTAACAAACAAAATCAAAAACTGACGAACTAGTTTTGATCAAAAGAAAAAATATACAACTCACCCCTTTTTCATTCAAAGTCGCTATTCACCGCGTTCATGCCATCGCATCGGTATCGCAAGTTCCAGAAACCTTGACACTACAATTGGCACAAAGTTTAATTTAAAAGTTAGATTGTATTGTCGCGATAAACTTTTTTATGTTCTATTGTTGTGCGGAACTCGCTTAAGTAATTTAAAATAAAGTATTTTAAATTTCAAAACTTCAAAATAAACACAGATTCTCATTTTTTCGAGACATTTCCAAGGTGTCTAATTTTAATAATTTAATTTCAACATTAAGAACTTTTAATCCAGTGTCTTTATTGAAAGTATTATTTTCAATCAGATGGTTTGCATTCAAATTTAAATTACATTAGAAATAAAAATAAAAAAAAAGTTTTTTTCTAAATGTTCTCCATCTCTTTATTGGCCTTGTGGTGTAGCAGTCAGCGCGTTTGCCTACCATGCAAGAGGTCTCGGGTTCGATTCCCGACATGGTTGATACGAAATACTTATTCAAAAGGGTGTTTTCACTCTGAAACATTTTATAGTCCCTGGACTGGTACCTGAAGCGTAAGACTGATTATCTTACCTTCACAACAAAACTGATCAAGATATGGTGCAATTGTTCTACCGATGCAGAGACCTATGCACCATTAGATGCGGAAAGGGAAATAATGATGTTCTCCATCTCTGTTGTAATATGTAGATCTCCTTGCCATCTTAGTGTGGGATGACAGTGGATTTGCATGGGTTAGTTTGAAGTCTTTTATGTTGATCGTGTTTTAAAATATATTGTTTGTTATTATTGTATTGACCTTGTTAGTTTTTGCTTTGTAGCTTTATGTTTTTTTTGTTCTTACTTTTTTTTTAAGAAGAGAAATATTAGCGTTCTTATAATTTACCCAAATATTTTAATTTTGGTGGCCATTTTCAACGAGTTGTAGATAACTCTCTAGTTGAAAATAGAAATCAAGTTCGGGAGGAGTGGGGTTCAAACCTCGGTCCTCTGATCCTTGAATCCACAATTCTAGCCACGGAACCACAACCCAATTCATATAACTGTTTTAATTGGTCCCTCATGAAGAGTTTTCAGTGGTTTCCTCTCCACGTGAGCAAACGCTGAGAAGTTCCTGATTAGCCCGCATTAGTTTATCCCTCCTGATCCCAATAGTTTAGATAAATTTAACGATATTTAATTGCAGAAAAATCCACTTTTTGAAATATAAACCTTGTATATTATAAGCAAGGTAATGAAGCAACTCCCATATAAAAATAAAAATAAACTTTTTTGTCTCGTAGACCCCTTGCTGATTTTTTATATTTTGCGCAGACCCCCTGCTTTCTAATTAAAAAAAAAGAAATTCATCAATTTTTAATGTTTATGATAAAATTACAAATAAACTTATCAATGAAACTTCTTAGTTTAGTTTTACTTTTTATTATTTTGACCAACGAGCGCTTTCGCCTAAGTAGGCATCTTTAAGACTAACGAATTGTTTACAACATTTACAGTTTTTACCACTACATGTCCAGTCACGTTGTCCAGTACTAACTACTTAGTAGCTCTCGAGAATTTGGCGCGGGTGCACGTTTCGCCCGAGTCGTTAGTGAAACCTCATGGTTTTTTCATATTTTCAGCAGTTAAATTTGAAATATTATCATCTTTGAATTAAACTATGGTTCATAGAAGCCATTCGTGATAAATATTCAATTTTTCCCTTTTTAAATATCTTATTTTTTTAATGTGTAGTGACTACACAGCACCGTAATACACGAATGTTTTTAGACCAGAAAAGGAAAGGTTAAAATAAATTTAAATAATTATAAACACAACACTGAAATTGTTTCGTTTTGACTTCGATTCTTTCACTTTTTGTATGTTTCAAGTTTGTATTTTTCGACGCGTGTTTTTTGATCCAGAAAATGAGCCAGCAGAATATATTAACATTTATTGTGATTATAAACCGTTTTTACATAATTGTTTCTTGGAAAAGCTTTGAATTAATTAACCCACAGTACGTATGTAATGTTTACTTAAATTAACTCCATGCCCCTTTCAATTAAAAAGAAAATGTTGAGTATTACCAAACTGAATAATTAATCAAGAAAGTCAATTCAAGGTTCTGACTTCCATCCAGGGAGAACGGGAAAATATCACGTTTTGTGTGTGTCTATGAAATACTGTCAAATAAATAAAAATAATTGTTTTATACCTATTTGTAAATTTCAGCGAAAACGGTTCGTTGCATTGACCACGCGTCGTCAGGATTCTGTTAAATTTTGACATTTGTTTGTGGCCGTTATAATTGAAATAGAACATCGTCAAGAATCTTGACGTCACAATTTTCAAGGCCAAACATGTCGCGTGTTTGTGAAGAAGTGTTTTGAAATGAATTTTATTTTATAATTTAATTATTTTTCTACATTCATTTCACATATTTTTATCGGTGTTCGCAGTATGTGATATTTCAGTAATATTTTTCTTCAAAATAACAGAACAGAGATGAAGAACGTTTCATAGACTGTAATATAGAAATCTATGCATTTACAGGGCTTACGACTGGTTTAAGTGGCCATTTTACACGCTACATAACATTCACCATTCTACATATGTTTGAAAACCTATGTTCCTTAAATTTTTACGTTACTGTAATATGTATATTAGTAACTCCCTAGGGGGTTTAATCCAGTTCTCGTCTACATCAATTCGTACAGATTAAAAATACAATTGATAAAACCAGCTGATCCACGACGAACTATAAAAAATTGAGTGTTTTCATTTGTTGCCAAGTGTGTAGGTGAAATAATTCAGTCAGAATCTCACTCGCATCAATAAAGGTTTCAGCTCTTTCACTTTACAAAGATCAACAGGTGGAAGCATTAAAATAATACAGGTGTTCAAACATAGGAATTAAATTAAATTCATGAATTAAAATATAACATATACATTAAAACGTACATTCAATAGTACATATTATAAAAAAGAAAAAAATACATGAAAGAGATTCATGTCAAAGTAGTAGGAGAATCCTGCTCCGGAAAACCCCTTTGGATACATGGAACAGATCAATATCCAGAGCGATGTTTTTCAGCATAGCGGTAGCCCTTCCAACTGGAATAACCATCGGCAGGTTGGTTATATATCGGAATATGAAACAATCTATGCTGACGCTGTCTTAGGTAATTATCAGGAACATACAAACCAATGCTCATCATAATCTCAGGATTATCGACAATACCGCGCAACAATCGATCACAATGTGTAGTCAAATACACATTCCTTCTAGTCTCTAAACTGTTGTAGCCAAGCATACCCTGGAGAAATTTGGCCGGATAGAGCCGATGATAATACCCGCACTCTCGAATTGGTGTTACACAGTGTGTAAAGTGGCCACTTAAACCAACCAATTACAGGTCATACGCCATGTATATGCCTATACCTCTAACGTTCTTCGCCTCTGTTGTAATATATTAATATTATTAACTCCAAAGAGAGTTGAATCCAGTTCTCGTCTCCAAAAATTTGTACAGACTCAAAACTAAAACCCAGATATCCTTAAAATATCGGGCTCTTAGGTACAGGAGAGTTTTAAAACATCCTCAGGTTTGATCAGCGGTCCCCCTAAAATGCGACTTTTTTGTGATAAAAAACATATTATTCTCATAGAATGTGTATAGGTGTTTTTTAATTTAAAAAAATAATTATTTGGACCCCTGTATTTAGTAGCCTTACGTGTCATGTACAAGGCTAAGGTACTCGGAAAAAATCGATTTTGTTTGTCTTGGAAATGGGATGTTCGATCTCTGATTTTGGTTTATTACCTTTATGAGTCCAATCACCATTGTTGCAAAGTTCAAGAACAATGGCGCGTGATAACTACAGTGTGAATATCTGTTAAGGATATTCCATCTTTCCTGCATTGCTTCAAGATTTTGGCTTTGCAAACTGAAAAATGGGCACTGAAATAACGGACGTTCGATACTTTGTGAAGAAATATCATCGCATGGACAATAGTCATCATTCCTTAATTTAAACCTATATAGATAACTTCTCATAGCTCCGTGTCCGGTAAAAATTTAGGTCGTTTGAAAGTACTTTGGTAATGATGACGGAAGTTTGCTGCGTTGGGAAAAACCTTTTAGTGATTTTACCCGTAGAAGAAGCGTGGTTTCGATTAACCTCACCCGTGCGAAAGAATTCCCGAAAGTATTATTTTACTTGACAAAAATATACCTCCTTATGCTCCCAATGAAATTAGAATCTTTACGGATGCTAGCCTGCTCGACGGCAAAGTGGGAGCGGCATTCGTTCCTTTTGAGAGTGATAAAGAATTACCAGGCTGAACATTTATATTAGATAATTTCTGCTCAGTTTTTCAGGCTGAACTACTCAATACAATACAAGAAACTCTCGAAAGGTTATTAAAAAAACCACCAAAGAGATGGGTTATATGGGATTGTCGTTTGGGCGTTCAAGCTATAACTGATACTCGGTCGGTAAATCCATTAATTGTAAAGTAATTCAGAGTAAAATTAAGCATTTAAAAATAAGAGGGATGGTAATTCAAATATGCTGGATAAGAGGACATGCTGGTATCGTAGGAAATGAGAGAGCGGATGAACGAGCAAGAGCCGCAACTTGTGTACAGGTGTTTCCTCATCTGCACTGTAGATCCTACATCTAGAAGTTTCAGAAAGGTGCATTCTGGCAAGGTGTTTGTTCAATCTGCAGTGCCCTGTAAGGGGTCTAGTGATAACCCTCATACGGTTTTGGCCAAGCCTCATTAGGTCGAAAGCAAACATTTGCGACTATCCCTTTAGCGGTTACTTCACATGGTGCTGACAGGGCGTTTTTTGCCAGAGCATTATGTTTTGCTTCAAGGCCTAGGACCTAAGTTTATTACAAGGGGCATTATGTAACCTTAACTCTCGATTTATAATCAATTTGCGCTGAAATTTCTGAACTAAAATAGTGCCCTTGGCACCGTGAGGTGTGAAAGGACGAAAAGTAAGATTCATTGTGTTTATAACATATTACAACTGAGATGAATAACTCTTAAGTGAAGGGAATATAGAAAACTAGGCATCCACAGGGCTTATGATCTTTCATTGGCTGTTTTTTTTTTATTATTATATTTTTTATTGTTTTTACAATATACATAAGACGAAAAAAAGGAGTATAAAAAAGAATGATTACATTGCAATGAAAAACACATTTACAGTTAAAATAGCAAACAAAAAATCCCACAAAGGCATGGCCTGTTCGTGGGTATACTCCAACAAGAAATGTTTATGAATTTTTCGCGCCTATAATAAAAAGACAGGTATAATATTTTTGTGTAATATAAGAAAAAAAAACATTCTCTATTGATTAAGAGGTACTTTTTAACTTTAAAGTAACTAAACAAGGAAATAAAAAGTATAAAAAAAATATTCCTTAAAGGGCAACAAAATATATCATAGAAACAAAGAGTTGATATCTTTAGTTTGAATCCAGAAAAGCGCGTGATTTTTTAAAAGAAGGAAAATTTTGAAAATTTGGGATCAATGAAATATTATCAGTAAAAAAGGAATTAAACATTTTTGGGCCTATAAAATATGCATGCCTCTATGCTAGCTTCGTTTTACAATTTGACTTGATCTATTTGAATAGCTTGTAAATACATTTTTGTTCTGAAATATATATTTTAAACATTAAAAAAAACAATACATCTGTCTTATTTCCAAAAGTTTAGCTCCTTGGAACAATTGGATAAAGGAAAAAGTGCGATTTTTGTGAAGCATTATTTTTTTACACTGAAAACGCGTCAACAAACTATTTTAAACAATCTACAATACCTTGAATATGCGACCAATATAACAATATATTTACCGAGGCTGATATTTTTTGTGACAATGTATGTAAATTTAGGTCAAAAATTATTGAAATTTTGAGAGAAGCAGACATTTAACATTATTATTATATAAATATTTTTTCATTTCGTTTCTTTTACATTTATTATATTGAACATAATTTAAATTATTGTATTAAATGTAAACAATTTTTTTGGTGTGTGCATGAGTTTCTTACTCTAATATACAAACAAATTGGCAATATATGTGTACATACTGTTTGTTTACCCAATAAAATAAATAAATAAATAAATAAATTTTGAAGATAACTTTTTGAACAGTTTTTTATGTTTTAATATGGTTATTAAAAGCTCCCCTTTTAAGTGGCCACTTTACATATTGTTTACATTCACCATTTTGCCCATATTTGAACATCTTTATTCCTTCGATTCTTCCATCTGTTGACATTATTTGTGAAGTTAGAGAGCTAAAACCTTAATTGTTGCGGGTGAGATTCATATGATTAAATTATTTATCTACATATAAAACAACGCCTGAACTTCTTGTACCAGGTGGATTTAATATTAAGTGTGTCAAGTGGTAATTTGAACCAGCCAATGACAGGTCATAAGCCCTGTGGAAGCCTTGTCGTCAATATTCCCTTCTCTTAAGAGTTCTTTATCTCTGTTTTTATATGTTAATATTAGCAGCTCCCTAGGGGATTGAATCCAGTCCTTGTCTACAGAAATTTGGAAAGACTCAAAACATTGTTGATTGTGTTCATTATTGGAAAACCTTCAACACGTTTGTGTCACACAATGTCTTATAAGCGAACTGATTCAGTACCCACAAAAAAAGTAATAATAACTTTTTTCAAGTTATTTGCAAACTTCGGAAAATGATAAAAATTGATGAAAAATTTATGCCAGAGGCTAAGTAGGTACGTCCTACCTTCAAAGGTAAGTACTTTACCCCGAAATCAGTTTGCGTGTTCTGATTTCCAAATCAATCGTCAACAAAATGGCGTCATCGTGACGTGTCTTTTTTACGCTTTCCCAATAAATTGAAACATTTATTACTAAATGGTACGTTACTCGCATATTGATCTCTTAAAAATAAATGTAATGTGGGCTATATTTCTAACCATTAATGTGCTCTGTAGCTGCAAGACAATCCCACATCAGAGTCAGAATAGGTAAAAAGAACATATCATTTGTAGTATATATTAACATACATCTTTTTTTAATGTTATTTAAAAATCGTATAATATTTAAATTTGTTGCAACAGAGAGGGAAAACATTTTTGAGAAGGGGATATTGGAGTCTAGGCATTTACAGGGCTTATGACCTGTCATTGGCTGGTTTAAGTGGCCATTTTACACCCTGGGTAACATTCACCATTCTGCCTATGTTTGAACATCAACATTTCCTCAACTCTTCCATCAGTTGACTTTTGTGAAATAAAAGAGCTGAAACCTTTATCATGCTGGTGAGATTCATCCGGCTGAACCAATTCACCTACTAGGCAACGCCTAAAAACAACTTTCCAATTTTGTAAACTTCTTATTTTACCAGGTAGTCAATTCAACAATGACAGGTCATAAGCCCTGTAAATGCCTAGAGTCCCATATTCCCTTCTTAAAAATGTTTTCTCTCTCTGTTGCAACAAATTTCAATACGAACAACTCCCAAGGGAGGAAATCCAGCCAGTCTGCAAGCATTTGGAGATACTCAAAACACTGTGGAATCGTATAATACACTGGGCATAGAATTAAGAATAGTCCAGAAGGAGCGTAGAATCATATTTAAATACATCGGACTGTGTCCTAAAAAACACCCACTTTGCCCCACTTTCGCCACGCGCATGCGTGAAGTCGCCGCGTAATGTTGCCAGATCGCGAAAAATATAATCATAAAACAAATGTAAGATTATTTTATTTACAAAAAATGTTCAGTTTCTCTAAAATTTAATTTTACACGCAGAAACGTTGATTGACACCAGAGAGTAGATAAATAAAGGGTCATTTAATAAGAGTAATTAATGAATTTTGAAGTTAAAAATAAAACAAATTTTATTTTACGTAAAGCGGATATTTTTATGTCATATAAAATAGTATTTGATGTTTTAAAGATAACGATCAGTCAAATTTCCACCACGGCGTTATTTAATCCGAGAGGTCCAATTTTCATTTGTTCTCTCATTAAATGAGAAAAGAAGCGTAAAAAATTGACTAACCAAGCAACACTAACAGAATGTCCATTTTGTTTTCTTTAACAATCTGACAGATGGAAAATAATTCAATTTTTAAGTAATGAATTTGCTACTTACACATGCATTTGCTACTTACACATGGAATGTGATCCCAATCTGTTTTTAAAAGATCCCAGCAGTATTTTTACACTTGAAAACGACACAACACA